>NC_054488.1:38906408-39218178 GCF_017639515.1 Carcharodon carcharias | reverse complement strand
TCTGTAGTCAAAGTGTTTAGATGATGTCATGAAATAGGAGAACCAAGCTTAATTCTAGCCTTTAACCTTCTTTCAGAAATGTGTTACTTTATATAACATTACTAAATACTTTTATTTTTATCTTGTTCTTGCAGGGATTCATCAGAACACAGAAGTTAGCTACAAGGTTGAGATGGCATACTAAAGGGCTTGTTATTAATTATTAATTATAACACAGGAGCATCTGCAATGTTACTATCCTTTTGGCAGCTTATAAACTATGAGCACAAGTTATTAATATAGAAATTGTTAACACTGACACTGCAATGCCACTACCAGTGCAAATAATTCTATCTAAGCTCAATAATCAACACCATCTGCATTTTTGTGGGATCAGGATCTGCAGTGGGAATGAAGCCAAATGCAATGTTAAGTGAGTGAATTAATCGACAAGCATTACGCCTGAGATTCTCCTCCTAACAGCTCAGCATCAGTTGAAGAGTTATGTTGTTTTATGCTCTGGAGTTCAGAGACTTGCTGTTGTACCAAATGATGCTTCAAAGATAGTCAAAGGAAGGTCTGAAATATAACCTCTCAGAAATCAACCCCTTCAGCGGTTAAAATATGTCTAGAAAGGGCATACCACTGTAAACACACTTCACCCTCTTTCCATGAAGAAGCTTTGCTTATTTTTACGAACACTGGCCCTTTTTTTTTGCTTCTAGAGGATTACTATATTTCAAATATTTGCAATCAACATAAGCAGCTAGAATTACTGCACTGATTGTTATGGGCAATAAGTAACACAATTCAGCTCACGAAGCACCGACACCCGGAAAACATTTGAAACAATTCTTACATCAATATCTAATGAGATCATAGAGTAGAATTACAGAAACTTAAGGATATTTTTGCAATAAATTAGAATTTAAATGTAATTTTGCAGCTATTGAAAATTCCATTAGAGATGTGAAATCATTGCCGGAAGTGGTAGTTGAATATCACTTTGGATACAATCACCAGATAATTCTAGGTAAGAAAGGCCATTTACTCATTTCAATCCATCTACCGTCTACAGCAATGAATCCCCACTGTCAACATCGTGGGGGTTACCGTTGAGCAGAAACTGAACTGGACCAGCCAAATAAATACTGTGGCTACAAAAGCAGGTCAGAATCTAGGTATTCTGTGGTGAGCAACTCACTTCCTGACTCCCCAAAGCCTGTCCACCATTTACAAGGCACATGTCAGGAGTGTGATGGAATACTCTCCACCTGAATAAATACAGCTCCAAAGACACTCAAAAAGCTCGATACCATCCAGGACAAAGCAGCCCGCTTGATTTACACCCCATCCACCACCTTAAACATTCACTCCCTCCACCACCAACGCACAGTGGTAACAGTGTGTACAGTGCAGTAACTTGTCAAGCCTCCTTTAACATCACCTTCCAAACCCACAACCTCTAACACCTAGAAGGACAAGGGCAGCTGATGCATTGGAACACTGCTACCTGCAAGTTCCCCCCCATGTTACACACCATTCCTGACTTGGAAATGTATTGCTGTTCCTTCATTGTCGCTGGGTTAAAATCCTGGAAATCCCTCCATAATAGCACTGTGAGTGTACCAACACCACATGGGCTGCAGTGGTTCAAGAAGGGGGGTCACCACTACCTTCTCAAGGGCATTTTGGGATGGACAACAAATGCTGGCTTAGCCAGTGGCACCCACATCCCATGCAAGAATAAATAAAAAAAAATCTAACCAGAGAGATCCTGATATCCCCCACCATAGCATCCAATTGTACCTTAAATGATTCCAGGGTTATTTTTCCATTATTCTACCTGGAAGTTTATTCTGCATATTGGTCATTCTTTGTGAAGAAGATGTCCTTTACTAATTTGAATCAGTAGCCCTTAGTTCTACTTCCGCTGTTTAATGTGATGTAATATTCTTCAATATGTCCATATATCTCGCCTCTCAGATGCCTCCTTTACAAGTTGAAAAGTTCAAGTCTGTGCAATCTTTCCTCATACCTTAGGGCAAAGTCCTGGAGATTAACCTTTTGACTCTTCTCTGCACTGCCTCCAGCATTTGAACAGCTTTTTGTTTTTTGGTGACCCAAACTGCATGCATTATTCAAGGTGCAATCTGACTAGAGCCCTGTGCAGATTGATAATTATCTCCTCTGATTTGCATTTCATGTTTGAGCTATGTGGTTCAATACACTATTGGCTTGCATGTTTGCTGTTCTGCAATGTTTGGATGAACATATTCGAGACATAACATGTGGTAAGCAGCATGTTTAGGAAGGAAAGGTGACCTTGGACCTCTGGTTCCCAAAGCTCTCCACCACTGGAATTCTTGTTTTTCTATTTCTGGGTCTATTGTAAACAATTTGAAAGAGATTGATTGCCATTGTTGGTCAACAGTTCCATCATCATTGTATAATGCAACCACCCAGATGGTAGAAACAGGTAAAGTATAAAAGTGCAGGGGTGAATTTAAAAAAAAATAGGAAAGCAACGAGAAAGCATAAAAAAGGATTGGCAAATAAAGCCAAGAAAAACCCAAAGATGTTAACAAATACATCAAGAGCAAAAGGATAACTAAGAAAAGAGTAGGGACCATAGAGACCAAAAAGGTTACCTGTGTGTGACTGCGAAAGATTTGGGCATGGTTCTGTAAGATTACTATGTTATTAATTGTTAAAATATAACTTTATTATAGAAATTAATCTGTAATTTACTAACACTTGACTTTATATATACCCTTCGTTGTGGGATAGTAAAGTGGGAAAACTTTGAAATACAGCACAATATAAAAAAGATGCCAAGCTGGAGGGATTCTGGGAGTTTGTGCCAAGTTTTAAAAGAGCTTATTTGCAGCAAAAGGACAAGACTGTGAAGGCTGTTTGTGAAAAACAACTTGTGTGAGAATAGAATGTAGATGCTTCTCTCTACTAGATAAGGAGCCATGCGTGTAAAAGCATTGAGATACTAGATTCGATACAAAGGGCATTACTTATAGAGATATGTGAGGTTAGCAACAGCCACATGAATTATTCCTGAACAAAACAGAATTACCTGGAAAAACTCAGCACATCTGGCAGCATCGGCGGAGAAGAAAAGAGCTGACGTTTCGAGTTCTCATGACCCTTCGACAGAACTTGAGTGAATCCAAGAAAGGGGTGAAATATAAACTGATTTATTCCTGGTTGGTCAAGGAACGTATCCTTGCACATGGGGCTGAAGATGATCGGTGTGAGGGAGGGGTTAATTGGATAACAGCCAGAATAAAGGATGCCCCGAGTTTGTCTTCTTCACAACTGAGAGAACGACCATCCAGAGACAAGAACAAAACAAGATAAGAGACAAGGGAGTGAGAGAGAGAGAAAAGGGGTGAAGAGAGGCTCGAAGACCAAAGCTGTGAGAGAAACCAATTTGTGCGCTCTGCCATCTAGATCTTGATGCGGGAGTATATTCTGCATTAAACTGTAAATCACTGATGTAGGTTATCTGGGAACTTAATAAACTTGTTCTGACTTTGTCTAAATAAAGTCAATTCACAACAAAGCTTTACTGCCAAGTCTGTTCTTGCCTACAGTTCTTCATGAATACTCTGTGTATGTCTTCACAAAACAGGGGAACAATGCATACATAGTAATTAAGAAGAAGGAGTGTGAAATATTGGATGTGATAAACATAGTGACGTAGGAAGTATTAAGGGGGTTTAGCATCTTTGAAAATCAATAAATTGTTGGGCCAGAATGAAACATATCCCAGGCTTTTAACAGAAGAGGGGAAGTAAGTAGTAGAGGCTCTGAACATCATTTTCCAATACTCTCTGGCTACAGGCTTGGTGCTGGAGGACCGGAGTATTGCGATCATTGTAACATTGTTTAAAAAGGGCGAAAGCAAAAGATGAAAATGGCCAATCAGCCTGACTTCTGTGGTGGACAAAGTATTGGAAAAAATTCTGAGGGACGGTATTAATTGTTATTCAGAAAGGCCTGGATGAATCAGATACAGTCAGTGTCAAGGGAAGGTGGTATCTGACTAATTTGATTGAATTTTCTAAGAAGATAAAAAGGATGGTTGATGAGGGTAGCATTTGATGTAGTCTACATGGATTTTAGCAAGACTTTTGACAAGGTCCCACATGCCAGAAAAGTGAAAGCCCAAGCCATCCGAAGGAAGGTGGTACGTCTGATCCAAAATTTGCCCAGTGGCAGGAAGCAAAGTGTAATATTCGACTGGTGTTTTCTGAATGGAAGGCTAATACAGTAGGATTCTGCATGGCTCACAGTTAGATCCTTTGCTGATTGTGGTATATATCAATGACTTTGAATTAAATATAGGGGCATGATTAAGAAGTTTGCAAATGATTCAAAAATTGGCTGTTTGATTGATAGTGAGGAAGAAAGCTGTAGACTGCAGGAAGATATCAGTGACTGCTCAGGTGGGTAGAGAAGTGGCAAATGGAATTCAATCCAAAGAATTCGAGATAATGCTTTGGGGGCAAAAAGCAAGGCAAGGGAATATGTATTATGAGAAGCGTAGGCAACAGAGGGACCTATCGAAGGGTCATGAGGACTCAAAACATCAACTCTTTTCTTCTCTGCCGATGCTGCCAGACCTGCTGAGTTTTTCCAGGTAATTCTGTTTTTGTTTTGGATTTCCAGCATCCGCAGTTTTTTTGTTTTTATTTTTTTTTTGTTTTTAACAGAGGGACCTTGGTGTGCAAGCTCACAGATCCCTGAAGGTAGCAGGACAGGTCAATAAGGCAGTCAATAAGAGATACTTTCTTTTATGAGCTGAGGCATGAGATGTAAGAGCAGGGAGGTTATGTTAGAACTTTATAAAACATTAGTTGGGCCATGTCTAGGGTATTGTGTATGGTTCTGGTCATCGCATTATACAAAGATGTGATTGTACTAGAGAGGGTACAGGGGAGATTTACCAGGATATTGCCAGGAATGAAGGATCTTCGCCATTGGGAGAGATTGGATAGGCTTGGGTTTGTTTACTTTGGAAGAGAGCAAGCTGAGGTGAAATTTAATTGATGTGTATAAAATGATGAGGTGTTGAGATAAAGTTGATAGGAAGAGTATATTTCCCTTTGCAGAGAGGCCATAACTAGGGGTCATAGGTTTAAAGTAGTTGGTAGAAGGATTAACTACTTCAACACCATTCATGTTGTTAAAGTTGAATGAGAGAAAACAGAGCCCAGCCTGTTACAGGCAGATCTCTTGGGTTTAACAGAGATAGGAGAAAATGATTTGTCCTTCTGCGCCACAGTATAACACAGTCACCGCCTCACTCAGCTGCACTCAAACATTCATAGCTTGCAGCAATACAAAACTATTTGCGTAAATCTTTAAACATAAACCAAAGTCTGATCATGCAGCTGTTTGATTATTCGATCATGCAAACATTTGTTAGATGCTAATAGAAACTGAGTGACTGATCAAATTGCCCTTGTGCTTGTAATCTCAGTACCATTAAATCTGTTATCTGTGCTGCATCAGCACTCAAAAGGTTTAAAGAAGTGAAATCTTCTGAAGATGTAATTCCTGCAAATGTTAATTGATTAACTAAAAACATTGGCAATGCTTCTATCTAAGTGTTTGTTAAGTAGGCTTTCTCAAATTAGCAGTTTTTTGTTAACCAGGCTTTCTCAAATTAGCAGTTTATGCACATGTATGATATATACATGCATTAATGTATAGAAAATATGCACAGGAGGAAATTTATGATTAAATTACAAATAAATTGGTTAAACTAATGAAATGCTCAGATCTATAGGAAATCTCTCAACTTAAAGAAATAACAACATGAATTATATCTTATTGTTTTTTAATCCTCTAAAGGGTAAAGGACAATTTCAAAAGCTATCTAAAATTTGTACAAAGTTTCAATTTTCTAATTTTAACAATTATATGACTGAATAATGTTAACCTCATGGTAATTTCTTATTAAAGTGCGCTAATACACAGTTATTCATAAATTAATTTTAAGACAGAATCTCAATAATGATGAATCATTCGTACATTAAAGTTCTCATTGATGCTAGTTTATTACAGGTAAAATCAGATACTTCCTTTCAAAGTTATAAACAATAATCTTAACCCCTCTTGTATTGAAGCTCTAGCAAAGGGTGGCTCTCATTTATCATCTTCATTTCTTTTGTTACCTTTAGTAATGTATTAGCCCTATGGTAACTTGTTATTTGGAATCAGCCCATTGAACCTTTCTATTAGTTTGGAGTTAACTCACACTTGGTGCAAAGCCTTTGTGATTATGCTATTTATTAGACAAGACCATTTAGTAGTGAGATTTTGGCAATTCTTTTTTGTTCTGCAGTTATAGTATTAGCTTTACTCTCAGGTTATATTGTTGGCTTCATATCAATGTGCTATTTGAAATTGGCCCTGATCTTCTGCAGAAAGGCTATCATCTTCAGATTGCCTCTCCGCTTGTACTTTTCTGCACCCTAATTCTGCTCTACATTTCTGAGTGGGTCTTTTGAGCCCAACTTCTTCAGAAATGCAGAGTGCACAGTCTCAGGAAGAGATTCACCGCAGCGCTGTGCTTCATGGGGGTGGGGATGGGGGGAGGTGGGGGGGGAAGACAAGGCACACCCCCTTTTGGTAAATTCAGTCCAATGGGAGTGCTAGTGAATGGGTGAATAAGTGAATGGGCAGAGTAGATAGGCTGGGTAGAGTGGGTAAGATAAGAGGGAATGGTGGCAGGTGGGTAGGGTGGCCAGTGGATGAGGTGGGTCAGGAGGGGTCATTGGGGCAGGGGGTTGCTGAGTGTTCAGGGGTTAGCATGGTCATGAGGGGTAGTCAGGTTGGGGGAATGGTCAGTGGGAGGGAATGAGGAGAGAGTTGGGGCTCAGTGTAAGTGATTGGGGGGAGGAGGTGAGGGTGAGTGATTGGGCGGGGTCAGTTCTGTAGTTACCCAGCAGTTAGACTAGGATTTTTCTGGCTAACATTTCCTGGGTAACTATTCAGGTAAGTCCAACAGAATTGTCTGAAGTCTCCAACTCAGAGTCAAAGACTTTCAAGGAGGGTCCCGGGTAGTAGGGTTATTGCCTAACAGAAGTTCAAACTTCCCAGGCAATTCCCACAGAGCTCAGCGCATCAGAAATTCCACTTGGCCTCGTGGATTGTACATCCTGTCTCGATGATCCAGAGACCGAAAGGTCTGGTCATTGTGTCATATTGATATATCGAGGCATTAATGTAATGACAGTCAAAGATTCTTTTCTTAAAATACTATCAACCAAATATTTATAGGAAATACTCAAGTGATCTGGATTCTGAGTTGGTAAATGTAATGCTTCACACGCTGTATGTCAGTGATGCCGTACCAAGACAATAAACTGAATATACGCAAAACAAGTTACTGTTCAGCTAATATATCCTTGGGAGTACTGACTAGAGAATGATCAAGTTCAACTCAACTTGAGATTGAATATTACAGTGGACCAGGTAAACAGTATTACATAGGCTAACTTCAAGGAAATGAGGGAAACATTGCAGAAGTTTGTTCAATGGCACTTCAATAAAGGACAGGTAAAGCAACTTTAAAGGCATATAACAGCGAGCATATAGGATAAATACACACCCAGCATTTGACTTCACAAATTGACTTCAAATGGCTTAACAAATTAATCAGAATAAAAAATGAGGAGGAAAAATGACCTCTACAGATCGTGAAGTGAGAGAGGTGAAGATGGAGTAAATATGAAGTTAACTATGTGGCAATAACCTAGTAAACAGCAGCCCATTTGGTTTCAGAATGGGAAGATCCCACCTGGCCAACTTTTCTTGGCCTGTTGCGGGCACTTAAGGGGTCATCGGAGCTCATTAAAAAAATGGCAGCCAAGGTGAGCCCTTCTGTGGTCCTGCTCCAGAGCTGTCCCTTATTGAGGAACTGGCGCCCCATGTGGACTGTGGGAAGCCATGAAATCATGAATATAGATTCTCAGACAGCATTTCACTAAGTAACAGGTGCTTTTTAAAGTAGGTCTATCAGGGTGAGGGTAAGTTCCAAGTGGGAGTTCCAGGGATCATTGGTGGGATACTTATGCTTTCTTGTTTGATTCAGAAGCTCAAAACAAATTGGTCAAATTTGCAGATGATAGAAAATTGCTGTAGCTGTTGAATTTGAAGGAGAAGATAGGGGAGATAAACAAGTCAGACAAAATATATAAGTTGGAACATCAATGGCAAATGAAATTTAATATGAACAAGTGCAGCATACTGCAGACAAGAGAGGAAAATAGATGCCATTTTCATGATTGATGTGATATAGCTAAGAATGAAGTTAAAAGAGACCTGGAACTGTATTAGACTCAAACACATTGGCCCAGAATTTCATGCTTCCATCCCATGTTGGAACAGCCAAAAAAATGGCTGCCGAATGGCGCAGGTGCAAGTCCTGCCTCCATTTCCACCGGTAGCCATTTTGCATGGTGTGGGGAAGGGCTTTGGCCAGGAAGCCCGCCCGCCCCTATGCAAAGGCCCAAGGTCAGGCCTTTCAGGATTTTAACTGGGGCGGATGGGCTTCGGAAGGCCTCTGCAACCCTGCCAAGTGAGAAGAGGTGGGAACGGTCATGGAAGTGGGACAGAAGTTTAGGAAACTTCTTGGAAGGTAAATTCAAGCATTTGTAGGGGCTTAAGGGTGGCATTGGAGTCAAGTTAGCATGAAGGTAGGTCTGTAAGGGAGAGGGTAGAGGTAGGGGGATGACTTCATTGAACAGCCAAATTTTGGGCAGGTATTGATTTTGATGGGGCTTCTCTCGAAGGGCTCAGGAGGCTCACTTCTATATTTTTTAGTGATGGCATTTGAGACTCAGGCTGATTGCTGGCACTTATAAGGGATCACCGGAATTCATGAAAAAAAGTAGCAGCCGAGGCGAGCTACTCCAGCGTGGTGCCACCTCGGTTCCTGCCTCAGGTCTTCCGATTGAGAGGACAGACCCAACTCTGGCACAAAGTGAGAACTTCCACTGGGGAAAACTACAGTTCCTGGCAGCTTGGCGATGGAAGTGGGAGTCCAGCTGTGGGATTAGTCTCGCCTCCTCATTCCTGCCTCTGACATGAAAACCCGGGCCATTCAATCAATACTGAGCAGCAATCAACAAAAAAAGCAAGCATCAGGAGGTTCTTTCTCACAGGGTAAGTGGTGTTGGCAAGAAAGTTGGAATTATTGAAGAAGTTTGATTCTGTATTACCGGGGTGTGTGCTGAAAAGTCTGTTGTCTGTCTAGTTGGAATGAATTAAGAAGGGTTGAATGGCCTTCCTCATCTGTATCTATTTTGTAATCTTCTGTGTCTTTAATCAATTGTGATAGAGCTAATCATTCAGATGTACTCCAAGACAGGAGATGTAGCTCATCTCTATATCTTGTGAAGTTGTGCCAATTAATGTTGACATTTCAATTTATCTATATTGTAGTTAGTTTTGTTGATACTAAATATCTTCTTTAGGTAGTCAGCAATTAATATTCCCTACAAAGAACACTCCTTCCACTATAAAAGTACATGCCTTCCAACGATATATGGATTTCTGAAAATGTTAAGATGGCACAAATACATATACGCCTGGATTTTGCAGTGGCAGTGAGAGCAAAAACTGTTAGCATTCACCATCATTACTGCACTGAAACCGACAGCAACTTATGGAGTCAGTACATGCAGAGAATAATGCGGAAATCCAGAGTTCTTGTCAGTGACTGTATGTTTCTCTAGAAGGTGCACGGTTGAGACACTTTACCTGACTACAATCAATGCAAATCAATTGAATTGACAAAATTTTTCATTCTTACACTATTAGTCGCATAGTAAAAACCCTTCAAAAATCTACACCTTGTGGAATGAGGTGTAGCTGAGTTTTTAAAAGCTGTACAAATTTCATAATTACTGCTAAATACCCTCAGTGGCCCTGAAATTCTTAGTTCTCGAATAACAGATTTCTCTGTGATAAAAAACACTTCCACATTTATTTATTTTAGCTTCCATCTTAACTCAATTATAATCATTTACTTTGCTATCTAAGAATTTATATTAAAGTGAAGGATAAAGTGCTCTTAACTTCCTGTTTTTCTGTGTGAGGATGGTTCAATGTGATTGGCTGTTTACCTGGTTGTTGACATTACTGTTGCTGCATGCTTGAAGATCCCCTCGACTTGGTGCCTAGATTTAAACTGCTATCGGGAACTAGGTTTCTTTTTTTTGTTTTATTGCTAAAATGTTATTCTTTCTTTGCATGAACAAGTGCTTAATGATAAGGAATGTGATTTAAAACATTTCCAAATTTTTCTTTGATATATTAAATAAACAGCTTTATAATATAAGCAAGATTTTAACTTGACAGATTTATTTTTGGGTCCATATCTTTTGTGAAAAATTGAACATTCTTATGGTCTGCTTTCATTTCCCAGTGGAAGTACCTTTTGGAAGTGTGCAGCTTGTTAACAGATTTATTCTCATGGTTATCTTTCCATAAGTAAGACTGCTAGAGTGTGTATTTATCAAAAGTAGGAATGATATATTGGATATATCAATCTGAGCCAATTCTGGTACTTCCAGGTATTCAATTGTGGATTACTGGTCACTTTTGATTTTGTAATAGGCATTTTTCAAAGTAAAATGCTAGACTTGGAGACTGTTATCAAAGCTACACCTGACATTTTAGAATACGTACTATCAATCTTCAAGTGTATTATTCTCATTGTAAACAATGATATTAGCATGCAGAATACACCAATCTTGAGACACTCCTTTTTTCAAAGACACTCACTATCCTTCATTATTTATGGTGCAAGTCCTAATCTTATTCCATTTTCAGAGGTCAACCTTGGCCTCATTGTTCTGCCCAGCTCACTTAATTTTGATATAAGATCTTAGTATTACAAGATGGTTGTAATCTGTTCATAATGTAGGCAAATAACCACTTCCTGCCTTTTTCATTAGATTAACAAAACCCATTAGCTGTGCCTGCAGCATCTCATTGATGCTGAACGAGAATTTTCTAGACATTAGCTAACAGCTAAGGAGCTTCAGCACCGAATAATATATCGAACTATGGCATTTTTAGATTGGATGATTTCTGCTCTCACTAAATTTACAAGGATGGTGAAGTTATTTTAACACAAGCCAAGAGCTGTCCTAATCACCTAATTTCATTTCCCACCAAATCTTATGTTTTCACTCACATTGAAAAAGTACAAGGAGAAATGTTCAACCTGCAGCATTACTGATGACCTATACACTCGGGTCTTTTATGTATTGTAACTTTCAGTACATTTCAAATTAACTTTAAAAAACACCCAGGTATATCACAGTTTGCTGTAGTATTTAGTGATCTTAGAGCCTATGAACATACAGTAAAAACAAAACAGCCTGTTGGATTCATTTACCTTGTTCCCTGCTTTATATGGATATGCAAGACTCACTCAACACTATTCCTTCCTTTTCATACCATCATTTTAAAGATTTTAAAAGCTTACAAAGCTTTAGGGGTTGATGGTGGCGTGGAGGCAATGTCACTAGATCAGTAGTCAAGGCTAATATACTGGGGACATGGGTTCAAACCCCACTACAGCAGCTGGTGGAATTTAAATTTAGTTAATTTTTAAAAATCTGGAATTAAAGGCTAGTCTCAGTAATGGTGACCATCAAATCAAGCTATTGTTGTCTGTCATAACAACCCATCTGGTTCACTCATGCCCTTTAGGGAAGGAAATCTACTAAGCTTACTCTGTCTGGCCTACATGTGACTCTGGACCCAGAGCAACATGGTAAATTCTTAAATATCCACTGAAATGTTTAGTTCAAGGCAAATTAGGCATTGCAACAAATGTAGCTTTACCAGTGATGGCCACATTCCCATAAAAGAATAAGGGAAAAAAATTACACTACTGCTCCCCTTTCCCCTCCCTCAGCGGACCTGGTTTTAGGGAATTATTATCTCACCTGTCATTTTAATTCTTCATCTTGCTCTTACGTTGGCCTCTCAGCCCTCGGACACCTGCGGTGCTCCAATGAAGGTCAATGTAAGCTCAAGGCACATTCCTCATCACTCAACTGGCCTTCCAGGCTCAACACTGAGTTCAACAATTTCAGGCCATAATCTCTGCCCCCATTTTGTTTCTGTTTCCTTAGCAGCTATAGGCTACTCTTTTTCTCCTGTTTTTGCTTTTGAATGGCAACAGTTCGGCCATTCACTCCTACTCTACACCCATCTTTTGTTTCTTTTCTTGTCCCATTATCATTCTCGTTGGCTTTCCATCACCAACTCTTCAGTCATTTAATCTCTCCTGTCTTCCAGTTTATCACAGACCTTCCCTTTTGTTCTCTTCCACCTTGTCACCTTTCACTTGCTTAAAACTTACTATTTTCTAACATTTTACACTTCCTTTGAAGGGTCATCGACCTGAAACAGTGGGCAGAATTTTGCCCTCGGATGGCAGGCGGGCAGCCGACCCCTGCCACTGAAACGGGGCCCGCCGCCATTTTGAGTGGGTCAGCCAATTAAGGCCCACCCAGCGGCCTGCCCGACAGGAAGCGCTATGCACTTCCTGTGCAGGGGGGGGAGGGATTCCCCATCTGTCAAAGTGCGCTCTTTCACGCATGCACTCGAAAGAGCACATTGCTCCTGAGGCAAAGTCCTGTCTCAGAGAGATTACTGACAGGTAAGTAAAGTCTAAAAATAGATAAATATTGAAATTATTAACATGTCCCCCTCATGTGATAACGTCACACAATATGGGACACATAAAATTTATTAAATGTTTAAAAAACGGACATGAAACCATCCCGCCAGTGGATGAAGTTTCATGAATAATCTGGAGCCTGCTGGGACTCCTGGCCTGCCCGCCAGCCTTAAGGTCTTTATCTATCTTAATTACCCCTCAATGGCCTCAATTGGCCATCGACAGGTCGGCGGGTGGACAGCTGATTTCGCTGTCCGCCCGCCTTCCTAAAATTTAAAGGGACCGGGATGACGTTGGGTTTGTAGTTTAAAATGAAATGACTGTTAAAATGAAGTCACACGGCTTCATTATAATATATAAATGACCAACCCTCTTTCCCTGAGCTGACTGGTTGCCTGCTCCTCATCCTGCCTCCATTTAAAGGGCAGGTTTGAGGCAGGTTGGGGTCCTGTTTCTCATTTCTTGACCACAACCCATCTATCTTCTGGAGTGAAAACAGTTTCCAAGGGCTCTGTTTAGCTACAGTCCACATGTAGAAACATGCTTGTTTAGTGCCTTGAGCACAGTGTCTTAAGGTGAGTAAACTCCAAATGAGTTAACTGTATACTTCTAACAAGAATGGTCAGTTTAGTTAATTTAATGGTTTTTGGAAGAACGATTGTCATTGGCAAAATTAGACAGCGTTGTAAAGTTCTGTCCAATTCACGTAGTACTCACAGACCTTTCTTTCAATGGTGTAGTTGAGCCTCCACTGCATTATCAGAAATACAGTGCAAAGGTGTACAACTGTAAGATTATAACCAAATAAAGTCAGCAATTTAATTCAACTTAATGAGTGAAAAAAATGCAGGGCTTAATAAGCTCCTATTTTAGTTCTTATGCATACTGCAGTTTTGTGTAAAAAAATTAATTATGGAAAATATTTCTTTCACCCATTATTATTGCAAAGGCAGCAACAGTAATGTGTTTATTGAAATTATTCCCATGAACGTATTCTCCTTTACATAAATCATAGAGGCATAATCCTGAAGATGGGACAGATTATAACTCTTCAGCATTAATTGTAATTCACCATATTGCAAATTCCCACTGCAGTTTTTTCTGATATAGTTGGTTGCTATCGGGGGGGGGGGAGGGGGGTGGTGGTGGTGGTGGTGGTGGTGGTGGTGCAGCTCAGTGGCTAAGACTGTAATACATTCAAGACATGGTCCAAATAAGTCCTGTCAATGGGTAACAGGTAAATGTGCTGTGCCTGTGAGTTACATAGACATGGAAACCCCTAACTATGGTCTCTGGCGTATGTTCAGTTAAACAATCTCAGCAGGGCTGATAATGGGAGCTATAGAGCTAGTTTCAGTCTCTCCGGGATAGACAAATGTTCCCATCACTGCTTGCTATCTAGTAATGTCCTGATGGGAAGTGCATACACATAGATGTTGACTAAGGGCAAGTTAAGGCTCAGATGTGGTGCCCTTACAGGTGAATAGTCTGTCAACAGTCATTGTCAAGACTTCTTCCCAATCTAAGACTTTCATTCACTTGGAATGAAACTCATTGATATGCATTTTAAAAAATCTCTCCATTCGATATGAAAATAAACGCGCATCCTTGTATTTAATTGATCTGCAAACTGTCTCACAAATTTCTATAACCAATCACATTGTAAATATTTGTTTATAAATATGTTTCACCCAAGAAAATTGGTAAAGATATAGGAGGGCTACTGCCACCTGTGAAGCACTGCCTTCAATCACTTTCTTTATCAAGTAACATTCATGAATGTAGTGATGCAGAATATTATAGAATGAGCACACTGTCCAGGCATCTGATACATCTCTCTGCGTATAGTATAAACAACTTTGAAGCAAATCAAAAACTCGAACTCTATTATTTTTGGATGTGTAAAGTGAAAAGATAAAAAATCCAGAGGTCAGTTTCCATTTAATGCGAATGCCTATTGCACGCTGTAGTGATTGCTGCTTCTAATGCTGAGGACAGCTAATGTGAACTGTGTGGCAAGCACTGTGTACAGCCTCCTGCTTCATTCCCCCATCCTTGTAATGGTATTTTGTTTAAGGAACACATTCGCAGACCAAAGCTGAACTGCAGTGGAACTTAGATTGAAAATGTTACCACAGATTTTTCTGAGACTCTGTGGCACTCTGCTGGTAATGGACACAAATTGGAAAGTTGGGAGTGTTCTTGACTTGTTACCTTTGCTTTCCTCTTGTTACGGGCAAACATCTTCCTCGGGAAGCTGAGGCAGCACATTGATTCAAGCCAGCAGCTTTCCTCCATACAGGCTGCATCTGTGCTTTGACTGGTGGGTGGCCTTCAGTCCCAAATAGGGTCAAGCTCCTTCCAAAACAGAATCCCCACTTCCTCCCTTCCAAAGATAAGAAGAGTTGCCCACATGTTTGTACTGATATCCTGGTAAAAAAAAATTAGTTCGCTTTTTCTGCTTTTACCAATAACTGCCCTTTTAAAAATGAGCTGCAGCTTGTTCGAAGTTTCTGTTGCACTGGTCTTGGGCCTCCCAGCCAAATGTGCTACAGGCTGAGCTCTCTGAAAATGCTTTTCATTCAACACTATCCTTTTCAATGTAGGGACAGAAAACCCCATCCGAACATTCACTATTACCTCCCAACCCTATCCCACCTCTTGCACACACACAGTTACCAGTTGGTCAACAAACAACTGAGAAGTGGGGGTCAGCATGATAGACTGCAGGTATCTCCATTTCCCCCCTGACTGGAATGGAAAGCAGCACAACTCACTATAAAACACGTGAGTGCATTGACACCACCGTGCTTACCACCACATGGACACAACACACTGCTGGGAGTAAATGCAAATCTATACATTAGCTCATATACCCATCTTCTGATTAACACCTTCCAGCAGCTGTTAGGAGCAGATAGTGAGAGCTACAAAAAGGAAATATGAAAAGAAACTTGCAAGGGTGTCAAAAGCAACACAAAAAATACAGTTATATTAAGAGAAAGAGGGTGGTCAGGTGCAATGTGGGCTCCTTTAAACTGATAATGATGATAATGGAAATGAAAATAAGGAAATGGAGGAAGTATTGAATAATTACTTTGTGTCAGAATTTCCTGTTGTGGAATAGGATGGAAGGCATCCCAAGGGAACTCCAATTGTATCTAAGACAGGGACTCACCAAAATTAACATAAGCAAAATAACAGCAATGAAGAAAATAACAGCATGAAAACATGAAAGATCCACAGAACCAGATGGTTTTCATCCCACTGTTTTAAAGAAAGTTGGTGAAAACATTGCTGACGCTAAAGCTATAGGCCTAGGTTTCCCGGCCCCTTCATGGGTGGGACCCGCCGTGGGTGAGGTGGTGCCCCAGCCAGAAGTCCACTGATGTGCGGCAGGACCGGAAGATCCCAGCGGCGGGCGGGTGCGAAAAATCCTGCCCACAAGCTTCCCAAGTTCTCTCAACTCAGGAACTGTTCATTTTGGATTGAAAAATTGCATATGCCATTCAAGAGATGTGAGAGAGAGAGAGAGAGAGAAAAACCAAGGCACGTACAGAGGCACAGAATCGCTACAGCACATCTGGCCCACTGTATCTGCGTTAACTCTTCATAGGAGCAATTTACCTAGTGCCATTCTTCCGCCTTCTCCCCTTAGCCCTGTATGTTCTTCCTTTCTGGATAACAATTCAATTCCTACTTAAATGCCTCGATTGACACTGCCTCCACCACACTTTCCTTCAACAGCACCTTCTAAACCTGCAACCTCTCCCATCTAGGAGGAAAGGGCAGCAGATGCATGGGAGCACCAGGTTCCTCGCCAAGCCACACGCCATCCTGACTTATATCACCATTCCTTTACTGTCACTGGGTCAAAATCCTGGAACTCCCTTTCTAACACCGCCTGTAGAGGTTCAAGAGGTAGCTCACCACTTACCTTCTCAAGGACAATTAGAGATGAGCAATACATGCTGGCCTAGCCAGTGATGCCCACATCCCATTAATGAATAATTAAAAAAAACTCTCTGGCTCCATTCCAGATCCAAACCACTTGCTGCATGAAAAAGATTTTCTTCATGTCACCATTCCTTCTTTTGCCAATTCCTTTAATTCTTTGCCCTCTTGTTCTCGACCCTTCCATCAATGGGAATAGTTTTTCCCTATCTACTGTGTCTAGACCCCTTGCAATTTTGAATATCTCCATCAAATCTCTTCTCAACCTTCTCTTGTCTAAGGAAAACAGTCTTAACTTCTCCAATCTATCAACATAACTGAAATTCCTCAACCCTGGGACCATTCTTGTGAATCTTTTTTGCACTCTCTCTACTGCCTTCACATCTTTCTGAAAGCACGGCACCCAAAACTGGATACAATACTCTAGTTGAGGCTGAACAAGTGTTCTATACAAGTTTAAAATAACTTTCCTGCTTTTATACTCTATGTCTCTATTAATAAAGCCTAGGATGGTGCATGCTTTACTAATGGCTCTCTTAAGCTGTCCTGCCATCTAAAATGGTTTATGCACATATACACCCCTAGTTTCTCTGCACCCCTTTTATAGAATTATAGATCAATTAGCTTAACATCTGTTGTCCGGAAATCATTAGAGTCTATAATTAAGAATAGATTGAGAATAGATTGACTGAACACCCTGAAAATTTTCAGCTGATTAGAGACAGCCAGCATGATTTTGTAAAGGTTTGTCATGCCTGACAAACCTGGTTGAATTTTTTGAAGTGATGACCAATGTATTGGGCAGGTATATGTCGATGGATATGGAAGCAAACCACTGTAGATACCAGAAATCTGAAAAACTAACAGAAAACTCTGGAAATCCCATGTTGTCCCACAGCTCAGAATTTCATCCACAACTATCTCCCTCTAGTGTGGTGGAGGGACCACATGTTTAGTCATTAAACTGTTAGGCCATTTGGTCACAAATCCACCTTGCATCTTGGTTGTGGATTTCACACTTCAGATGGATCAAAGGCCAAGTGAAAACTGCTGGGATTTCAATCCAGGACTCTGGCTCTGAGTCCAACACTGAATCAACCGTGGCACCCAATACTCATGGTAATGAAAATCATCACTGATCATCAAAAACATTACCAAGAAAGCAGGGCTGAAAGTACCGTGCACGTGTGTGCAAACAAGACTGGCATTCTCCTTCTGTTAAGAGCCCCTGAGCATTTCAGTGTTAGAGCTGTGCAGCCTCCAAGCTTGTCAAATTTCAAATGAAATGACAGCAGTGATTGAGAAATCAAACTTTTCTACAATAGTAACTATGAATGTCCATTATGAGCTTATATTTCTGTGAGTCAGATGTTCAACTCAGTTTCTCAGCAATGCTGAAGTCTGAAAGAATTATGATGATTTCCAGAATAGCCAATAATATACACAACCTCACTAAAACAGTGGTCTGCACTGGTGCACACAGACTTTCAAACCTATACCAGCCTATATAAAATAAATCCTTTGAAGCCTTTCAGTGGACAACAGGGGAGTTCGATCAATATATTTATCAAATGCTCATAGCACCTGTTCTCGTTGCTTACACTGAACATGCACTTCCATGTCTCAGCCTATATCTCTCAAACCGACAACTTAATATTCAAGGGCATTTTATTTGACCATGTATTACACAAAGTATACTCAAATAACCTTGTATTTTCTTTTCTGTGCTACACATGTGCTGCCAATGAGTTTGGTATATTATAATGGCATCCACAGATGAAAATTTTAAGTTTTAATTTGATCTGGGCTTCCATTTGTTTCTTTCTACATTTCTGAATCCCATGTACTGTTAAAATACAATAAAAATATAAATTTGCTTTGCAACAGTGGCGATATAATTCCATAGTCAGATGCCAAACTGATTCCAGAGCACAGCAGTCAGAGACCCCTCAGGGGGGCTGTCTCCCACCACTTGGGCTTGGCACTATGTGGAATATTAATATCAATGCTGAGAGAATTGGGATTAAAATGTGCTCAATGGGGCCATTTAGTTACTTCATACGTTGAAGCAGAGCTAGGTTTTAATGTTTTCAGAGTTTCAATATCAGCTGAGCCTTAGGTGGTAGCACTTCATCTCTGAGTTAGGTTGTGGGTTCAAGTTCCACTCCAGCACTTGCGCACAGAAATCTAGGCTGACACTCCTGTGGGGTACAGGATTGCCATGACTCTTGGAGGTACCACCTTTCAGACAAGATGCTAAACTGAGGCCCCATTTTCCTCCTCAGACCCCGTGGCGCTATTTCAAAGAAAAGCTGTTTGTGGGAGCTTGCTGTGTGCAAATTGGCTGCTGTCCTGGCTAATGTTTATCCCTCAATCAACATCACGAGAAACAAATTAAATAGGATTACACAGGATATATGGCACAAAAACAGGCCACTCAGTTCAACCAATCCATGCCAGTTTTGTACATGACTTGAGCCTCACCTCATCTTTCCTTAACTAAATCTATCATTGTAACCCTCTATTCCTTTCTCTCTCATATGCTTGTCTAACTTCCCTTTAAATGCATTATGCTATTCCCATCAACCACTCCATGGTAGCGAATTCTACGTTCTCTCCACTCATTGGGTAAAGAAGTTTCTTCAGAATTCCCTATTGGTTTTCCTGATGACTATCTTCTCTTGGTGGCCTCTAGTTAAATTCTTCCCCACAAGGGGAAACATTCTCTCTGTATCCACTCTATCAAAACCTTTCATAATTTTGAAGTCCTTTATTAGGTCACCCAAAGGAAAAGAGACCCAGCCTGTCAATCCTTTCCTGATATGTATACCCACACATATTTTTGCTATCATCCTTGTAAATCTACTTTGCACTCACTTCAGTGCCTCTAGATCCTTTTTTTAATGTGGTGACCAAAACTGCACACAGTATTCTAAGTGTGGTCTAATCATGTTTCGATACAGGTTTAGTATAACTTCCTTACTTTTCAATTCTATCCCTCTGGCCACAAAGCTTCACGCTTGGTTTGCTTTTTTTCTTTGGCCATGCTAACTTGTGGTTGGCACCTTTCATGACTGGTGTATTTGTATTCTGAGATCCCATTGTTCCTCTACCCCATTTAGACTTGCACCTTCTAAGTAACAAGTGACCTCCCTATTTCTACCAAAAAGCGCTACCTCACATTTATGTGTTGAACTTCACTTGTCAATTATTTGCCTATTCTGCAAACTTGTTAATATCCTCCAGCAATTTATCACAGCCCTCCTCAGTATTGACTATCCCCATCCATCCCACCAATTTGGTGTAATCTGCAAATTTAGAAATTTCATTTTTGATTCCAAAGTCCAAATTATTAATGTAACTGATTATCTGGACATTATCACATTGCTGTTTGTGGGAGCTTGCTGTGTGCAAATTGGCTGCTGCATTTCCTACATTACAATAATGCCTACACTTCAAAAGCACTTCATTGGCTGTTCAACACTTACACCCACACTGTCAAAACAATAGACATTCATCCTATCACAGGCTTTCTATTTTGTCCCTTTGTTCTACAAGAGCAGGTCAGAGGCTGGGAATGTTGTGGTGAATAATTCACCTCCTGACTGCCCAGAGCCTGCCCACCATCTACAAGGCACAAGTCAGGAATTTGATGGCATACTCTCCATTGCCTGGACGAGTGTAGCTCTAACACTTAAGAAGCTTGCACCATCCAGGACAAAGCAGCCCGCTTGATTGGCACCCCATCCATAAACATTCACTCCTTGAACCACCGACGCACAGTGGCAGCAGTGTGTACCATCTAGAAGATGCACTGCCGAAATTTATCAAGGCTTCTTCAACAGCACCTTCCAAACCAGTGACTCATAGGAGGACGAGGCAACAGATTTTCGGGTACACTATCAGCTGCAAGTTCCCCTCCAAGCCATACAGCCTCCTGACTTGGAAATATGTCACTGTTCCTTCACTGTTGCTGCATCAAAATTCTGGAACTCCCTCCCTAACAGCAGTGTGGGTGTACCTACAGCACAGGGACTGCAGTGGTTCAAGAAGGCAGCTCACCACCACCTTCTCAAGGGCAATTAGGGATGGGTAATAAATGCTGGCGATACCCACCTCCTATGAACAATTTTTTTAAAAAAACCTGTCTTCTCTGCATCTGTGTTTGCTTACTAACTTATTCCTGTCTGATGAGAAGCCATCGACCTAAATCTTTAACTGTTTCTGTCCCTAAATTATGCATGACATGCTGAGTATTATTTTACATTTCTATTTTATATTATATTAGACAATTGCTGGTTGAGAGCAGAGATCTGTGCCTATGTAGTTACCTGCATGCGCATGAGTTTTTCTTGGTGCCAAATATGTTGATTTGCAGCCACAAACAACATTATGACTCCAGCGCTGCTGCTTATAAATTGCTCTCTACAGCTACTGATTCCAGGCTTTTAGGGCAATACAACAGTAGTTTAACACCTGCTTCCTTCTCCAATGCAAAATTCTAAAAGAAGTTTGAAGGCTTTAGGCCTGGAGGACATCTTGAGATTCAGAAATGCTGTTCATTCAGGACAGTGGCAGAGTATTACATTCACCCACAAATTCGGGATGTCCCGATTAAATCGAGAATTGAGGCCCAACTTCACCAGAAAACATTCATGACCTGTTCCATTCCAGAAAGCCAAAGGTGTCAATCTTTGCCACCTGAAGTATTAGTGTAGAAATGAGGTGTAAAATTGCACATTCATAACCTACATCCATGTGAAAACTTTTACCTTCCAGCCAAGTCCACTGAAGTGAAATATAGATCTTAAAACTGATGTAAATGGGATGTGGGTGTACACATGGGGCCTCACTGCACTTTGCTGAGATTTTCATTATTCTGGTGCCAAAAGTATAGTTCTAACAATGTAAGTACCAGCTCACATCCGTGATTCAACAGAAAACTTACTGATAGTGTTGAAGATTGGTAAGTTATTCTGCATCAGAGAGAATAGATACTGCAGCTGCTGCCTCCCCACCAGTGTAAGCCAGTAGTATAAATGTACATTCCTCACTCATACTGCTCATACATGATTGTATTGCACCAGTGAGTACAGGGGAAAGCTGCCTTCCATTACCTAATACCGTAATTTTAATTTCATAATATCAATTTATTTTTAATAGAAGTTACCAGGTATACTTGTTTTGGCATAATGTTTTCCTCTTGTTTTGTCACAAGATGGTATCACAGCTGGTGTACGTAGGTAAGACCTGCTCCAGGCACCTCTCCATATTAAACATATCTAGCAACTTTACAGCCATGGGATGAGAAGGATAATTCTGCCTTGCATAGAATGTGGTTCTCCGCCCCATGTTGTTCAGTCCCGCATCCTTGCCCAAGGTAAGGTGCTGGTTTTCCATGACTGCTCTAAATGCGATATTAAAAGCTTCGTGGGAGGAGCAATGAGCAAGAATCTGAGTTAAAGTGTTAAATATCTTCAAGGTAGATGAAATTTAATGTAAATGCCATTTCAATAATATGGTGTGGATAAAAGGAATAACTGATAACATTAGAAAAGGAAATAGAGAAGGTTGATTAGACAGCTTCTGTCCCTGCTGTTAAAAACTTTCACCTATCTGTCCACTCCAGATACAGTTACTCCACACTCTCCTTGCCGGTCTCCCAAATTTCCAACCTTGTTCTCACCAACTCTCATTGGTTCCCTATCCCTTAATGCACTGAGTTCAACATCACTATCCTCAGCTGCGTCCGTTCATGACCTCATCCTTTCCCACCTCTTCAACTTCCCTCAATCCTTAGACTCCTACCTGATGGAATCAAAGGAAATAAAAATTGGGCAGATTCTATCACAAATGTATCATCAACCTCACTGGTCTATCGGCGAAGCATTGAAAGTGAAAATTTACCCCTCATGTCTAACATGTCTAACATCACACATTAAAGCATCTCACTTTGTTGCAGATGCAAAAAAAATTAAAAAGCTGAAAGTCATTTTATTTCTTTGGAAATTTGTCTGAAATTTTCCAACCTGCAAAGTTTGTCATCACAGGACAATTAACTCGGCCTTTATTGAACTGCACCTCACCCAAAGTGAAGTTCAGCAGGGCCACTGAAGATCTGTTCATCTACATTACTAGCAGAGGTGTATTGTGGCAACCTCTAATATGGAAATCACTATTCTACTGATGAGTTACTTCCACCTTTTGCAATGTTAAATTGACTGGCCTCCCCATCTGATTTTACTTATTTATTACCTTTACACATACACTCAAAAAAAATAATCTACAATGATTTGAGATTGTGTTTCCTGGTCATATGTCATTAGTTTATTCCAAATTTATAAGATGCAATAAGAAATTATTCGTGGAGCTAAAAAAAGGATGATACCACAAATTACCTCCTGCCCCAACGGAAATAATTACAGTACATCCTCACATGGTTTTTACCATCACCCACATTGCCAGATGACTCAATTTTGCATGGCCTATTGCTGACTGCTTTTGACATTGGCATCAGTTCTCTGTTGGTGCTGCAAAAAACTAAAATTGGGGCCGCGGAATTGAAATGGTGAGAAATCAAGAGTGAAACTGTGAGAATTGAGCCTGTCTCAGCAGTCAGTATGCAAACTGTTATTCCTGAATGATTTATCGATAGCTGCTGGAGGATTACAGGGATTTTGCTGCCTCAACTGCCTCCCTGATGAACAAATCAAAGCGTTTGAGTCCAGTGATGCAGAAAGTAAACAGTAGCCACTTGCTTTTTCTAACCAAATCCCTCAGGCTGAGACCCTGCAAAGCTGAGTGGATCTTGCCTTTTCACAGTTAAATACAGAGAGCTAGGTTTGAGAGAAGAAAAAAATATTGGCGAGCGAGACCCAGATGGAAAATCAGTTCTGCAGCTAGGTTGGTCCAAACAAATGCAAAAATCTGTCATAACAATTTCTTTATTGCCATTTGACAGCTGAAGGGGTAACTGCACCTTCAGGCTGTTCAGGTGGCCTCTCATTAAAAGCATGGCAAGACAATAAAGCATTAAGAGATTTGTTCATTGTAAATCACCATATAAATCTGTCAAAGCAAGGCTGCGTTTGGATCAGGAGGGAAATAGAAGTGATACGTACATAGCAAGACTGAGAACACAACTTTTCACTGAATATTACAAGCATTCCGCCCCACTGTCAACTTTGTCTTGCCATTTTCCTGCATTGCTGCCGTTCCTGTTGTTTTGTCGTCATTTTTCATTGATTGTAGGTGGACTGCTTGGGATGAGCCTCATTACAATCTATATTTGGTTGTCGTCTTTTTAATGGGGAAATCATTTTTCTTCACATTCTTTGCAATTCCCAGTCTTAATCCCTGGGCACACACCAGCAGCTAACGCCGTTTTATCCAACTGTCTGAAAGTATGAAAAAACAAAAACAGAATAACCTGGAAAAACTCAGCAGGTCTGGCAGCATTGGTGGAGAAGAAAAGTTGACGTTTCGAGTCCTCATGACCCTTCAACAGAACTGATTTTTCTTTACAATGAGAGGGGTGAAATATAAGCTGGTTTAAGGTGGGGGGGGGAAAGAAGTGGAGGGGGGGGGCTGTTGTTGTAGGGACAAGCAAGCAGTGATAGGAGCAGATCATCAAAAGATGTCATCCATTGTCCCACCAGTATGTATTTTATTCCACTTGTATGGACAATATGGGGAATAGATTTACTTCCCACATATCAGAGAAACCTACTGCAAAATGCTGAAACTCATATCACTCAGTAATGGGATATAACATAAATATGGTGTACACAGGAGTGTATATTATTTATATAAATTGAACAAACATGAATTAAGATGAAAACATACAGTTCATAAAGTTTTCAGATGATAGATCATGATGTCGATAGTTATAGGCTTCAGGGCAACATTGGCAGGATGGTGAAATGGGCAGAAGTGTGGCAGATGGAGTTCAATGATTAGAAGTGTGGAGGGATGTTATTTTTGGAAGACTAATATGAAAAGACAGATCATGTTAGAACTTTATCAATCACTGGTCAGGCCTCAGCTGGAGGGTTCTGAACACTAGACTTCAGGAAAGATGTAAAGGCTTTAGAGTGGGTACAAAAGAGGTTTACCAGGTTGTTACCAAGGATGAGGGATTCCAGTTACGATGAGAGTTTGGAAAAGTTAGGACTGTTCTTGGAACAGTGAAGGTTAAGAGGTGATCTAATAAAGATTTTCAAGACGATTCGAGGTTTTGATAGAGTAAATAGGTAAAAATGTTAGTTATGGCTGGGTGGCTCAATAACTAGAGGTCTTGGATTCAAAATCGTGGGAAAAATATCTAGGGGGGAGATAAGGAGAGTTTTTTTCACTCCGAGTTGTCAGAATCTGGAATGTTCTACTTGAAAGGTGGTGGTGGCTGATCCCATAGGTAATTTTAAAAGGTGCTAGGCAGGTGCTTAAGATTGAGCTTACAGGTTTCAGGACAAAATGCAGGAATGTGGGACCAAGCATGATTGCTAGTGCAAACCCAATGGGCTGAATGGCCTTCTTCTATGCTGCAATTACAGTAAAGGAGAGTACCATAGTTACAAATCCAGAGGCCTGGTCTCATGATCTGGAGATGACAGTTAGGAATTTAAATTCCTTGTGGAGTTCCCCAGGGATCAGTGTTAGGACCCTTGCTCTTCCTGATATATATTAATGACTTTGACCTTGGTGTACAGGGCACAATTTTAAACTTTGTGGATCAATGATTTGTGGATCAATTTGGACGCATTGAAAACAATGAGTGAGGAGGATAGTGGAAAACTTCAGAAGGACAGTGGCAGGTTGGTGGAATGGGCAGAGAAGTGGCAGATGAAATTTAATGCATAGAAGTGTGAAGTGATTCATTTTGGTAGGAAGAATGCAGAGAGACAATTTAAAATAAAGGGGACAATTCTAAAGAGGATGCAGGAGCAGATGTGCCCGAGTGTATACATGCATAAGTCACTGAGGCAAGCAGGACAGGTTGACAGTACAGTTAATAAAGCATACAGATGGGGCACAGAGTACAAGAGCAAGGAGGTTATGTTAAACTTGTACAGAATGCTGATTCGACCTCAGCTGGAGTATTGTGTCCTGTTCTGGGTGCCACACTTGAGGAAAGATATGAAGGCAATAAAGAGAGTGCAGAAAAGATTGACAAAAGTGGTTCCGGGGTGAAGAACTTCAGTTTCAGATGAATTGGAGAGGCTGGGACTGATTTCCTTGGTGAAGAAAGTTGAAAGGAGATTTGATAGAGGTATTCAACATCATGAGGAACCTGGATAGAGTGGATAGGGAAAAATTGTTCCCATTGGTGGAAGGATTGAGAACATGAGGGCAGAGAATTAAGCTAAGTGGCAAAAGAAGCAACAGTGTTAGGAAATAGAGACAGTTTAAGTAAGTTATATTTGTGGGTGTTAGGAATAAGTTTTAGCGTTAATGTTTGTTTGATTTATATTTCCGTATATGTGTGTTAAGAAAGGTCAAATTGCGTTTTAGTTTCACTTTAAGAAGTGCCCACATTTCTGAGTTTTACGACTGGCAGCTAAATTAAACAAACAAGAGTAGAGAAACTGGGCTGTTGCTTAGCAACAGGGGTCCAGAGAGGCAGGTCTATCCCTTGGACACTCATAGAAAAACTAAAGAAACAGCAATTGAGTTCAGTTTTTGAAGATAGCTGGCAGGCAGAAACAGCCTAGAAGGGACAGGTAACCAGTTCCAAGCTAAAGTTGGTTGAAAATAGCTGCCAGAGAGAGAGTGGAGCAAAAGGGACAGGTAACCAGTCCAAAGCTAAGGAAGAAAGTCCCCAAGAATCCAGGAGAGTAGAACAGGAGAAAATCCCAAGCAGACCTTCAGTCAAAGGAAGGACAGGAACATGGAAAAGATCCTGTTAATGAATTTAAGAATGAGGGGCGGAGAGAAAGGCTCCAAGCTTCAGATTTAAAGAGACAAAAGCTGCAGAAGGCAGATTTAAAGTGAGAGCAGCTTGCTAGAGGCAAGAAAGTCCAAAGAGACGGCTGAAGGTCTATAGCTCTTTGCTATGGGCATGTGAAGCAGTGGTGTATTGTTGACGGCTGAGTCAGATTGTGCACGGAAGAAAGCTTGAATGCATGTGGTGACCCAGGGAAGAGGAGCATTGGAAGCAGAGTTTGAAACTATGAAGTGTCTGAGAGAAAGCATCAGTTTTGGAGAAGATTCCAAGATGAGTTCATGGAAAGTGTAGATTGGAAACACATGTATGAAATACAGATGGCAATGAGACTGTTTGGCTCATGGTGTGACAAGCGTCTGGGGGGAGCTGAGGAGAGATTCATAGCATCTGGTTGAGGTGGCCTCTGCCATTTGGTTTCAGAGCATGGTGTGACTGACCACAGGATGCCTATTGGTTTACATGGACTGTGCACTTACTGTGAATATTAGAGTATAAGGTAGTTTTTGTAACTTGCATTATCCTTATAAATCTGTAAAGGTATAGCTGTGGGCGAAGGATTATTGTAATATAGTTCATATTTTCTTGTTTAATACATGTTATATTCTTTTGTTAAAAGTTCTTTAGCTGACTCTGGTAACTCTGTTCAGTAGCTCCTCTCCATGTATCTAAACAAACAAATAAAAGTTAGGATCTATCAAGTTGGGTTCCACCCTGGGGTCAGGCTTGTCTAGTGATAACTCAGCTAAGGATCATAACAATGGCGATATGAGCAAAAACGTTTTTACACATCAAGTAGTTAAGATCTGGAATGCATTGCCTGAGAGTGTGGTGGAGGCAGGTTCAATTGAGGCATTTAAGAGGGGATTGGATTGTTATTTGAAAGGGAAGAATGTGGAGGGCTACCGGGTGAAGGCCAGGAACTGGCACCAGGTAAATTGCTCCTTTGGAGAGCCAGCACAGACACAATGGGCTGAATGGCCTACCTCTGTGCTATAATTATTCTGTGATTAAATAAATCTGGAATTAAAACAAATATATCAGTACTGGTGACCATGGAACAAACAAATTGTTTCACATCTGGTTCACTGATATTAGTTTGGAAAAGAAACCTGCTATCCTTACCTGATCCAGCCTACGTGTGACTCCAGTTCCACAAAAATGTGCTGACCCTTAACTGTCCTCTGAAATGGCAAAGCAAGTCTGAGTTTTATTGAAGATGGTGGCTCACCACCACCTTCTCAAGGGCAATTAGGGATGGGCAATAAGTGGTAGCCTTGTCAACGACGCCCACATCTCATGAATAAAACAACTTTTTCTATGATTCTCTGATACACAAGTCATAGAATATACAATTCCACAAGATATGCATAGATTCTTTCTTCCAACCACTGTGCTCTTAAGAATATTTAAATATTAAACGTCTAGGTAACCGTATTTGAAAAACACTGCAGTATTATGAGTTTTACTGGTATTCCCATAAAAGGAATCAGGTCTACAAAACATTTTTAATGATACAGAATTATGCACTACTTGTCGCATTTAAATTGAATTTGCTTAACATACATTAAATTTCATGTCAAGACTAATATAGGCGGTCTGTCCTTGCAGACCTTCAGCAAAAGGGCTGAAGCATTGAAACTATATTCATCCTCACTACTCACAACTAGTCCCAAAAGCTTTAAATATCACCCAGTACTTAAATATTGCAGGAACATGGGAGTATCACAAATCGCCATGCAAGAATGGTGCTTACAGTCACTTGCAGCCTGTGGGAAACCACTAACCCTTTCTAAAACAATGTACTAAGGAGGGACTTTTACCAAACCTGACAAATGTATCAGCAGCAGTTCTAGCAGCACATTAAAATCTTTACCAAAGCCACCTGAGAGAACGAGAAAGCAAAGGGAAACTGGTTTGGGTTTATTCCAACCAAGTTTAAGAAATAAATCAGAATACCATGTTTAAAGATTTGCAGCATGTAAACCTCACTTATATCATTGCCTTCTGACAAATACTTTCAAAGCTCAGCCCACACAATCTACTGTAGCAGGAGGGCTTATGACTCATATAATCAAAGATCTTTCCTGTAACTTAGATTTGGAGTTTTCTCAAAGGTTTAATTTCAGTTGAACTGGCTTACATCAGATTTTAAAACTAGTTATAGGGCATGCTTCAGCTGGATTAAAGGTACATCCACTAGAATTTAATTGGGGAGTTGCAGTATATGCCAATGACTTAGATGATTTGAAAAATGTATATTCTTTTACTTAATTAAGGGTTGGCGAGTGTTGGCGGGAGTCCTTCTCCTATAGTGTAGTTTGAGGCGGATGGAATACAATAAAGTTAAGAGACGATCTCCCCTGAGAGACTTTGGCAAATGATTTTGGTAGTGGGGGCCAGGTTCTGTTCTGCAACCTCATCAAATTGCTCTGGGTGGTCTCCTTGCTGTTTGCTAGAACGCTTCCTTCTTTGGGGCCTCCATGGTGACAATACCTGTTTTACAGGCTAAGCTTGTACAGCAGGCAGGATATGACCACAATCTTTGACTCATAGCCAGGCCGTAATGCAGGACTCCCATAGATCTTTCCAGACAACTATAAAGCACTATATCGCTATGCCAATGATTTGCTTATTGATTACTCAATTCGATATAGATACTTTGCAATACCTGCATTCCGCTGGTGTTCTGGATGCCACAGGTATGTTATGAGCCAAGGTTTTAGAGGATAGCTGTGCTTGCCCAAGAGCTAATTCGAGGTCTTTGTGGATCAGATAATGATATGAACATGGAATGTCTTAAAATGATTTGCTTAAAGTGAGCACCATCTTGCATAATTCAATGCTGATGGCCTCAAAAAAGCTGAACCTTCAGCAAGTGAACTTCTTTTGGATTCACACAAGCAGTGGTGTTGAACAATGGTGCATGCCAGACCACACTGGTGCAAATTAGAATTCCTTTGATCCTTTAGAGAAATAAAAACTTGCATTTATATAGGGCCTTTCATGTCCAAAAGCACTTTACAGTCAAATACCTCTGAAATGTAGTCACTGTTGTAACGTAGGAATATTGCAATGTCGATCATGCTAATCCATAAAATTGTAGTTTTTTCATGTCACTGCCAAATAGCTTTAAGATGAGGATGAAGTTGGCTGCTTAAGCAAACAAACTATCTAACGCCTTTTCATTTTAACTTATATGGCTATACTGCCTGTAGAAGCTTGGAATGATTCAGAGACATAGGCCTGGGTTTTCACAATGACGGCAAGCCTCTCCATCACTGCTAAAGTGGCAGAAGAGGTCCAAATCCAGCAGTTCTGCTTCTGAGCTTGGCACTTAGCATTTTTGCTGGAATGGAGCTGGGTCGGGATTTGTGCATACGTGTTTTGTGGAGGCAGTTGCCAATATAAAACAACAGCTGCCCCCAGCCATGTCTGATTTTCATTAACCAGGAGTGGGAAACATGATGCATGCAGATTAGACCTGGTAAGAGCAGCTCTAATTTTACGGAATCCTTTGGAAAGGTCATGTACTCTTTTGGAGTGGTAGGGTACTCTTTTGGATATGATCCTGGGACACCTTTGGGGAGATAAGGGTGCCATTTGGGAGAGGTAAAGTGCCCTCTCGGATTGTTAAAAGTGGACATGAATGTAACGTGCATAAACCCATTGGAATTGTCAAGCCAGTTGTCAAAAACAACTGTCAAAACTATTAAAATGTCTGCCCTTTAAATCTTGTTTAAACACTCCACACAGTTTTTTTTAAAACAAAACCATTGCTTGCCTCTTCACTCTGTTGACATTAGCCTGAGGGTTACCATTACTGGATTACTGCTGCATGACTGATTTCACAATCATCAATTATCACAGCAGGGTGCCTGTAATTCACAACTTGATTAACAGCTACATGTGGTTATATACTTTTTAAAGTGGGACTATTAATTCCAATGTTTTTATAAGGGATTAAATACTTGAATGCAATTTTTGTTTTTATAAGGGATTATGTAGTTGAAGGAATGTAAATATAATAAATGGGTTTTCATGAATGGGTGTTTTTTTTACAATTAATTCTTCAATAGACACTTAGAACTTTATTTTGTTTGAAATCAGTGTGAGTCCTAAGATCTGTCCATGGTGTATACTGAGTGAGTTGGTATGGAGGATGTAAGGGAAAAGGAGGATGGCATGGGTTGACACTAAGTTGGTATAGGGGCTATAAAGGGCCATAGAGGTGGGGTAGAGGGGCATAGGGGCTAAAGGGTATGAAGGGTGGATAGAGGGACATAGATTGGCATAGGGGCTATAAAGGGCCATGGAGAAGGTAGAAAGGCATAGGTTGGCATGGAAGGTGAGGGGTTGAGGGCAGGTAGAGGGCATGAGGTGGCATGGATGGGACATGTGGGATGAGGGGTTAGGTTTGGTTTTCACTGCTTTTTAAAAAATCTTGGGCAAAGTGCTGGTGCCCTGGCCTTCCACCCAGCCCATCCCCTGCACCTGGCAGCCTCCACAGGGTTTCTAGAGTCGCTGGCCATGACTTCCATTTTCACCCATGCCCCCACCCTCGGGTCAAAAATCTGATGTTCCAGGGCAGTTTCACCTGGGTTGTGTATGCAGAGCCAGAGATTGTCCTGACTCTGCACTCCCGACTTGGGAGCAAAGATTCAGGCCGTAGATGTTAAGGGCTGTTGTGGCTTTCACATCTAATGGCAATGCAATCCCTGTGGATGAGTTTGGCTGTAGGTCACTTTTGTAACATGTAGCATCATTCAGTTACAGCTCTTCTTGTGAAACATAAGCACCATTTTTCTGTAAATCTCTATCTGTAGGTACAGTGTAAGAGTACTGGTGGGTAGGTGCAGGGTACTGCTCCATCCCGCATCTCCCTGTTGATATAGGGGGAGTCAGGTGAGGAACTAGATTATGGTACTATTGTTGCTGTTGGGGATAGAAATGGCTGCACCATGGGACAAGGGCTCCTGTCTAACAAAAGCAGTGCAAAAAAAAATGCAAGAAAAGCCATTGAGAAATGGACTGAAAATTGTGGAAAGATTCATTGTACAAGCCTCTTCCCATACTATAGAATTGAGAGCATTGGCAAAGAGTGTCTTGAGAATAGTCTATAAAAATCGAGTTAAGGATCTCAAGTAAAATCTCTAAATCAGCCGGGATACTAATACTCTCCGGATAGCAACAGAGTGCGTTAACTTTTGAAAGTCACCTAATATTAAAGGTTGTGCCCAACACCTTCCTGTTTGAAATTAAAATCAGTTTTTTGGCAAAAAGGTTTGGAATTTGAGAGAGTGTGGCTCTCGACTCTCCTTCCTCTCATGTTTCTGTGGTTGGTGCTGTGGAATCTGCCAGCGACCACAAGAAAGAAGAGAAAGCCAGTGACAATCTCAGCTGTGAACACGTTGCAAATGGTCCAATGGTCTAATCTCTGTTCACAGGAAGTATTATTACTGAATGACATAATGTTATTTCAATTATATGAAAATAATTATATTTCATTTGCTAAACAACAGTAGTCACACTTCAGATCTATGCATGATCTCTCCTGCTGCACTTTGCATTAACATCAACCGTTGCAGCTCTCAAAATAAACTTGGACTGGACCTCAAAAATATCAGAGAGAGCAGTGAAGAGCCTTCCATGCAAACACATGCTGTTCCCACTGTAATATTAACCCTCTGAGGGCAACAATTAAAGCATTGCTTCAAATTAACGTGCATCAATGAGGTTAAGCATTCTGCATTCTTCTTTCACTTTGCATTGAATGTTTGAGATTTAAAGAGAATTCCTTAGGCTGTGGGTCAGATATTTCTATCATTCTACTTTATCATAACCTACATGAGTAATTCACAGGATATCATGTTTGCAAAGATGATGTTAATAGTAAAAATATGTACAATGCACTTCAGCAATAGTGTAATACAGCAAATTCTTAGCAAAGTTGTTACTAAACATCAATTTGATTTTGACATCAGTCAGTATTTCTACAAGCACTGTTGATGTACGGAGTTCATTTTTTCCCCAACCTACTGTTCATAATTGGATTCCACTGCACTCTAAATTGGCAAAGGACATTCTGTAGTCGAAGGAACAAATAATGTTGAAAATTGTTCTCTTCATTTTTGTACAGAATAAGACCTGCAGACAAAATAAAATATTCCAGATAGCAACTGATGATAAGAACTGAACCAAAAAATAAGGAACCACATTAGACATTTGCTCAGGTCGGTGCTGGTCACTTGTATGAATGCTGCCATCCTGTAACTCCCGCATGTGCAGTTGGATGTGAGTTATGATGATTGTATGGCCGTGACTGGTAATTTCACTGCCCACAGGATCAATATTTCACACATGTGAAAATGAAAATGATAATTCAGACGTGTGAAATAACACAGTCAGCAGCAATGTTCGGTGTTCTAGGATTCATTTAAAGATACATTTCAGGCTTTGCCAGGGGCAGCACAGCTAGAACAGACATCATTTATTCTGTAGGCACTTTTGGTATTCTTGCAGTCCCTGAAGGTGGAAATAAATATTATATTGCATGCATGAAAATATATAACAGTTCTTCATTCTGGGACCATATTAAAGGGGCAATGTTGTCTGGCAAAGTGTCTCTGATAACAGTCAGCTAACAGACTATAAGTGTTGTGCTGTGATGTAGCATTTTGTCATCAAACAGATCTATTAATAAATCTCTTGCCCTCAATCCCCTTTTCAACTTAAATTGATCCAGTTCATTCTTAGTTATCAATTGGCCTAAAATGATCTACTTTCTCTTCTTAATCCACTTTCCATTAAACACATGCAAATGATAGGATCCAATATCATTTATGTAGAATATAAAGCACTAGGGGGCCAGTACTACAATGGTAATGTTACCGGACTACCAATGCAGCGACCCGGATAATGCTCTGGAGACATGAGTTGAAATCCCACAATGGTAGCTGGATGAATTTAAACTAAATTAATTACTAAATCTGGAATTAATGCTAGTCTTATTCCTAATGATCATGAAATTGCTGGATTGTCATAAAAAAAACCCATCTGCTTCACAAATGTCCTTCAGGGGCAGAAATCTGCCATTGTCACCTGGTCTGGCCTACATATGACTCCAGACCCAAAGCAAAGTGGTTGACTCTTAACTATCCTCTGAAATGGCCTAGTAAGCCACTTAATTTCAAAGGCAATTAGAGATGGGCAATAAATTGCCCAATTATTTGTGAATGTGAATTGCTCAGCCGCCCTATCTACTAACTGATTGCTCTAACTGTTTAGAATATGAGGTACAGGATTTAACAGGTGGCAGGTTTTCCTGCCACACTACCAAAAGGTCATCAGTGAATTGACCCCTGCTCTCCATGGTTGTCTTGCAGGTGTTAACACCACATTCCCATCTGGGGAGGAAGTCCCACCTCTGAGAACTGGCGGGCATCGGATTGCCTGGCAGCTCTCTGGTCCCAGCAGAGGGAATAGTGGCCACTGTTGGGATGCATTTCCTGCTCGAGGCATGAGCAGGCTGACCTGCTGTCTTCCCCCCTCACCCCACCGATCCCTGACCACCTCCTGCTGGCTGAGGAATTGGCAGCTGGGTTGGGAAGTGGCCCTTAAGAGGCCATTAATTGGCACTTCAAATGAGGCAAGGGCAAACAGATCACCCTAGGCCTCACCTGCTACCCGTAAAATTGCGGTGAGCTTGCGGGTGGACGGGTAGGCAGCTGGAAAGAACCCTGCAGATTTTTTTGCCCTTAACCCCCACTGTCTACAAACCCACTTGGTAAAATTCTGCCCTTAAAGTTTCTTTCAAATGCCTGACAAAACAGTATACAGTTTCCAGTAATCCAAATAAAATATCAGCTCCAGGAAAAACATTTCCTAACATCAGGGATTTGGAGAGACATTTCCTGCCTGTGCTGGAAATTTAGCCTGTCTGAAAACTCCTCAGAACAATAGCGATGGTTCTCTAATTATATTTTAACTTGTGACCAGGATCTTATCTCACTCATGCTTCTGATCTTATGAATTATGAGTCTATAATATATATTGGCCATAGAATTTCCCAGTAATTAACTGCAAATTATTTCTCAATAAAGTTGCAGAAATGCGTCACAATCATTAATCTTTCAGATTAAATATCATCACACATTAATTACACGCCGTGCACTGATAGCTAGTGGCTGCAAAGACAGCTACTACAAACACTAAAACAGGTCCAGAGCTGAATAAAATGCCCAATAAAATGAACAGCATATATATTATCAAATATAATAGATACCTTGGAATGATTTCAAGACAGAAATTAATTGAGGGGTTCAGACAATGTTTATAAACTTCTTGAGCTTTAATCCTGCAGTTTATGATATCACCCAAGTTCTTGAATTAATCACTTTGTAACTATCCTAGGCTAGTTACAATACCACCTTGGATTTATGCTGAAAGCCTACATCTCATCTATTAGCTCCCCGCCCCAGCCAGGAAAATAGATGTAATTCACTCACCCGCCATGAAAGAAGGGATACGAAGGAAGAAACCGTTCATTTATTTTTTTAACTTTCTCCAACACATCTCTGATATAAGAAAGATCTCTTTCCTCAGATTAACTAGATGATAGAATGGTGAGTCCCCAGTTACTGACAAACATGCTTTTGGACAGAAGGGAATCAAACTGGAGATAGGCAGGAATGCACAATAGCAGTTAACCTAGCTTCATTACAATGTTGGCCTTGACTTCTTCCTATGTATTCCCTTCCACAGCATTGTATATTTTTAAAAGAAACATTAAAATATATTTTTAATTCATGAAATAATGATGGTAGGACTGAAACACTGGCATTTCTGTGGCCAACACCAATATAATGCCATTACAGTGCCTTTGTGCTGCTCAGTTCACATTTTCAGCCAGTTTTCCTAAAGCCATTAATTTATTTTAAAAAAATAAATTCAGTGCTAAAAAGATCAAATCAGAATTCTGCACATATGAGAATGCACTAAATCAAGTTTTGTCAGCGACAAAAAAAAACTATTTAAACCAAGAGTTTAACTTTGACTGCTGGGATTCTCATGGGAATAATATTTCTTTAGTAATACTTGCAATTTGTAAGAGTTTTTTTGTTCTTAAAATCCATTGCATAAATGATTAATTTGCAAAATTTTTAAGCTGAATGGGTCTGCATAGCATAACTAATTAATTCTATGAACAACTGAAAAATAGCAAAATTTGACTTTGTTAAAACATGAAGAGAAAGTTTGTCACTGGAGATGTGACAAAATTCTGACCTGGAAAAAACTGAGAACGGGATTGTCTGATATTCTCTTGTCACAGTAATTACAAAGCATTAGAACTGTGATATAGTGATGGTAAAGGGGTGAAAAGAACTTTACGAGATCTGTTCATTTAAACAAAAGAGGTCATATTTCCAGGGACAATTACATGATTCTTGGTATTCTGCCATATTATGTGACTAAACCTGTGTTATGATTGTAATTTATTTTAAGATTATTGTACCATCAAGAAATTGTCAGGCCCTCCATGGCTAGAAATGAATTAATTAATGGACCTTGTCTGCATTAGATTTCTTGGTTAATCATGAGTTATAACTCAGATTTGCCTGGTGCATGTCAGCCTTGACTCTCAGCTGGGGGTTGGGGGAAACACGGAAACAGATGGTCTGAAATCCATAGAAGTGTGAAATACGCTGTGACTCTCACCAGGGTCTAACTGCCAGCTGCAGCCAGGCTACCGCTCCATATGCAGACCATCACTGACCATCTGCAAAGGGTGAGTAGGGCAGAATAAATACCTGTTTACTTGACAGTAACACTGCTGACTGCTTCCCACACCAACTAAACCATGCGTGGAAACCTCTATTCCTGTGATTCCACTTTGCAAAAATAAAGAACATTAGTAATTAATCCAGGAGATGCAGTGAAAGGATTTTTACCACCAAAACAAAGTGACATTGAAATTTTGATTTGATTCCAAAAATGCTGTCAGTGCAGAAATGATTTAGTATATTTCTCTGATAATGCAAATGGGCACTTAAATGAAGATGGATTTGAGTTTGCCAGTACATCACGTGTGCTACACCAGGATAGCATAAAAGGAATGAACCAATAAAAATTATTCCAGTGGGCATGAATACAAAAGGTATATAAAAAATGTCAGCATTAGTGCTGTTTTCCTCAAATAGCATTCTTTCACTCGTAAAACTGGCATTCTATATTCCATTTTTTTTGGTTTTCATGATTATAACACATAACTTGAAATATTTTTCACCCATTATTAAAAGACCCAAGGTACACAGATAATGCAACTTACTTGACAGATTCTGCCATTGGTTTTTATACAGATAATGGACCTACCTGGCACCTAACCAGATAAGTTGTTCTGCCCTTGCAGACAAAGGATTCATTTTTCTTGGCATAGACATGTTAGCCACAGTTGAATTTCATCTGATTCAAGAAAAACATGCTGTCCTTTTGAGGATTTCTGTTCTTTCACCTGCATTTTCACTATGTTCTGCTAATGTCATTGCCTTACTTCAATCCCTGTTATTTGAACACCTACATACTCTGTTTAAAGATCATATTTTACTTCCATTTTACTCTTTGTCCCACTGCAATTTGGATTTATAATAGTATCCCTATTAGCATCCGGTTCTATTCCTCTGTGATCGCTACTGACATCTTGGGAATGCACCCAAATATGCCAGCAACTACCCTGCCTAGTAGACAGTTGCCATTGTCACAGTTGCTTCTGAAGTATCAATACTGCATTTGCACAAGCTGATGTCTGAAGGAGCATCTGTCTCCATATTCTGCACCTCTACCATCTGTAATGAATCTAATACAACTGTAACTATCTCCAACTGCTGGTCTGACCAGATGGTCCATACTGCTACACCAGACGATGAAAATGTTGATTGAGAAGCAGTAATTGTTAAATGGATTAACTTCTCCCTAGAAATATCACGTTCTTCCCCAAAGTGAACCACGAGCATTGCATCCTTTTCAGCCCAGAAGGTGATCCTATGACCTTTATCCAACATGCAAATTTTCTAAATATCTCAAGCCTCATTGTCAAGAAATAGTGGACAAGAATTACATGACCTAGTGTGCACATTGAAAAACATTAGATTGTTTCTCATTTGTTGGTGATGAAAGAACAAATTTTAATTCATTAAAATCCTACATCTGCACACACCTCATGTCAAGTTTTCCATTATAATTTTATACGTCTACATTTATAATATTAATTGCCAATGTAAACTTGTCAGGCTGAAATTCTACCCTCCTATCAGAGGTTACATTATAGTGCCTCAACTTTGCGTCACAAAGCTCCTTATATCCTGCATTGCAGACAGGCATCTTAAGTTTTAACCAACTCTCCATCTCAGTATCTCAAATTCACTAAGTTTTGCTATTTAACTACCAAATCAATAAAAATAATTAGAAAAAGTATCATGTTAAGATGGGTGCAAAATTAAGCCTGCATGTCATGGTATAATTATGCCCAGCTACTAACTCCATTTCACTTCAATCAGCAACCCATTTTCCAGCTTCCTTCTGTTTCTTTTTAGATTTGCAAATCCGCGTTTCAGGGCTCTGGGACATGTGACTCTACCAGGATTTCCTTTTGTGGTAGAATCCATCCGTTGGAAAGCAGAGATTTCTGTGTTATGCTTAGGATTTCTCATCTCCAAACAGCTTGTTAAAGCCTCTCCATGATGGAATTTTGAAGAACCTTAATGCCACAGTTTACGAATGATCTGCACCTCTACCATCAGAGGTACCATGTCAGAGGTCAACCTTGAGGCAGATACCTCAAAGCTCTTAATTAAACAAAGAGATAAACTCCTCCAAATTTTCTTGGTGGTCCTTTATCCCAGTGATGGGTTTATTGTATAACCTCCTTAAAATTTGCTACTTCATCATATAACATTCATCCTATGTTTTGCTAATCGGAACTATATCTTTTTGTATACCTAGATGATATGCTGCTTGCAGCAAATTCCATGATTGTGAGAATTCCAAATGACCTTGTCAACTCTAACAAAGCTGTAAATTCTGATACTAATGTATCCAAGTTGATGTTGACTCCTACTGATCCTTACACCCACCACATGCAAATCTCATGTTGACAATGAATGGTGTAAACATAGGACATAACCATGCTTGGTAGCTTTCACAGAAACAGCATATATAGCCTTTGGCTCTGGGCTACGTATCCAAACTCACTTGGTGGCCTATTAGAAAAAGCAAGTTTTCAAATTTTATATCTGGAGCATTACGGAAGTGTCTTTTGTTTAGGTTTCTATTTTCCAGTCCGTTTCTTTCTATTCATATTTCAAGTCCCCAGAATATAACACACCATCTGAAAGACATGGCAATATTAAAAAGAAATATGTAAAATTTTAAGGTAATCTCTATTGATGTGCATTCATGTAGAAAGTTCTTGCATAATTTGCTGGACTCAGTATTAATGCTGTTCTAGGTGAGTAGTTCCTAGCTTTTCGCATTTTCCACAGGGCAGCATGAAATCAGTAAAAATACCATACTGCATTGTCTACCAGCCTTAGTTCAGTTGGGAGCACTTTCACCTCTGAATCAGAAAGGTGTAGGTTCAAGTCCCACTCCGGTCACTTGAGCACAACAATCTAGGCCGACACTGCAATAAAATAATGCTGCACTTTCTGAGGTGCCATCTTTAGGATGTTAAACTGAGATTCCAGCAACCTCTCCGCAGCCGTAAAGGATCCCAGGGCACTATTTCAAAGAAGAGAAGAGGAACTACCCTCGGTGTCCTGGCCAATATTTTATCTCTCAATGAACATCATAAAAAGAAAAGAGATTTTCTGGTCATTATCACATCGTCGTTAGTGGGAGCATACTGTATACAAATTGGCTGCTGTGTTTCCAACAGTTACTACATTTCAGAAATACTTTGAAAGGATAAGTTTGCTCCTTTCAAGCCCTTACACTTAACAACTTAATGGCCCAGAACTTCCAATCTCCAGAGGCTTGTACCCCTGAGGTACCCCAGAAGATGCGGTCGATGACCACCCTCCCCCCAATTCCCATAAGTCCCCATGCAAGGACTGCACAGGAATTGCCAATGGCAATTGCCTTGTACTGGGAACCATCCAGTACTCTGATTTAAATAGGAGACTTCGGATAGTTCTGACTCTCTTAGCAGAACAGTTACCCAGGATTAAAATCACTTCTTGGGTAACTATTGTACTGACCCCCCCCGACCCCTGCACTGGACCTCCCCACTACGACCACGGCCACACTTTCCCCACCTCTCCCACCACAACCTCCCCACCCCTGAACCCCTGACGACGCCCCTGATTATGCACCCGAGCCCCCCTCCCCCACCAAGTCTGACTATGCCCGTGGCTCCCCCACGACTACCACCCACCCACCAACTACCCAAATCCACTTCCTCTGACACTGCTGCCCTGCACTGGATGGACTCGGGAGCTGCTGTGTTGCACATTTCTCACCAGGCACCGGTCAGAAGATCGGGCAAGAAACGTGCAATTCCTGATCTGGGTAAGTAAAAAGGAGGGCAGTGGCATTCAGATGGTGATTACCACTCCACAGAGGATTTTGGCCCAACGTTTCATACAGTATTACAATATAAAAACCAATTCCATTTAAAATTGAATATAAATACAAGTAGACCGGGGCTGTAAATATTTGGCAGCATGAGGAAAAAGTAGATAATTTTTAAAACATTTTAGGTTAACTTGCTATTGTAAGAGTTAGGGAATGTATAAGAATGAAACAATCCCAGACATATTAACAGGGCTAGAGGGTTGTTTAGCTAACAGGAGGCAGACAGTCGGGATAAATAGATCATTTTCGGGTTGGCAAGCTGCAATTAGTGCCACATGGATCAGTGCCTCAACTATTTACAATCTATGTACAATGTTCAAAAAAGATTGTAAAGATCTGCTCTGCAATTACAGACCAGTCAGTGTAACTTCGGTGGTGGGGAAACTTCTAGAAACAATTATTTGGGATAGAATTAATAGCCACATGGAAAAATGTGGATTGATTTGGAAGAATCAGAATGGATTTTTTTTAAAGGAATATCATGTACAACTAACATGCTGGAGTTTTTTTGAAGAGATAACAGAGATGGTTGAGGGCAAGGCCATTGATGTGGTGTATACAGACTTCCAAAAGGCATTCAATACAGTTCCATACAACAGACTTGAGAGAGAAGTTATAGGTCATGGAATAGAAGGGACAGTAGCCACGTGGATACAAAATTATCTGAGGGATAGGAAACACAGTGATGGTTAATGGGTATTTTTCGGGCTGGAAAAAGGTTCATAGTGGTGTCCCCCAGGTGTTGGTATTGGGACCTTTGCTTCTCCTGATATATATAAATGATCTAGATCTTGGTGTGCAGGGGAAATTTTCAAAGTTTGAGAATGACACAAAACTTGGGAGGATTGTAAACTGTGACGAGGACAGTGTAGAACTTCAAAAGGACATTGACACATTGGTGCAGTGGGCAGACAGGTGGCAGATGAAGTTCAATGCGGAGAAGTGTGAGGTTCTTTGTGCCAAAGTGCATCACATGGAGAGGCAGTATAAATTAAAGGATGCTATTATAAAAGGCGTGCATGAGCAGAGAGGCCTGGGTGTATATGTACATAAGTCATTAAAGGTTGCAGGACAGATAGAGAGAGCTGTTTCTAAAGCATACAGTATTCTAGGCTTCATTAATAGGGGCACAGAGTACAAGAGCCAGGAAGTTATGGTGAATTTATATAAGACATTGGTTAGACCTCAGCTGGTGTATTATGTAGAGTTCTGGGCGGCACACTTTAAGAAGGATGTGAACACATTGGAGAGAGTGCAGAAGAGGTTTACAAGAACGCTTCCAGAGATGAGACACATCAGTTCTGAGGAAAGATTGGAGAAGTTGGGACTGTTTTCCTTGGAGAGGAGAAGGCTACGAGGGAACTTGATACAAATTTTCAAAATCATGAGGGGTCTGGACAGAGTAATTAGGGAGAAACTGTTCCTGCTCTTAAATGAATCGAAAACCAGAGGGTACAGTTTTCAAGTGTTTTGCAAAAGAAGCAAATGCGAGGTGAGAAAAAACTTTCTCATACAGTGAGTAGTTAGAGTTTGGAATGCACTGCCTGGAATTGTAGTGGAGGCAGGTTCAATTGAGGCATTCAAGAGGGCATTGGCTAATTATTTAAATAGAAAGGATGTGCAGGGTTACAGAGAAAGGCAGAAGATTGGCACTAAGTAAAAATGCTCAGAGAGCTGATGCAGACACGATAGACCAATTGGCCTCCTTCTACACCGTAGCAATTCTGTGATATTAATGACTTGGATGAAGGGACTGGGTACATGGTAGCTAAATTTGCTGATGACACAAAGATAGGAAAACAAATTGTGAAGAGGACACAAAATGTTTGCAAAGGAATATAGAAAGGTTACATGAGTGGGCAAAAATTTAGCAGGTGGAGTAAAATGTGTGAAAATGTGAACTTGTCCGCTTTGGCAGAAAGAATACAACAGTAGAATATTATTCAAATAGAGGAAGAAACTGCAGAAATCTGTGGCACAGAGGGATCTGGGTGTCCTGGTACATGAACCACAAAAAGCCAGCATGTAGGTACGGCAAGTGATTGGGAAGGCAATAAATGTTGGCCTTTATTGCAAGGTGAATGGAGTATAAAAGCAGGGAAATAGGCTTTGAAATTCTCTTCCATTGAGAGAGTGGAGGCTAGGTCATTGGATATATTCAAGGCTGAGTTGGACAGATCTTTGATCGACGTGGGAAACAAGGTTTATGGGGAATGAGCAGGAAAGTGGAGTTAAGGCTACAATCAGATCAGCCATGATCTATTGACTGACAGAGCAAGCTTGAGGGGCTGAATGCCAACTCCTGCTCCTATTTCTTATGATATTAGGCTACCTCTTGCTTTTTGTGATCAGTACTATGGAAAGATTATCAACAGCTGTCACAGGTAAGTTTTCTCTCCCTTTCAATAAATCTTTCTTCTTGGGTCCAGGCTGATTCTTGAACAAACAACTTTTCTACTCCAAAGCCAAGTAACAAGTGTAACAGAATTAAAATTCCATGGGAAATAACATGAAATGTTCCAACATTTAGATTGAGTGGCTGAAGGATACTTAGTTTCAAGTACATACAATTATGTCATGTGTGTTTAATGAATATGTGGTAATCATTAACTTGGCCAGAGTCTAATAAATATATATATAATTTATATGACACAGATGTCAAAATCCAAGTAGTATTTACATATTTTGTTGTGGACACCATGGTATACAAAGGGCTTTAAATGCTTCAGGCAAAAGAAGCAAAAAGACATCCTGGTCATGCCACTGGTTGTACGAACAGAAGCTGAAACCATCATCAATATCTTTGTCACCATCAGGCCTGACTACTCCAATGCTGTCTTGGCCAACATCTCATTTTTCACTGTCCACAAGCATCATCTCATCCAAAACTCTGCTGCCCATGACCTATCCCACACAATGTCCTGTTCAGCCATTACCTCCGTCTCACTGATCAAAACCGGCTACTGGTCCTTAAATTCTTATCATCATATTTAAACCTCACCATGATCTTGATCCTGCCTATCAGTAGCTACTTACAGTCCTAACGCCTGCTCATCTTTGTGACTCTGGCCTCTGCGCATCCTACCTTCCTGTATCCCACTATTAGCAGCTGGGTCTTCAAGCATCTTGAACTGATGCTGCCTAAACTGCTCTGCCTCCCTAACTCCCTCTCCTCTTTAAGACTCTCCTTTGATCAAGCCTTTGGTCACCTCGCCTAATATGTACTTCTCCAACCCAGTGGTTATCTTTCTTTTTACTCTATGAAGCACCTAGGGAAGTTTTCTTTACATGTCATTCTTGTTGCTGTTTTACCGACTTAGAGAGCATTTGTACTATCTGAATCTATTCTCACCCATTTTGTCCTTGTTGAGTGAACGCAGATGCTTAGAAAGCCTTCAAATAGTGTAAACACCTGCCTAATCTAAATATCGATGAAGTGCGTCTAATAGAAATACTGTATAAAAACAAGTTTGAAGGTGCTGTTAATGTGTATAGTTTCCACCTGACAAAGCAAAGCGCAATTACTGTAACCACATTTAGCCAGTTGGATTTGCTGGGGTCACTTAAAAGTTTAATATGCAAAGTTCTTTTTAGAAAGTTTTTGTGTGGACTACACAAATCTGGGATGCTGCCAGTAGCACCAAATATAGTTGTCTGCATCATCAAAATTTGTGTTGATGTAACTTGTCTATACTACCTTAGCACCACAGAAAGACTAACCATTATCAGCGTAACAATTATCATCTCATCACCAGGCAGAAAGTCATTATTACCATCTCAGCACAGACTGGATAGCAATTACGACCATCCTGGAGGAGGACAACTCTATTACAAGTAGCTTCAGAGTTTGCTTATTAGAAATCAGTATGGATCAGTCCCTTCACTAAACATGGACTGATAAAACCTGTATCAGCCTCTACGCTGAATGTATACAGATAAAACCAATTTTGCTCCAAATGAAGTCTCAAATCCTCAGTGTGTAAAATCTTTTAATTGAATTCCTGCATTGTTCCTCTGCCCTTTGGAATGCCAGCAGAAAGATGGCTGGTGTTGGTCTGTGGGGGGTGCTACCGTCTTCAGAGGGGGAGAGATTTGAAACACTTACAACTAATCAATACAAAAAGAATGAACCTGAACCTCTTCATTTCTAACGTTGTGGAAATATGTCAATACAGGGATTAAAGTGATCTGTCTTATTGATTCCCAAAGGACAGGCCTCCCCCTGAGGTGCTATCACAACTCCAACAGAACTGCAGTAATGTGTTTGCCTTCTCAACCATAAAAACTACAAATTACTGCTCTGAGGGGAACAGACTGCCCCCGGAGCAGGCAGGCAGATTACTGAGCTATTTACCTGAATCACTGCTGGTTGCAGACACCAAGCAGTAAGATGAAAAAAACAGGCAACATCTACATTATATATAAAAGCAAAGGAAACAAGGCAGGGATTGTTTAGCACCAGCAAATGGAACAACAAAAAATGGGACGGAGAAAGAGGAAAAATTTCAAGCAATTAAGAAAACAAGACAAAGATTCGTTCAGATTACTAGATATACTTTTCCTATAAACTAAAATTGTCAACCTTATTGGCTTTTGTAAAATAGTCTTTTCTGCCTGTAACTTCAGTTTGAAGGACCCATAAATGAGCCACCAACATTTCTAATTTCATTAGTTCAGTTTACCAGTGCTATGGATGCTAGGCAAACAATCATCCTTAAGGAAGATGTTACCTAGTTAGTTGGAATCAGCAACGTTGCTTCCTAGGTATGGAGCCCGAATTTTGTCCTTAAGGGTGTTACCGTAAATAGGGTTGGAGGATCTGAGGAACAAGTGGTAGAAAATAAATAATGGTTGGAGAGGCAAAATAATTGACCAGCTAAATATTACTGATTCTTTGAAAAAGTAATCCAAAAGAGTCATCCACTTATTTGATCTTACTCCTCCTGACTGCAAGAACTTCGTCTCTGAGCTGTGTGTCAGAAAAATTGAATTGATTAACATGGGTACCTCTCCAAAGAATCTGTGCAATGATCTTGGGTCACCACATTGATGCTTATCCCTAATCAACACCTTCAAGGGCAAAATTTGGGTTTTCTTGTATCCCTGATACAAGAAAATAACTTGGCAGCTGAACCAAGAAAAGGTTACACCTTCAAATAAAATGCCTTTCTGGGACTGTTCTACCTACTGGCTAGGAAGTATCCACAGGATAGGAGCACCCAAAACAGTTCTCATCGAATTTATTCCACAGAATATCAGCGGGTGATGAAAACAATTGATATTAAAAGCCTAGACTTAATTTGCACATCCCTCTTACCATTCACAAATTCACAACAATATATTTCTTTGGGCTGGATTTAGCTCTGCCATCATAGCACCTGCCGGTAGGCCCAGAAATTGTTGGGGATCTGGCACAGGTCCATAGCAGTCGCCTGAACCTACAGAAAGGTCATGAACACAGGTGACACAGGCTTGCCACCAGATCACATGACAGGGGTGGCTCTCACATTGGGAAGCCTGTGTCATCTGATGGCGGTGCAGGAGCTGGTGCCATATTTGAAAGGCAACTCACCCTGTGTTAGAGCTGGAAATCGTCTCGCTGGCTTTTTAAGAAAGCTCTGCAGTTCAAATCTCCAGGATCTGAATTTCTGTTGCTCCAGCACAAAAGGACGCTACAAGATCCAGGGAGAAAACTCCGCTGTTGTCACACAATATCATTCGGTGGCATCATTGAGTTCACCTGAGGTTTCACATTCCAGCTAGCGCTTTCTCTCCATTGCTCGATGATGGTGGACAAGGGTGGATGACTTCCATGCTGCCAACCTCTCCCTTTCCTTGCAGGCAGCCTTCTAAGTGTCCTCACCTTAGGGACTCAGACCTGTGGTGCCACTAGCTTTAAGGAATGGCCCTTCTGCACTTCAGTTGTGCACTGCCCCTTAAATTTTGTACCTAGTACTTTGGGGTTTATAATTTCTTGCCTCAGGCTCCATCCCTTAGATTGCCAGCTCAGCAAGTTTTAACACCAGAAAAGGTCTCCAAGATCGATCTAGTGCCCTGTGACTTAGTCCCCTGGAAGTCCAAAGGACACTCACAGTTTGTCAAGGATGCCACAAGTTGCCAACTGGGTGGGTTACTGAAGGTATGAGAGAGGCACAAATTTCACTAATTGGAGAAGCAGAGTTGGTCGAACTCCATTAAAAGTGTATGCAAGTTAAGCATATCAATGAGCTTCCTGCCATTAACATGCAAGTTTCTCATTTTGATATCTTCCCACTGCTGGCTTCATCATTTACAGTTTTCTTGCCGCCAGGAGTCTGACCTGCGGCCTCCTGCTCAATTCTCTGTGTCTGCCTGCCCACCACCTTGTCTGCTCCAGCAAACCCCACAAAATCCAGCCCTTTGTTTCAGGCTGCAATGATACTGAAATTTTAACCTTGTTGTGAAGAGGGTCCTAATTCACAGCAAAACTAAAGTTTCCATAAAAATGGTAGAAATCAGGACATTTTTTAAAGTAATCTAGAATTGCTTTAAACTGTAGCGAGTAATGTCCAGTCTGCAAATGACAAAAATATACATGAAATCTAAATAAGCAAAGGAAGAAAAATAATGTTTCTCAACTGGCAAATTAGGATTTCAAAAACATATTCTGAAGAAAAATAAAAACCCCTGAGCCTGACCTAAGTTGGTACAGCCTGTGTGACTACATAAATAGATGAACAATCTCTATTGTCCATTGTAATGCTTGCAGCATACAGATATAAATGTATCCTTAGGTTAACTTGCCATTTTTACATCCTGGAGCCAGGACATCTAATTGAATTAAATTTGTAATTCTGCCTTCTGACATATATAGGGATCCCATCTACCAATTCATGAATTCAGTGATTTTCTTTTCTATAACTCTTGCCACAAAGACACACATACAGATCATCCATAAATTGATGAACTTAATAGCTAGCAGTGAGTCTGTTTGATCCATATTGTAATTTTCTCCCAAAACACAGACACAGGTTGACGAGCCAATCACAAACACAGTGATCAGAGCAATTTCTCTGTATTATGACTCTCTCGATCGTGGGGCCACATACTAACCACAAAATCATGCACGCAAGAATAGTCACGTACTCTCTGCCCCTACCTGCTGATCCTCTGCTAGGAGCTGCACATTGGGAATTAGGCAATAATCAAGTCATTTGTCCTTCAGGGATCATATTGGAAAGAGCCATGGGCAAGCTCTCAGCTCAAAGCTTGTACTCAATCAAACACCTCAGAAATTCAGCAACATAAAGAAAAACCTTATTAAGTCTCAATACTTCTGCAGTTGGAAAAATTCAAGCTGAGGAAAGTAACAAGGGAACAAAATTAAGTGGATGGCCTTTTTTGGGATAACTCTTTGAAAGAACTAGCATCACAGATACAATGGACCCACTGGTCGTCTTTTGTGATGTCTTGTTTTATCTAATTGACACAACTCCGAGTGTGCAAAGGAACAAAGGGAACAAACAGGAGTAGGAAAACTTGGAGAAGGAAACTGGTAATTTCACAAACCAGTATAAGCAGTTGAATCTTTGTAATATGCAATACAGTCAGAAGCAAATTTGCAGATATAACCTAATTACATGGGTTTAAAAAGAACTCTGTGATTAGCGAACGTGCCATGAGAGGGGCAATCAAATAACTCACTGAAATTGCAGAGGCAAATCAACAATGTAGATCCTGACTCAGGCAAGTTAAAATTCCATAAATAAAGGATTAACTGCGCAATGTTCTTCTTGCACCACAACATTCTGATAAACCACTAAATTCAGATTTTAATATGCTGGATCTACATAATTCCCATGTGCCTATAGCATTTGCGAATCATTCGATTCCATCATATCAAGGGCTGCATCTATATTCAGCAGTATACCACTGCATTAAAAATAATTGGGAGCCATCATACGTTTTAATAATTTGTCTTAGAGATTGTTTTAATTTTTTAAATTCCCTGACTTTTTGAGTTTGTATATATTTATGTGGTTCTTCATTTTCAGTACTGAGTAAATTTCAGATAATTACACTCTTGTTAACAGTAAAATATTTGAAATTTTGTGACATTTGGGTGTATTAACCTCGATAACCTCTGGGTCACCTTTAATGTTTACTCCTGTTTGTTCCCTTGCGTACTATCAGGGAAATGTGTCAATTAGATAAAACAAGACATCACAAAAGAAGGCCCTCGCATCTGTTCTGATGATGCCACTTTCAAAAACAGTTGCTCAGACATGTCCTCCTTCTTCCTTAACCGAGGTTTTCCACCCACGGTGGTTGACAGGGCCCTCAACCATGTCCGGCCCATCTCCCGCGCATCCGCCCTCACACCTTCCTCCCAGAACCATGATAGGGTCCCCCTTGTCCTCATTTATTACCCCACCAGCCTCTGCATTCAAAGGATCATCCTCTGCCATTTCCGCCAACTCCAGCCTGATGCCACCACCAAACACATCTTCCCTTCACCGCGCACCCCCCCCACCCCCACACCCCCCGGCATCGTTCCTTCCGGGACACCCTGGTCCACTCCTCCAATACCCTCTACACCTCAACCCCCTCCCATGGCACCACCCCATGCAACCGCAGAAGGTGCAACACTTGCCCCTTTACTTCCCCTCTCCTCACCGTCCAAGGGCCCAAAAACTCCTTTCACGTGAAGCAGCATTTCACTTGCAATTTAGTCTACTGTGTTCGCTGCTCCCAATGTGGTTTCCTCTACTTTGGAGAGACCAAACGCAGACTGGGTGACCACTTTGCGGAACACCTTCGGTCTGTCCACAAGCATGACCAGACCTCCCTGTTGCTTGCCATTTCAACACTCCACCTTGCTCTCATGCCCACATGGCCGTCCTTGGCCTGTTGCATTGATCCAGTGAAGCTCAATGCAAACTGGAGGAACAGCACCTCATCTTCCGAATAGGCACTTTACAGCCTTCCGGACGGAATATTGAGTTCAACAATTTTAGATCATGAACTCTCTCCTCCATCCCCTTTCCAATCCCTTTTTTTCCAATAATTTATATAGATTTTTCTTTTCCCACCTATTTCCATTATTTTTAAATGTATTTCCATCCATTGTTTTATCTCTACCTTTTAGCCTATTTCGATCCCTTCCCCACACCCTACCCCCACTAGGGCTATCTGTACCTTAATTGTCTTGCTTTCTACCCTTAATGTCACCTATTAGCACATTCTTTAGATAATATCACCACTTTCAGCACCTCTTTGTCCTTTTTGTCTATGACATCTTTTGGCTATCTCCACCTATCACTGGCCCTTTATCCAGCTCTACCTATCCCACACCCCCTTAAACCAGCTTATAGTTCACTTCTTCTCTATTTTTCCTTAGCTCTGTTGAAGAGTCATATGGACTCAAAATGTTAACTGTGTTCCTCTCCACAGATGCTGTCAGACCCTGCTGAGTTTTTCCAAGTATTTTTATTTTTGCTTTGGATTTCCAGCATCCGCAGGTTTTTGCTTTTATCTTTGTGTTTAATTGACTGCCACTTCTCTTCAAGAAATGCCTACCTTGAAGAAGTATTGCTCTTCTCTCTGACAGGATTTCCGTCTCCCTCTTTTGCCTTGTTCACCTTCATTGCTTTCCATTTCTCTCCTGGTGTTTGACAAGGTGTTTACTAAAACCCGCTTTCACAGTCATATTTCCTTTCTCAGTGACTGTCTCTGTCTCCGACCTACCCCACGTGGATTTCAACTGAAGTTCCATCCCTCTTGTTTCAAACCCACCCAGGATTACAGGTATCTCTGGGACATACAACACTCCTCGGACTGCTGTTCTCGTCACATCCTGAGATCCACACTCAGCGCCGCCATATGAACACACTTGACCTCTCCCTCCACCAGCACTGCCGCACTCTATTTCTAAGCTGCTCATACCCCCATTTTCATTTTATTCTTCGTCCCATCCGACGCCTCAACAAGAAACTTTGTCTCTTTCTTTCAGGTGCAAAGGAACGCAAGCTCCAACAACTCATTGACACCAACGCCCATCCAGGACTCTCCACCCCTACCTGTCCCTCTGTCCCCATCCCGTCTTCCAATCCCAGCCCTGGCTGTGTATTAGCCATACCCCCTGACCTTCCCCTCTCCAATGCTGAACTTTCAGTGCTCAGCAAAGGACTTAGTTTCATACCCTTACGCCCTCATCTCAATGAATTTTGGGCTTGGCACAATGCTGAACTCTTCTTCCGCCACCTTCTTCTCCATGCTCACTTCTTTGGGCAGGAGTCCTCTCCCCATTCAATGGATCCTTTTACCCACCTCCAATATTCTCCCTCCACCTGGACCCCTCCCTCTGGATTCTTACCTTCTCTTGATCTTTTCATTGAGAACTGTCAGCGTGACATCAGTCATCTCAATTTTTCTGCTCCTATCACCCACACTAACCTGTCTCTCTCTGAACTTGCTTCACTCCGTTCTCTCAGGTCCAACCCTGACATTGTCATCAAACCTGCTGACAAGGGTGGCGCTGTTGTTGTCTGGCGCACTGACCTCTACCTCGCAGAGGCTGAGCGTCAACTCGCAGACACTTCCTCCTACCTCCCCCTGGACCATGACCCCACCACTGAACATCAAGCCATTGTTTCCAGGACTGTCACTGACCTCAACTCCTCTGGAGATCTTCCTTCCACAGCTTCCAACCTGATAGTCGCCCAACCTTGGACGGCCCGCTTCTACCTCCTACCCAAAATCCACAAACAGGACTGTCCCAGTAGACCAACCGTGTCAGCCTGTTCCTGCCCCACGGAACTCATTTCTTGCTATCTTGACTCCATTCTCTCTCCCCTTGTCCAGTCCCTTCCCACCTACATCTGTGATTCCTCTGACACCCTACATCATATCAACAATTTCCAGTTCCCTGGCCCCAACTGTCTCCTCTTCACCATCGACGTCCAAACCCTCTACACCTCCATCCCCCACCAGGATGGTCTGATGGCTCTCCACTTCTTCCTCGAACAGAGGCCCGAACAATCCTCATCCACCACTACTCTCCTCTGTCTCGCTGAACTTGTTCTCTCACTGAACAATTTCCCCTGAAACTCCTCTCATTTCCTCCAAATAAAAGGTGTGGCTATGGGTACCCGCATTGGGCCCCAGTTATGCCTATTCTTTATGGGGTATGTGGAACATTCCTCGTTCCAGTCCTACTCCGGCCCCCTCCCAAAACTCCTTCTCCAGTACATCGATGATTGCTTCGGTGCCGCTTCATGCTCTCATCTGGACCTGGAAAAATTTATTAATTTTGCCTCCAATTTCCACCCCTCCATCATATTCACATGGTCCATCACCGACACTTCCCTTCCTCGACCTCTCTGTCTCAATTTCTGGTGATAGACTGTCCACCAATATTCATTACAAGCCTACCGACTCCCACAGCTACCTCAACTACAGCTCCTTACACCCCGCTTCCTGTAAGGACTCCATCCCATTCTCTCAGTTCCTTTGCCTCCGTCACATCTGTTCTGATGATGCCACTTGGAAAAACAGTTCTTCTGACATGTCCTCCTTCTTCCTTAACCGAGGTTTTCCACCCACCGTGGTTGACGGGGCCCTCAACTGTGTCCGGCTCATCTCCCGTGCATCTGCCCTCACACCTTCCTCTCCCTCTCAGAACCATGATAGGGTCCCCCTTGTCCTCACTTACCACCCCACCATTCAAAGGACCATCCTCCGCCATTTCAGCCAACTCCAGCATGATGCCACCACCAAACACATCTTCCCTTCACCCCCTCTGGCGGCATTCTGCAGGGATCGTTCCCTACGGGACACCCAGGTCCATGCCTCCATCATCCCCTACACCTCAACCCCCTCCCACGGCACCTTCCCATACAACTGCAGAAGGTGCAACATCTGCCCCTTTACTTCCCCTCTCCTCACCGTCCAAGGGCCCAAAAACTCCTTTCAAGTGAAGCAGCATTTCACTTGCGATTTATTCTACTGCATTTGCTGCTCCCAATGCTGTTTCCTCTACATTGGAGAGACCAAACGCAGACTGGGTGACCGCTTTGCGGAACACCTTCAGTCTGTCCGCAAGCATGATCCAGACCTCCCTGTCGCTTGCCATTTCAACACTCCACCCTGCTCTCATGCCCACATTGGTTATTTCCATCTATCACTGGCCCTCTATCCAGCTCTACCTGTCCCACCCCCCGTTAAACCAGCGTATATTTAATCTCTTTTCTATTTTTCCTTAGTTCTGTTGAAGAGTCATACGGACTCGAAACGTTAACTGTGTTCCTCTCCGCAGATGCTGTCAGACCTGCTGAGTTTTTCCAGGTATTTTTATTTTTGTTACAAAAGAAGGCTGGTTGATCCATTGTCTCTGTGGTGCTAGTTCTTTCAAAGAGTTATCCCAAAAAAAGCCATCCACTTAATTTTTTTAAAGAAAAAAACTGCGGATGCTGGAAATCGAAAAAAAATCTTAATTTTGTTCCCTTGTTACTTTCCTCAGCTTGAACTTCTTAATGTTTACATTTTTTTATCTACTTTTTATAAAGTTATTATGAATTCTGTTTCCATCCACATAAATACCTCAGTCTCACCCTTTGTTCTATTGGTGATGGTCATAAATATTGACCTCTTCATCCAACTCACTAATCACATTACTTAAAAAAAACTATAGAAATACTTTCTCCTTTTGGTAGCAAGTAGCTTTTGCTTGCCACAGCTCTTTGCACAGTTTTACAAAACAGGAATTCGATAGCAGAAACAGAAAAAACAGAGCTTTCCATAATACAGCAGTAATAACGCTCCAATGTAGTTTTGAACAGTCTACGTTTCACACTTCATTGCTTTAAGTAGTTAATATTTAGTTCATCCAGCTGTGGAAGTGCAGGAATAAGCAAAATCTTGTAGCAATGTCTGGCTGACCAATTTTAAAGCTAGACTTACTGATTTAGACATGGAAGTGATGGTAGAAGAAATGAGATGTCCTTTTGGTGCCTTTATAGCAGTAAAAGACAGGGACCAGCCTGCCTGCACTTTGCTGGCTCACTCCACGGCCATTTAGCAGCTATCGGATATTTAATGGGCTTCAGGCCAGACTTCCGCCCCCATCCCACCTCCGAGACCAGCTGGTCAATCAATAGCCAGCATTCTCTTATCCCAGCAATGCCATAGGGAGCAGTGGTTACTGCTGGGACTGCAGGCAACCCCCTTAAGAAGAGCAATTAGGAGCCAGGACAAAGGCAAGAACTGGGTCTCGCCATAGCCAGGCTGGCAAGCACCGGTGAAGGGGATTGTGGGTCAGGTCGCGCTGAACAGGGCAGTGGGGGAGGGCAAAACCTTGGGGGTCCTCCGATGGGCACAGTGTATCCAAACAGGAGGCAACCCCACCACCATCCCCCGGCATGGCCACAATGTCACCAGATTTTACCTCGGGACACTTGGCCCTGGCCTCTGCTGCCACGGGTAAAATCCCAGTGATGGCAGGAGGACCAAGGGCCTCGTTGGCCCACGGGTGAGCGGGCTGCCTGATGCCTCCACCCCTGCTGGTAATGGGGGATTTCATAAAATAAAATGACAAGATATCTCCCAAAGAGCTGGTTAAAAAACCTCACAATGTCAGATATTAAAAACAAAATTTGATATTCTGTCATGACTATAGAGAATGGCAGCCCTTTTTATATTACAGGCAAAAATCATGGATTTTGGCAATGCAGCACCCTTCAATACTGCACTACAGTGCCAGTCTCTATTGGGTGCTCAAGCCATAAAATGAGGCTTAAACGCACTACCTTTGGAAGCAAGAGAGCCACCACAGAGCCAAACTGACAGAGGCTTAGTGCTTTACATAACCCTCCTCAGTTTGATAGAGATACTGACTTTCCAACATCAGATATGGGAACACACATTTGATGCCATACAGTTGACATGCCTTTCAGTGGAAGATGGCAGAATGCTTCCACGGTCATGTCCAGCTTCAACGCCGTTAGAGAACACCAGACAGCCACAAGATAGAGATTAAAAGAACTTGTACCCGCTCACATTCTATGCTCAGAAACATTCTGGAGTCTCATAGGGACATGACCTTTGCCAATAGAATGCAAGGAGACAGCAGGAGCAGCTGATGGGGGCTCGTGTTAGCAGCAGTCCTGAGCCATCATGTGCATATGGCTCTAATTGTGGCAACTGAAAGCACTGAGCCCTCAGCAATTCAAGCAAAGGGCACTCTGGCATGATGCATGTACACCAGATACAGTTACAAATACAGATATTAGGTTTATGCTTTGTGCAGTTAAAGGTACAATTAGGTCCAGAGAACCTGGAAATTGGACAAAAAAATGAACATTACTTTAAAAGTGGTAAAAACACCAAACAATTAAAGCACGTGTGAATAAACACCACATGCCTTTAAAAGTAACATAAAATGACACAAATTTTCATATATTTTGATGTTAATCTGTTATTTTTCAGAATGGAATGTGTCAATTATCCCAAGGTTAAGCAAGCTGAGCATATTCAGTTCTCTGTGAATATATTTAGTTTGTTTGGCAAGTAGATTTCCTTTTACACCATGTGCGCCCAAAACCTCCCGCTCCTCCTACCCCAATGCACTGTGTGATAACTACAACCAATCTGTGGGGATGAAAAATTCTCTTATTCACTTTAGTGCCATAAGGATACTTCCAAATGCCTTCGAAAATTAATATCAACATATACAAGCTGCAATTTGCAGATACATAGGAAACTTAAAAGATAGGTACATGTTTAAATTTCCCACGAGAATCACAAGCGTTATAACCTCTTAAGCAAAGTAAGACTGAATTGAGAGAATTGGTAGCACTGCTGCCCTGTGAAGCAGCTAATAATTGAAGGTTCTAAATCAGTCAGTCCTACAATTTGTAAGTTAAGATCCATGTTGGCTTCTGTTCAGTGTCTTGACAAGCAATTTTTAGTACTAGTTTACTTCTACCTAATTGACACTAAGGAAAGTTTGAGACTAGCAGTGATAACAAAGTAACTTGTTACTGCTTTCGCCTCATCCTCTTCACCTATTTACTGACAACCACTTTCTGAGTCAAATGAATGAAATGTAACTCCATATAGTTAGCAAGAAAGACACATAGGAATGTAGAGGCAGGAGTAGGCCATTCAGTCTATCGAGCCTGCTCCACCATTCAAACAGAACATGGCGGATCATCTACCTCTACTGCCACTTTCCCCCACTATCCCCATAGCCGTTGTTGTCATTAGCATCCAGAAATCTATCGCTTTCTGTCTTGAATATGCTCAATAATTGAGCTTCCACAACCCTCTGGGGTAAAGAATTCCAACGATTCACCACCCTCTGAATGAAGAAATTCCTCCTCCTAGTCTTAATATTCTGTCCCTTATTCTGAGACTGTGCCCTCTGGTTCTAGATTTGCCAGCCACAGGAAACATCCTGTCCACACATTTACCCTGTTACGCCCTGTAAGAATTTTCTAAGTTTTAATGAGATCACCTCTCATTCTTCAAAACTCATGAGAAAACAGGCCTCCAGGGTAAGTAAATGTCCAAAGTTTTTCTGCCAAGTTTCTGCACCACTGAGTTTTCCTCCTAGAATGTGTATTGTTTTTCCATTTCGAATGAAAATATTGGCAAATTCCTTGGAAGTTGAAAATACAAAAACAAACACAGAGCATGAAAATAATGCCCCCCGATAACTTAACTCTAAAATTAGACTGACCCAATGTCAAGATATTACAACAGTATTTTCAGATTGTGAATACACGTACTCCCGGGAATTGGTATACCATAAATCATCCAGTCCACACACCTGGGTAAATTTAACAGAAAATTTGTTCAACAGCTTGTATCAACGCACAGATAGCAAAAAAAAGATCAAATCCCTATTCTTGTACCTTACAAATGAGTGCTATCATTATCCTGGTTCATACATCTGGTTGGCTACAATGTGTTCATTCTGCGGTCAAAATGAGTGTTGTATTGTATTTTGAAGCCGCAGTCAGATAGATGGACTACAATACATCAAACCATTTTTCACATAGGAAAGCAATTAAGGACAAATAATAAATCAAAATATAAAACAAATTTAGTAAAGGCCAAGTGATACAGTTGAAATGTTTGCATAATTATGAATAAAAGACAGATGCATTAAAATGACATTTTACCCTTTCCTGCAAGACCAGAAAGAACTCTCTTTGCCCATTTGAATTTGTAATGTATGTTTATAACAGGCACTGCTAACCCTAGAACGATGAAGTTTGGCAAAATGATGGAATATCACTAAAATTAATGTGATGTTACCTTCCAAGCTGCTCTGGGGCCACATACATTTTATGCAGCAGCTGACACTTGTGTCTGGGTTTGAACCATCTGAAATACAATAAGTAGCACCTCATTGCTGTAACATGCATTACTTATCAACAAGTGGAGACTAGTGAGAGACTCTGGCAAACTATCTAGTTGTCATCTCAGTCATGGACCACTGTAACTTCAGGGAGAGTGTACAAAAAGGATACAAGGAACACTGAGGCAAAAGTGTAGATAAACTGAGACAAATGCATCAGGTTATGACACCAAAAAGGTTTATGGTGGTTAAAAATTCTATCCTTCAACACAATGACTTTTTGACCTGCAGGTAGAGTATAAGAATACATATTTTGTGTCCAGATTATTTTGTTATCATAATGAAATCTCAATTGTCTGTGGCCGATCCAACAGTTACTGAACTATATATTGCTTGCTTTACTGTAATTTTTGTACAAAAATTAATAACGTCTTGGTCACTGTTTGCTCAGTTGACTGTACCATCCATAACAGGGTGATTAATCTTATGGACAGAGATGTGAAAAAGACATGTTATGGAAATAGATACAATAGAACCCCAGGGGTTAATGTAATACCATTAATCTCTTTGCACAAAACTGTTTCAACCTCAATAATAATGTGCAGCAAATATAGAAAACTGTGAAAGGAATCCATTTAACCAAAACTAAGGAACATCTCCCTCACTTATCTTTGGAAGAATTCTCTGGGCTACATCTTGAGTTGATATAAATTCTATTGCTACAGTGTTCACAAATTTCCTTTCAAGAAACCAGTTATAATATTGGAATTGTGGACAAATAAATCAGACTCACCTTTAATTTTTCATTCCACACAGTCACCACCCTCTGGGTAAAAAAGTTTTTTTCCTCACATCCCCCCTAAACCTCCTGCTCTCACCTTGAACTCGTGTCCCCTCGTGAGTGACCCTTCAACTAAGGGGAACAGCTGCTCCCTATCCATGCCTCTTCATAATCTTGTACACTGAGATCAGGTCGCCCCTCAGTCTTCTCTGCTCCAACAAAAACAGCCCAAGCCTATCCAACCTCTCTTCATAACTTACATGTTTCATCTCAGGCAACATCCTGGTGAATCTCCTCCGCACCCCCTCCAGTGCAATCACATCCTTCCTTTAATGTGGCGACCAGAACTGCACACAGTACTCCAGCGCAGACTTGATGGGCCGAAGGGCCTCTTCTGCACTGAGATTCTGTGATTCTGTGATAAACTTACCTGCTTTCAAATCCCTCTATGATCTCACCCCTCCCTATTTCTGTAACCTCATCCATCCCTATAACCCTCCAAAATCTCTGTGCTTCTCCAACTCTGATTTCCTGTGCGTTCCTGATCTCAGCTGCATCGCTTTTGGTGGCTGTGCTTTCAGCTGCCAGGGCCCTAAGCTTCGAAATTGCCTCCCTAAACCTCTCTACTTCTCTCTCCTCCTTTAAGATGCTACTTAAAACTTACCTCTTTGACCAAGCTTTTGTTCACCTGCCTAATATTTCCTTATGAGGCATGGTGTCAGATTTTGCTTGTTATTGCTCCTGTATAGGGCTGTGGGGAATCTTATCATGTTAAGGGTGCTATATAATTGCCAGTGGTTGTTGTTATTGACAGTTCACTTAGATCACTTCATCTATTACCCAACACTTCCTAACATGCTCGTTGCCCTTTCTTTAGAATCAAAAATAGCTTTCTGAGAAATCCGGCCTAGAAACTGGATCACACAGGCCTGTTCGTGCAAATTGGATTCAGGGATATTGGCTGCATAACTCATTTGCATGAAACCAGTAAGCTGTAAACGCCTGCTGGGTCTTTCCAGGCAGCTGGCTGGCAAAGAGGATTTCAATTTCAGGCTGCTGTGCCACTGACAGCATCTCTCTAGTAGGTCTTAGAAGGAAGAAGAAGCAATTGTGGAAGGCTGGCAATGGTCTTCATTACTGCAATGGAGCCAGCAGGAGCACTTCTGCCAGATTCACATTCACATATGCGTGTATGTATGTCTTTTAAACTTACCTTTTTCTGTGGTGACCCTTTAAGGACCTCTGGTCAGGCCACATATAAACCAGTTTTTTTCTGAACACAACCATCTAGGGCCCCCTGTGTTCAACAGCCCAGTTTTGCATAGGAGTGCTCAAACAGATCTTAAGATCACTATTTCCATGTGCAAAGGACTTAGCACCTGTTTTAAGCAGAGATCCTGGATCCCTCTTTTTCTGCCTATGTGGTAACAGATGTAATTTTCAATGAAAAAAAATCACATTTACACCTCATTTGTACAGAAGAAAATATGAGGCAACATAATTAAAGAAGAAGACGAATCTAAGTTGAACTAGATAATAACACCTTCCTTAATATAATTTAATTTCTCCATGATCTGACCTCGTGCCACATCTGGTGCTCTGTGCCTCTTATAATTGAACTATGTTTCTACACATTCCCCATTAAATATCCTGGCTGAGAGTATTCAAAATCACAGCTATTAGAAATAGCTGAAGATTTTCCACAAATACCATTTTTGTCTGGAAGTTATTTTGAGTGTGATAAGGTAGATATTACCAATAGTTCTATACTTCTCCTTACATAAACTGACAGAAAGAACTCACAGGCAACTTATCAAGTTCTTAGGACATTCCAAAGCATTTCAAAACCAATATTTTGCAATCCAGTCACTGTTTTCATATAGCCAACCGCAGCAGTTAATTTGCACAAATCAGAAGACAATGAGATGTTTTTGGTAGTGCTAGATTGTGGCGGAATGTTGACCAAAACATCAGGAGAACTCCCTGTCCCTCTTCAAATAGTGTCCTGGGATCTTTTTTATTCACCTAGAGCGCTATATGGGGCTTTAATTTAAATTCTTATCTGAAGAACAGCACCAATAACATTGCAGGACTCCCTCTGTACTACACTGGAGCTTCAGCCTGGAGCATAAATCCAGGTTTTCTAACTTAAGGGGTGAGAGTGATACCTTCTGAGATGATACTAACATTATCTGATATTCTTAGATGATCTTCCCATTAGCTCACAAAACAGTAAACAAATATAACTGTATTTGTATTGCTCAGACAATATTTTGGTTACCTCTTAAACTAAAATTATCTGTTTATGTAAAGCTTCAATACTCATTATCATAATGGAGAAACTAAGTAGGGTGTATTATATACGTTTGTACCTGTTTGAGATTGAGGTCAAGTCTCAATGACAGTTTCTGAATTCCAATTTGTGTACTCCACTGGACTGCCTGGAAGCTGATGAAACTCTACCTCAACTGTTTGTATGTATACCACAACCAGTGTGAACCCCAAGCACTGGCCCCCCAAACTAATCTTACAGCACTTGCTTAAATTTGATTTAGCTGACATTCCAGACTGACATCCACTGTTGTAAAACAAAACCATTTAACATCAAGAAACTGTATCGGATAACTGGCCTCTAAATGTTGCTGTCTGAACATGCTTTCTTGAATCAAGGAGTTTACAAATTGACACCATCAGTTAAAGAAGAACACACTGCTCCCTATGGTCATTTTTCCCTAATCTGACCCCAAACTGCCTCTCAATACTAGAAAATACATGATTGTTAATTGGTTGACTGATTAATAATTTGAAAGCACAATTTACACAGATAAAATGTCAAAGAGGATAGTGAGGCAACTCCAAAACAAATGTTTGGCTTTGACTTTTCTTTCAAACTAAGCCATTTACTGAGCAAATGATGCACTGAAGAGTGACATGTTGGTACTGAAGAAATATCTGCAACAGGTAATTAGTGACTGTGTGTCATCTATCGGGTCCATGTGGATACTCTGTATTTATAAACTAACTCAATCAGATCCAGGCAGTTGCTTTATTTATTAAAAAAATATACATTCTACCCTACAGAAATTATAGCTTTATAAATGTTGGTTGTAAAATAGAACTCTAGATGCCGGTCACTATCTTTATTGTTGCTATATCTGCTGGCAGTTATTGATATACTCTCAGCACTGGTGTCTACACTCTTGTATGCAAATTAGGAACACAACTGGCAGCGATCTATTGGCTAGCTCCCTTAAAACATAGCCTCCCAAATCTCAAGCATGATGTAATTGTGTCACACTTATTGAACAATATCACGGAGCCCTTGGAATGACACTGGGCATAGTTATGAGGAAATGGAAACTTGAATAAAGTCATCATATTTGCCCTATTCTTGCTGAAAGTCATTCTTAAAGGGAGATGCACTTTTATCACAAAACACTATTAAGTGACGGTACCTACATTCTTATCCCTATATCTCTGTTTCTCCTGTTAGAATGTTTGATGCAAAGAAGTAAGATTGATCCTTGAGTAACTGCCCATTGGTTTGACTTGGGCTAGGAAGATGTTCCAAAATAATTGCAGAGATTTCTGAATTAGGCATGTTAAATATATTGATGTAACTGAATAGAGTAAAATAAATTTAGACTGTTTCAAGGCCTTCATGTAGGATTTAGCTTAAACATGCTTTCAAGGTCTACTATAAGTCATCAACTGGCACATATTAAGTTCACTAAAGATTACTAAAATAATTCTGCAACACGGAAAAGTAATTAATAATTACATTTCAAGTATAGCTTTAATTATTTAAGAAATATGGTACTCATGGGCAACAGAATTAAACAATGGAGCAGAAAAATGCCCTTTTTAATTTTCAGCTCTGGATTACTACTCCAATGATATTATCACTACGCCATGAGTGAAGGATATCACAAACTTGAGGTAATTACCTCACTGGAATCAGATATAAAGCATTTAAGCAGTGTGCCATGTGGAGGTGGTTGGACTCAGTCACCAGATTTGAAACAGAGAGATTAATCAAATCAGTGAGCTCATGGAGAAAATAAAAAAAAGTGTCAATAACAACATGAGAAAAGATTGAGGTAAATTAGCGGTATTATATTGAGCAGTGCATCACTATTACAGCACATCTAGTGGGAAGAAAATAAATGTATCTGGAGATTTTGACTACAATCAGCGATATATTCAATTTTTAACCATATAATTAAGGTGAAAGTTTTTCTCTAGTTTATTACTTGAATAACTTAAATCTTAATTTCTCTTGTGTCCGAACATTAGATTTAGTAAGCTGTATTGGTAAGCAAGGTGAACCATTTTACTTTCTCTCTACTTAAACATCTGTGTAAAAAAATGCAACAGGATTTTTCTTTTTTCTAGGAAAATTCAGGATTAAATCTTTATTACATTATCTTTTAAGGTATTGAGAACGCAAGAAAGTGTTGTGCAAGGAAAGCCCATTTGCTTTGTCAAGCCTGTTTCATCCATTGTCCAAAGTATGATTATTCTATGATAAAAGCAAAATACTGCGGATGCTGGGAAAAAAGTCATGTTGACTCAAAAAATTGGGCAGGATTTTCCCGTTGGTGAGCTGGGGGGGGGGGGGGGGGCCAGCGCCCCGACATGTAAATTGACGCGCTGTGACGTCAGGCGGAACTCCTGATGTCACTGCGCCCCATTTAAATTTTCCGGTAAGTGGGGGCGCAGCAAAATCAGCTGCGTGCCCGCCGACCTGTCAATGGCCAATTATATGGGTAATAAATGGCCATCAGCGGCCATATATTAATCTACAAACTCAAGGCTGGATTTTCCCATCCTAAATCAGGGTGGCACAACAACAAAAGCTGTGATAAAAACTGAAAATGCTGGAAAAACTCAACAGGTCTGACAGCATTTGTGGAGAGAGAAACAGAGTTAATGTTTCGAGTCCATATGACCCTTCTTCAGAGCCAAAGAGAAGTAGAAATGTGATGAAATTTATACTGTTTAAAGGGGTTGGAGCAGGTGAAGCTGGATAGAAGGCCAGCGATAGGTGAGGCCTAAGGAGAGATTGACAAAGATGTCATGGACAAAAAGGTAAAGGGGGTGTTAATGGTAGTGGTAAGGGCTAAAGAAGGTGCTGCTAGTGACATAAAGGTGAGGAAGCAGAGTGTGTTAATAGCAGAACAAGGTTCAGCACTCTGTGAAAGAACAACATGGAACAAGTGACAGATGGACCCTTTGGGGTTGGGGTGGGAGGGGCAGTGGGTGGGGAGAAATGAAAGAAAAAGGGATAAAAAAGAGGGGATAAAAAAGGGGATAAAACAATGAATAAAAATAAAAGTAAAAATAAAAATAACAGATAAAAATAAAAATTAAAAAAGGGATTAAAAAAGGAGTGAAGATAGGGGAGAGAGCTCATGGTATGAAGCTGTTGAACTCAATGTTAAGTCCGGAAGGCTGTAAAGTGCCTAATCGGAAGATGAGGTGCTGTCCCTCCAGTTTGTGTTGAGCTTCACTGGAACAATGCAGCAGGCCAAGGATAGACAGGTGAGCATGAGAGGAGAGTGGAGTGTTGAAGTAACAAGCAAGAGGAAGGTCTCGGCCATACTTGCAGACAGATTGACAAAAACTGCATGCAGGTCTACTGCCTCCATTCCCGACTCTGATGACTTTCCCAAGAGCTGGTGTGGGCTGGAAAGGGAAGTCGCTACCCCTCGTTAATTGGGTGGTTTGAGGTCATTAAGGAGCTCATTGGGGAGCTTGCCTTTTACATCCTGAGATTTTCATGTGGGCGGCGGTCATTAGGAGCTCTCTGTAGCTGATCAATTGCCATCTGGTGGGAACAGGGGCGGCAGTGCTGAGGCAGGTTTATGAAATACAAAAAATTAAAGTTTGGACAAAAATCTACTGAGGAGTCATAACATTTTACTAACCAATCTTTCCCTACCAAATTCCAGCTCTCCATTTGCTCTGACCACTTGAAAGATGAAGATACACTTTTTTTTTTTAAGATCACGTAGCTGTCGGTTTGGGCCAGAATATGGTCCATTTATCTGAGGTCCTGCCTCCATTCCCACCCGGCTGCTAAATGGGTGGCAGACCCACCTCTTGGGTCATTAGGGCCCCAACCTCATGAAAATCACACTCTAGACAGAGGCAGGTTCATGCCCCAGAATTGAACGCGCCTCATGACTCCTGCCTCCAACAGGAAAATTTGGCTCTCGGTGTAAGTGTGCACAACACTAACTAGGTTTTCAATGGAAAATAGAGATTAACAATAAGTGAAAAGAAAGGGAGATGAGGAAGACAGCAGTGCTTTGGGATTAGTTTTGGATTGTTCTAACAAAGAGTTGACACAGATACAATGGGCTGACTGCCTTGCTGCAAATCTCTTTAGTTCTATGAGTGTAATAATATTGCCAATCGCACCCTTTCATACCCAAAGGCAAGATGTGTTGTTGAGATCATCTAGCCAGTTTTCTTTCCAAGAAAAAGTTGCACTACTTACTGAAGTTCTAAAAAGGAGAATCCTACTTTCAGCAGATTTCTGCTATCTCCAAATGAGGAAATATCATGCTTGTGCAAAGGAAAATATCAGATGAAAATACGAAAAAAAAACACTAAAAAAACCAAGTCTGGCTTATTTCCACATCATGTTTAAGGTGAGGCGATAGTGCATGAATTGGAGCTCACAATCCCAACTCCACACTGGAGCAGTTCCATTTATATTGCTAGGCAGCTACTGGAGGAATATTAAATGATACACACATGCTCTCGCTGCTGCTGGGTCTGATCCAATGGTTCCTTTTATCCTGCTGTTATCCTGTCTTGTATAGGAACACAAATAAAATCAAATGAAAATCCAAAAGTAAATGTCTATGCAATAATCATTTCATCCAAACGCACAATTTTCTCTTTTAAAATGTATTGATTTTCTCTTTATTTTACCAAAAGCAATTACTTAATGCTGGTCTAAACTCTAGCCATCAATGGCTTCAACCTGCAAATAAAACTATGAAAAGTGCTGCAAACAACAGAATGAAGGGCGACAAACTTTTTTAATAAAGATTTCCTTTCGATTTTCTTCTTTTCTGAAAGCACTGACCCATTCTACGTATACTTCCATGGGCTCCAGAAACCCTCCAGCAATTAATGCTAGTTGGCATTCTTCATGTATAAGCCTGTAAATTGTGCATATGTGGATTAATTAATCACTGCCAAGTCCACAATTCAGATTCAGACAAAGCAGAAGTTGCTGGGTGATCAGGAGTGGGAGCTGACAGCCCAGGATCACTGGAGTTAAGCATACAACCATTACCGCAAACCTGGTTGAGCTCTGTTGATACAGAACAGAATAAGCTCTGGGAACCTGTTGGATCACTAGATTGCAATTGGATACTGGACCGTGCATTTATCTGCTAAATCATCAGCGAAACAATCCAAATTTTATAGTCTGAAGGATTAAGTTAAAACATATTCATTCTCAATAAGTAGGAAGTAAACAGCTTTTAGGAATGCAGGTTACCATCAGCCACATATTTTTGCCAGGGTGTCACATTGGGCTGTGCAAACATTCTATTCCCCAACCTATTGTTTAACCATTATGCAAACTATGACTCTGAAACTGGGACATTCTTCTTGAATAAAAAAAAACTTCTGTCCTAAACCACAAAAGCTGGGAATGTTCTTATTCCATTTAATTTCTTCATTACTGGGTTACTAACCCCATATACCACCAGTATCAAAGCTGTTACATTATTATGCTTTGCAACCATTCAGCTTGAAGTACCCTAGTGCAACTCAGGTGCCTTAAGTCAAGTGTCTGAAATGAAACTGATTGTGATATGTCCACTCAAAACAGCTGGGTGCTAATTAGAATCAAACTGCAAGATTATAGAAGCAATGTACTAAACTCTTCACAAAACTGCTGAGCTCTCAGACTGCCTTTTCTTATTATTTAGTGGAGCAGAAGAAAGAATATAAAAAGGCTGCGGCATTTAATCCAGTGAATGCCTGTGGAAGCACGTGACTATCAGGCAGTTTCTGGTGCACTAGTGTAGGGGCAGTGGAGTGTGTAATGTCTAAGCTGTTCATAAACTTCATAATACAGTATCAAGGTGTATCTTAGGCCATACATTATAAATGAGAAGTGAATTACTTTCTCCATTACTAATGGATGACTAGGGGATTGGCAGCTCGGTGCTGGGCTCCGCCAGCAGGGTTCTCACTGAATGATAGCCTCACTAACTCACCTTACAAATCGCTCCGCGTGACAGACACCGCACATTCAGCACTAGCTCACTTATTTCTTCCTTAAATTATTGGATTTTAAAAAGGCAACGACTGCCTAAGGTGAGGAATTCAACTTTCTGCTTCCTGGAACCAGACACTAAAATTAGGTTGGCATGCATTCAAGAAAAGAGCAGCTCAGACATATTTTATAGAAGATCTGTATTGTTTATTGCATTTATATTTTAAAATATGATTTCGAGTTAGCCACGATAATTGGCATTTTAAAATTAGAATTCTGTCTTTGAAAACAATGCTTCTAATTCTTTGTCCTTTGATTGCAAAGTCTCCATTCCACCTTAGAACTTACCTGCCATGAATAACCATATGAAGCTCCAAATTCATTGACATAAAAAACCAAACACCTCAGGCCTTAAGTTCAATTCAACCACAAGTACAGCCAAATTCTAATATAAAAATTTGGTCTTAAATTAAAAGTCAAGTTATACAGAAACTCTCATTTAAAACAAGAGACTCTATTCAAATTGCATCTAATGAATTAGTGTGGTAGGAGTGACAGAGTCAGCTATATACTGGAGCGATACTACAATTTGGAGGTCAGATCAGATCCGAGCTGAAATTGGCTGAAGTCTGACCTGTGAAATGCAATAGATCTCAGCAGGTTTATTCATGCTAAATCAGTGCCAGTGTAAGCGTGACCACCTCCGAGATTGATTTCAAACTGGTGCTGATTCAGATATGCATCAGTATAACCTGACTGTGAATTAGCACACTACCATGGAACACTGCGCCAAGCCTATTCTACCCCTCTTCTTTTCAACAATTAAAAACAGACAAAAGGAAAAGCCTGGATCACCAGGAAAAAAAAGGATGTGGTCCTCCACCACCACAGTTATGTGTAGCTTAATTTATACCTTCCAACAACCACCACCAATTAGAAAGAGAAGCAGATGTCTGAATTTGCCACCAATCTAAGTACGGTAGAGCAAATTACTTCTAACAGCTGTTCTTTCTCCACCCAAGCCAAACATAAGCAGAATAAGAATGCTCAGGCTCCTTTCCCCAACTGAACTGGAAGTGCAGTTAGTACATATTAATGAAACTTTTATGTTAATCAAGAAGAGTCAGAGTTGTACCAGAGAAGAACATTTGTCTTTTTTCATACACTAAAACCAGATAAGCTTAGAATGAGCTAGATATAAGGCAAAATTTGTTCCACATGGTCTCAGCATTGGGCACGCCCCTAATCTTAGAAGAAGAACCTCTATTGCCACAGGGTGAAACACTGGGCATCCTATTTCCTTGAATTGCAGGAAGTTTTATGCTGTAGGAGTTGGGTTTTTTGACTTAGATCCCTGGTTGTCTTTGATAGGGGAAAACTTCATCCTTCATTCTCGACTGAACTTAGCCTTGAGCACCAGATTTTAAAGGTGAAAGGATGATGCAGCAATGCACTGTTTCATCCAGACAAATTGAAACATTCTTTTGATAAGAAAATTAACAATTCTTCTTTGGCATTTGGACATTTATCTGCTTTGAATTCCAACTGGCATCAATCCTTAAAAAGTACCAAAATGGGGTCCTCAGAAGTCCTTCCTTACTCATTGAATTGCACATAATTTATATATGAATTCAATGATACGGAGAAAAAGTAAAGCAAGTTAAAGTGCAATGGTGATCTGGTTAATGTTTGCTCATTTTGTCTGTAAGAAAGCCAGAAAATTGAAGCAAGACAACAAACTGGATGAGTCTACTATTTACCTCAAACAGTTAAAGTTCTAACCCTGTTAACCACCTTCTTTCTCCATAACAAAGGGACAATGTAAAGTAAGGGAGCCAATGCCATTCCTAGGTAGGGTCATTTACCATTTACATCTATTAATAACTTCCTACTATCTGTTCCTTTCAATCTCTTGTCATCACTGGGTTGATAGTACCTTACTGATATTATTGTAATATCCTAAATTTATCTGACCACTTCAAAGTCTATGCGTCAGAAAGAAATTGTTTAAATCGATGTGAAATTTTCAATTCTATTCAGCCTTAGTACTGATGCTGGCTTCCACTTCACTCTCAGGGGCTGCTAAACAATGATGAAGAGAACACATTAAATGGAATCACTAGTTTGTACTAAAAAATCTATGAAACTGTAATTTGTTCAATGAAGATTACTTTCATGAGTAGACTGAGGTCAACACACTTGCAATTTACATAATTGTTTGAATTGTCAGTTGGAGTAGAAGAGGCGGGATTGAACAGACAATCCCCCTTGGAAAAAAAAAATGAAAATTACTTCAATCTGTGATAATGAGGGCTATAGTTATGGAAAACTGAAGAAAGAATCAAGTGGAAAGAGCAGCACTGGAAATGTACAGAAGATATTACAAGCTGAAAACATGCACCTTATTTTGAAAGATTCTAAAGAGATCTCTTATAGAAGGAGCTAGAGATAAGGTCAGCAAGCCAGCTTGGGCTTGAAGGTGCAGTTTGATTAAATTCAAATTGCTTAAAACCTATTGACCCAAAAACTAGATTGCAACCAAATCTCAATTATGTGCAGATCGGTAGGTGGTAGAGGAAGCAGTAGCAGCACATTGGTGACCATTTTATTAACACTTGGGGCTGGGTGCTTAAGTTCAAGATTGAGTTGGATCCTGATATAGCATTTTAGTTCCTGAATTTCCAAACCGAATCACTAAATCAAGCAGTTTTCAATCTTTTTTTTTATCAGCCTATTCATGTAAAATAAAATCTCCAGCTCCTGGCCACACATGTTCTCACAATTGAATACAGTGGAAAGTTGTTTTTTGCTGAAAAACCCCTTAAGTGAACTTATGAGTTATCCAAACAGGCTGGATCCCTTGCTCACTCTGGAATAGGTGCACCATCAGTTGTCTGAGTTATCCACCTGTCTGAGCAAGGGTGGCTGGTGAAATGTTTGCTGCAGGTGTTATGCTCTTTCCAGAGCTGGAGATATTAAGGAATCAAGTGTTTAAAGTATTTGTGAACAGTGGAATCCCCCTGTTGGAAAAGGTCACAAGTGGTGTTTGGTGTTTCTTTTACAGCAAGAAAATAAAATGTTGCTACTGGTTGGAACAGAAGGAAGGGATGTCTGACTGAGAAACGGGGGTCAGATGGGAAAAGCCGTAAAACAGTCAAAATCTTGGTGAATTGCTTTTTAAGGGATGGTCTGAATCTTGGCCCACAATGGACACGATTCCAGCCATGTACACATGATGACCTACTGCTTTTAAAGCAAATTATCTCATTGCTGCAGTAATAATGATGTCTTTTTTAGAAAAAGTTAAATATTGGACATGGACTGCTAAATTCCTTCTTTTCTGCCCATAAAACTACTATCCAGTGTGGGTGTGCCTCAGAAATAGTATCACATGCATACACTGGGCAATGAAAGCATTGTTCGCTGCAAAGTTTTGCCCTCTTGTTACAAACCACTATAACAAACAATTTTGTATGTCATTACCTATTTTCCATTAAAGTTAGTAAATGAACTGTAGTCTTCACAAGATGGATCCCTATCATGCAGAGCCAATTTGTTGGTCTCCTTGAATGTAATGAGAGGGTCTCACTTCATTTCTGTTTGAAAAAAAAATAAAAAGCAGCCAAAAGCACTACTACAGTACACTTCTGACATTTAATATTACTCTAAAAAGCATGGAAGTACCCTTCACTATAACATTAGCCCAGGTTCTCACTTTGCAAGGCCTACTGCAACTTATATCCATCACCCCTGCATGATACTTACCATTGAATCCTCCAGTAATCACTTCTTTTCTCATCAAGTAGTCACTGATACACGCTTCAAGCTGCTCAAAGTTGATCTGAGAAAACATGCTGACTATTAAGCAGACAACTTCATTGATCACACAGGGATTACTTCAACGGAAGTGCATGGTTCCAAAATAATGATTCAGGCTCTAGTCAAGGAGCACTTTAGGCAACAGATTCAATGCTCCAAGCTTCTGTAAACATCTGCATCTAGTTCCCTGATTGATGTTCCAAACACTCTTTAAAAAATCTGCTGAATCTATACAGGTAGCACCTCTGAAACACATACTCCTCCACTTGTACTTCATGGCATCCATAATGTCTAGTTACATTATCATTGTCAATATATAACTGATAAATACTAAATCAAGTATGGTATTTGCCACTAATGGAACACAACCAAATCTTCTGTACTTCCATCCTCAAAATCCAGAAATAAAGGCAAAGGTTTGTTTTGCCAATCCTTTTTTGAGCTGATCCAAATTAAATTGCCTCACGTCTCTCCTCATTCCTATAAAGGGTTTAATTTAAATGGTGTTAAAACAAATTCAGATTTGAACAGAAAAGGTCTCTGTTCATCGGATGTGCATACAAGTATGCTACACGTGGTAGAAAGAAATATTATATTTAGAATGATAGCTTGTAAAACCAAATTAAAAGTATATGGGTTCCTCATCAGCAAAAAGCTAGATTTACTACCAGATCCACGCACAGGTAATGATGAAAGCGCTACACTGGTACATTGCATGTGCTGCTAGTTCCTTGCATCAGATCCACGCAACGATAAAAACAGGACCACAGAAGTATTAATAGTCAGCACCATGCTATTCCCCAGCTCCAGCAGCAGATACAGATAACCATCTTGGCGCAATGTAGATTCTGTTGGTCAGAAAGAAACTGTTTTCCAATTCAAGTTCCAGTTCTTCTAAAATTTTGTATCTAATACTCTATTAAATAAAGACAATGCATACTCAGATACAATATGTAGAACATCAAAAATAATCAACAACGCCAATCTGAATATTGTGTTGTAGATGCCGTTCACTAAGTTGTTCTTAAAAACAGTTATTAAGGTTTAAGGGAATTACTGGTGCTGGCCGTGTGAAGTGCTGGCCATGGTTTAGAAGAAATCAATAGTTTCTCTGCATTAATGTAAGAGATAATGGCTCCTGTCTGATAAATCTCACTCTATGCTCATTGTGATACCCTGATTCTAATCAGCATGAGGCTCAATTACTGACATCATTGATTTTGAGGCTCAAGTGGGATTCATATTATCATGCCGACAAAGGGCAGAAAACCTAAAGCATTTCAGACATGCAATCTTTCTCTTTAAATACGTGCACTAACCCCTACCACCCCCTACTGATAGGCTATCCATGTGAAACTTAGAGAAAACAAACACATGGCATGCTGGAAGGTTAGATTATTATTGCTGACGAACACAAGTTTCTGCAACAGTTATTATAGAACAGTTAATGTAACTTAACATTCATAGATGCAACTAATAAAATATGACCATTTTTAACCAGAATTTAGCTCTAATTTACTCTAATAAGTCATCTGTAGGTTTGTTTCATAAGATAAAGAGTTGAGCATCAATGCCTTGTTACGTGGTCAGCACTGAGCTGGACATATCATTCTAAATTGAATTGCTTCCAACATACACAATAAATAACTAAATACTTCCAAGTACTTCCATCTACTGTAGATAGATTCACCAAAATTAATAACTGCATTCTTACTTTTAACCTTAGACATGAACTATAAATTATTACATCCTTATAGCAGTATTAATGAAGCACATTTGACTTTTCCCCTGGCTTTATCTTACGTACAGTTATTACACACAACCATCACATGTTCTTTAACCTGCTTATGGTTTTGGTTTCAGAATTAATAGAATTGCTGAATTTAATAAAGCTATCTTATCTGAATAAAATGCTTATGCATAGCAAATTTCCAGGTTTGACAACAATTTCCTTGTGATGACACCATTATGATTCTCTGTGCCAAGATAAAATTAAATTCTGTACAGGAAATTTCGTTTTTTTTTAAAAAGTAAGAGTTCAAACTATCATTCATGAGGTGGCTGCTGGAGTATAAATCTTATTCGAATGGCCAAAGCACTCTCCAAAATTGTTCCTTATTAGTTTAGAAACTGAATGCCATGTCATAACGCTCTATAATTCTGTTCTGACACTTATTTATAGCTTTCTCACAAGACAGATCATAGAGTAAGGATTTTGGAATAAAACTAAAAGTATTCTAAAGTTAAATGTTGAATATCTAAAGAAAGTTTGACAATGAAATACTATAAATACATATGGAAAATGATATCTAACGATGCCAATGAGATTCTATTGCACCACATGAATGATACATCAGGCCAGATGGGGTAATACCCTATAAGATAATATCCATATAAATGTTGGTGGAATACTGATATTAGTCTGTGATGCCGACACAATTGAAGCAGAAGCAGACAGCAGTTATTAGTGGGATGTTTAACCCATGGGATTAGGTGAGACGCCCGCTTTACAACCCACACATTATTGTTTTCCACCATCTTCAATGGAGAGTAAAATCAAGGTAGATTTTAAACCAGTGTTGCACTCAGTCTGGTCAGCTTCCTGGCAGATGGATTTGGTTAAAATTACCCCATTGAGTTTGATATGATTTCTAATAAGAAGATGACTGCATCAATGAAACAGTTCCAAGAATTGTAATTATGTGGATATCAGCAGGCTCAAATAGCATTATGATGGAGACTCCTGGTGATGTGACCAAGTGGATTTTATTTTTACCTTGCAGGATGATTACAGCTGCATTTATGTCATTTCACTTTGTTTTAGTAATTTTCTTTTCAAAGTGGTGTACTATATTAAATAGTTTTGTTTTGGATATACCACAGACACATTTAGAAGCCACAAATATTAGCTGCAAGTTAAATTAGAGAAGGGAAAGGTTTAGGTGCAGTAAAACAACAAATTATATCCACCAACTTGAATAGTGGAAACAATCATTATTAAATACTGAATCTGTTTCCAAAGGAAAGCTAGAGAAATCTTACATGTAACAGTCTTGGGGACATTCAGTCAAAATTATAGTACCAGGGATTCAAGTAATTATGGGAAAATGGAAAGTGAGCTTCAGTAGACACATTTTAATTTTAAACATTCAGCCTTGTTTTTCCTCCTCTTCTGGAAGGGTGGTATTTCCTATTGGGGTATACAGAGATTGGATGTCTCTAGTGTAATGCACAAGCAGCCATTTTACCACGTAGTTTTGGCAGGTTGCTCGATATTAGGGCACATCAGAACTGAGTCCAATCTTATCTTTCTTCATCGAATGTGCACGTGCATTCACTTTCCAGCAGCAGTCACTATAAGGAGTCAGCTGTGGAAATCCTGGCTGATTTTAATTTTCTCTTGTCCAGGGCACTGAGTTCAATTGTGGTGAGATCAGCAGAATTCTCTTGCCTTTTGTCAATAGACCTAAGTTAACTGGTATCAGAGGTATGAGTTAGCTTTCGGTTTAGTGATCTGAGGTATCATCATTTTCTAGCATTAGATTGATACCTGAGGATTCTTTCACTCCCCAGTATACAGATCTAAGGTGTGAATTATGGTCTTACAAATGGTCATTTGGTAGTACAGAACTTGAGTATTGCTGAAAAAAGAGACATGCTGGTAAAGCTTTTCATCTTGCACTCATCAGGACAGATACAGACGCAAGAATACCAATTGTAAAGGGAACAACAATTTATACTGAATGAGAAGATTGACAACCAATCAGCACTCTCTTCTCATGCAGTATAAAGTGTTGTTCCCTTTACAATTGGTATTATTGTGTCTGTTCTGGTGAGTGCAAGCCAAAAAACTTCGACAGCATATTCCTTTTTGCAGCAACATCTCTTTAGATGTTAAGAGAAACAAAAGCAAAGCCACCCTTGAATGTCAATAAGTTCTAGTAACAAAGTCTTCTTTACCCTCCTATTCAAAAGTATTACGGAATAAGCCTAATCTTTTTTAACTTGTGTTAGAGAATCTGTTCTCATTATTTCAAGCCTTCCTTTTCTTTGTAATCAGAAGAACTTTTGACCCCTTTCTAGTGATATTTCATGAGGGTCAAAGGTGTTTATTAAAAAAGATTGGGCTGAAAATTAATTAAATGTGATGGAAGTACAGCCTATCCCTTGAAATGCAGACTGAGTCTTCTGTCGCGGGCTCGGGTCATTAACTTTACTATGATGAAATCAATGCATTCACTGAAAATAAACAGCCATCCCTGAATTTTAAAGGAGTGTGGCAAGAAATTCTGAGTGGTTAGTTTTAACTGCACCATATATGCGATGAAAGAATAGATGCACTTTGAAACCATATCCGCATCAATATGTATTGTTTTTAACATTATTTTCTGTTCTCCTTTCAATAGAGATATTGTTAACAGCAATGAAGGGAGAAGTTGGAAATGTTATGGAGAAACGACAAATGCTGATGGGCCATTCTTTTGTTGATGGTCTGACAGTGCAGTTAGCACCCATGACTGTTTCAGAAGGTGCAGAATGGCTTCCAGCCTCTATCCATGATCACTTTAACCAGCTCTTGGCTGGAATACTCGCTCTACTGCCTTGTGAACATGCCATCTGTGTGGCGGGGCATCAACCATTTCACTCATCAGCCTCTGGAAATACATCAGCAGCAGACAGAGAAAGCTGCATGATGCCAACTGGGTGCAGGATCTTTGGCAGAAGAGAGGAAAGCTCATTATTTAGTTGTTATAATGGCAGAGAAGGGGCACATCTGTCACTTAAAGATTACTTGCAAAGAAATACTAAAGTAATTTTAATTTAACAAAGACCAACAAGACCAGTCGAACTGCAATTGTCCATGCTGTCATTGTCAATGAAACATCTTGAGGGAGTTGGGAGGCCAATAATTTTGCATTCATAAATTCCACAATAGTGACTATTTCATAAATGGAAATGCTTATTTGATAAAAAATCCACTATCTCAAGAAATCCTATGAAAAGACTATGAGCTTTTGGGCTCTTAATGATTAGTATTCCCATACTCCTTGGAACTCTTAAAATATCACCTAATTGGACAAATCACAGAATTGGCTTTGCTTTGCACTTGAATTTACATCTGATAAGATAGGAGTTTGTAATAATACAGGAATAAGAACAGTCAGTGATAAGATGGTTCAACAAACCTCCAGTGCATGATTATGTTTCATAGGGTTATGGTGTGCTTGAAACCATTGTGAAGCCTTTTCTACACTGGACGATCACTATGGAAGTAGGTGGTAACAATAAAACCTAAGTCCAAAACAAAACTTTCAATTGCCTAAACAGGATAACACCAAGGGCCCAATAGAGGAACAGAATTAGCCTTAAGTACTAGATTTAACACTTGCAAATTACAATGGTAGAATCATGATTGTCTATTAATATCCAATGGGTACATAGGGTGATCTCCAGTGTGACAGATGATTGAAGTTTCACTTAAACGGTTTGGCTGGGAATCTACCCCAGACATCCACTGTTCTGTGGAGGGGGTAGGGAGGGAGGGAGGGAGGGAATGAATTCTGCTCAGCTCTTATCTCACTCAGGATTTGTACTTGTGTCCCCTGCTTCAGCATTCAGTTTAAATTAAACAGCTTGCTTACTTACATTATCTATGACTGTCATTTTAAAGATCATAGTAAATTTTACAATTGCTACTAAAGTAAATCAAAAACTGTAAAATTATATATTTGAAATTACAATAATTGTACCACCTACCCAAGAGATCTTTGAAAGTACAATAATTTTGTCACATACATCAAAAAAGATAGAGCCAGGTAATAATAATGCTAGATCAGCATGCATGCTTGCAATAATTTGTATTGTTGCATAGATTTCCTAATGTAACCAGCATCTCCAAAAGTTTAAAAAGTAAAAATGGAAGACACCAATCAAAAAGAGTCAAGAGCTGTAACCAAAGAAATCGTTCTCAGCATTCTTTCAAAGGCTGGAATGGAGGTAGTGAAAAAAATGACTCTGGAAGATAATTTGGGAGGATAGGGACATAGGACTAAGAGATTGATCTCAAGTATTGGAAAAGAGGGGATGGTAAACAAGCCAGTGGAGCAAAAGGTGCAGTTAGGGGGTATATTAGATGATGGCTGAAATAAGGCAGAGCACATCTCTGGTGCAATTTGTAGATGGTGTTAAGTTAAATTTTGAATTTAAATCTTGAAGTTAAATTTTTGGAGCACAAAGAGCCAGTGAAGGACCAGAATGATAGCTGTGTAAGACTTAAGAGTGGTGGGGGTCACAGAGTTTGGGATAAGCTGGAGGTTGTAAATGGTTCATGGAGGAAGGTATCAAGGGCAGCATTAGAGAAACTGAGTCTTGAGGGAATCAGAGCATGAATATAGATTTCAACTGTATATGGGGAAAGGCAGGACTGTAATTAGAGATGAAAGAAAGCAGTTCCAGTTGCTAATCAAATGTGGGCAGAAAACTCAGCTCAGGGCCAAGCATGTTGTCAAAATCCTGAAACTCCCTCCCGCCTACACCACTTGGACTGCAGCAGTTCAGGAAGGCATCGCACCACCAGCTTCTCAAGGGCAGTTAGGGATGACCAATAAATAATGGCCTCGCCAGCCACATTCACATCACAAGAATGAAGAAAACCATAGGCATCAAGATTGTGCACCATCAAATTTAGCCTGAAGGGGCAATCTAGGAGGTTAATGAGAGTTTGGGACAGAGGCATGCAAGTCTGGGTGTGAGATCTTAAGAAATAGGAGCAGGAGTGGGTCTTTCAACCCATTGAGCCTGCTCTGCCATAAGATCATGGATGCTCTGATTGTGACCTTAATTCCACTTTTCTGCCTGTCCCCCATAATCCTTAACTCTGATCCAAAATCTGTCTTAAAATCAGCCTTAAATATATTCAATGACCCCCACAGAAGGAAAAAACAGTAAAATCTGGGAAACAAGAATACTGGTCCAAACTGGTCTTGTGTACCTTAAACTGGAACACCAGTAAAAGCTGAGAAATAAAGAGTACTGGTCCAAACTGTTTTTTACCTTCTGGGCCAGCCTCCACTGCTCTTTGGAAAGATGAAAAGGATGGCTTTAGTTTACTGATGCGAAGCTACAGGAAGTTGGAACTCTTCCAGGTTTTGGTGTCAGACAGGGATTTTGAAAGCATAAAAGTCTTGCAGTTGATGTTGGAGGTGGAGGGGTAGAGTTACAGGATTCACTTAGTTGAGCAAAGCTTACCTGTTTGAATCACAACAGGATATTGGATGGGAATGTCCTCCTTACAGTTTTTATTCACTAGTATGGCTGACATTGTAATTTGAAATTAAGTTATTCAGGGCTGTCTATTAAGTGAATTATAACAAACCCATCACTGTCATCAGTGCAATTGATGTATTTCGCTGTGGTTCTTTTGAGGCACTGAGCAGAAGTTTTTTTTCTGTGAGAGCCAAAGAGGATGTACGACTTCATTCTGATAAGGTAGAGCAGAGCATCTCTATACTGTTGTTATGCAAAGAAGAGTCACTGCTGAGAGAAGTGAACATTACTTATGTTCTGTATTGCATAGACTTGATAACAAAAGTTTAAGTGATTGCTGTTACTTAGAGGCAGCGTGTGGAGCCTGAGATCAAAAGCTGTTGTAAGGCAAAATTAATGTCAGTACCAATTGTTTCAGAAAGTATTGTCATTTTTGCTATCACACATATTGGTGAGAACAAAAAATTCATCACACAGAATCTTTGCATTTGACCTCTCCATAACTTGAACTGCAGTCGCTCTTCTGAATCCTGAGTCATGAGGTCTCATGAAACTGCTCAGGACTAGGCAGGGAATGGGTTGATTACAAAGAGTTTCAATATGTCATAAGTAAGTGACTTTACTATTCAGCAGGAAAAAAATAACTGTAAATAAGTTGAGAGAGAAATGCTGAGAGATGATCTTCAATTGTAATTCTCACTGGCTCTCTGAGTGGAACAAGAATGTTCACTTGAATTGTTATTGATGCCATTCCATTTTAGCACCCCAGGGCTGCTTAGAATAATGGCAATGAGGGGATAAAAGTCTACAGCACGGTTCTGATGTTCTGAATGCTGTTGTGGATGGGGGCGAAGAAGGCACAGATAGAATATCCTGGATGAAATATGGTGAGTACCTGAACTTTGGTAATAAATCACATATGGTCCTTATTTATGTTACTGATCACTCCTGTACTAAAAGTCACATTTCTTCTTTTTTCTCATCAACTTTGACCCTATTCCTCTTTTAAAGGACTCCTTATGAGGGTACAGCTCCACAGAGAGCAGGCATTCTCTGGTACCACACACACAATTAACCATTATTCACAAGTGCACCTCGATAATGAGTGCTTGGCAAGCTATTTACCAGCAGTTTGAATCAAGCTGAGTACAGTCCTACCTCCCAAGAACAGCAGCTTATACTTATACATAGCATCTTTAAAGTAATGAAACATCCTAAGACACTTCACAGAAACATTATGGGCAAAATTTCTATCTTGGCAGGCATGTGCCCAACCTGCTCGAATGTAAAATGACGTCGGGCGAGTGTTCCGAGGTCAATGAGCAGTCACATGATATTTCGTTTGGCAAGGTCTGTTAAGGCTATTATCGAGGTTATTAAATTAAAATGTTCGCTGCTCGTCCAACCTTATGGTTGGTGGGCAGGCGAAAAGGTTAGGAAACTTCATCCACGGACGGGATGAGGTTTCCTAAAGCAAATAAAAATAAAATAAAAACTTTAAAATTTAATTAATAACATGTCCCTGCTCATGTGACAGAGTAACATGATATACGTCACACGGCCTTAATTGGCCTGCCAGCGTGAAATCGCCTTCCGGCCCTGATCACGGGCGGCAGTTGGCTTTCCACCCACCCCCACCAAGCCCGCCCAACAAGGGCAAGATTCCGTCCTATAAAACAAACTGAGCCAGCTGAGCCACATAAGGAAATATTCGGGTAGATGGCCAACAGCTTGGTCAAAGAGGTAGGTTTTAAGGACCAAGTTAAAGGAAGAAAGAGAAGTAGAGGTTTAGGGAGGGAATTCCAGAGCCTAGTAATTAGACAATTGAAGGCACGGCCACCAATGGTGGAACAATTAAAATCAGGGATGCCCAAGAGGCCAGAATTAGAGGAACGCAGATGCCTTGGAGGGTTGTGGGGCTGGAGGAGATGATGGAGATAAAGAGGGGCAAGGTAATGGAGGGATTTGAAAACAAAGATAAAAATTTTAAAATCAAGCTATTGTTTGACCAGGAACCAGTGTATGTCAAAGAGCACCTGTGTGATAGGAGAACATGACTTGGTGCAAATAAGGACACTGGCAACAGAGTTTTGGATGACCTCGAGTTTACAGAGGTTAGAATATGGGATATCAGTCAGAAGTGTATTGAATCGTCAAGGGTGCTGGTAATGAAGGCACGAATGAGTGCTTCAGCAGCAGATGAGCTGAGGCAGAGATTGAGTCGAGCAACATAATGGAGGTGGTAATATGTTGTCTTAGTGATGGCATGGATATGGGATCAGAAGCTCATCTTGGGGTCAAATATGACCAACATTGCAAACTGTCTGGTTTAGTCTCAGGAAATTGCCAGGGGAAGGACAGAGTCAGAAGTTAGGGAACAGAATTTGACAATGGCTTCACACATCTCAATAATTAATTGGAGGAAATGTCTCCTTATCCAGTGTTGGATGTCAGATAAGCAGTCTGATAATTTAGCAATGGTAGTGAAAACTAACATTTTGCTTTCTGATGATGTCACCAAGGGACAACATGTGGACGAGAAAAATGAGGGAGCTAAGGATAGATCCTTGTGGGGAACCAGAGGTAATGATGCAACAGCGAGAAGAGAAGCCATTGCAGGTGATATTCTGGCTACGATTAGATAGATAAGAATGGGACCAGACAAGTGCAGCCCCACTTGACTGAATGGCAGTGTAGAGGCATTGGAGGAGGTTAATGACATCAAACGTGTCAAAGGTTGCAGAAAGGTAGAGAAGGATGAGGAGGGATAATTTACCTTTGTTGCAGTCACTTAGGGTGTCATTTTTGACTCTGATAAGAGCTGTTTCTGTACTGTGGCAGAGGCAGAAACCTGATTGGAGAGATTCAGCATGGAGTTCTGGAAAAGGTGGGCACAGTTTTGGAGGTAACAACACATTCAAGGATTTTGGGGAGGAGAGGGAGCTTAGAGGTGGGGCGATAGTTTACAAGGATGGTGGGGTCAAGGGTTGTTCTTTTGAGGGAAGGGTGATAATGGCAGATTTAAAGGAAAGAGAGACAGTACCTGATGGGAGAGAGAGCCATTAACAACATCAGTTAATAGGTGGACCAGGAAGGGAAGTTGGGTGGTCAGCAGTTTAGTGGGTTTAAGGTCTAGAGAGCAGGAGGTGGGTCTCATGGATGAGATGAGCTCAGAGAGAGCATGAGGTGAAATAGGAGAGAAACTAGAGAAAGATGCAAGTTCAGGGCTAAGGCTACAGAAAATGTAAGAGGAAGTTTGGCTCGGTGGGCTAGTGGAAGGGAGGGAAGCAGCAGAGGCAGCTGATAGAATGCTTTTGTTGACAAATAAATCCGTGAGCTCCTTGCATTAGTGGAGATGAGTTTGGAGGACATCGGGTTTTTAGGAAGACACTGATTCACTTTCATACAATAAATGATTAGCTGGCTGCTCTTGTTCTTCCTAAGTCAGTGGAGCTGACATTAAATGTAGCATCCGTATTAAGACCAATTCATTTACTATCCTAAATCTGTATCTATCTTTGTCTGAAAGGTTCAGCTAGTCACTTGATAAACTCACTGAAACATCAGAAAGTGTAGCCTTTGTGTGGAGGCAATCTCTGTTACACAGCTCTCTAAGCTCCCCATGCGACATCAGTTTCAAGTAGAAAATTAAGCAGAAAATGCATGGATGCTTAATTAAAAATAAGGAGCCAAGATTAATCAGAATGAAAAACAAACTGACACACACAATGAATGGTCTTTGGCTGACAACGTTATCGTAAAGCAGTTGCATCGAAGCTTTCAACATTTTTACTTGGTCAGAAAAGCAAGATGAAAAGTAAAATATTCCAGCAATTTTTTTCAGTGATATTTCAAGAGGAAGAATGAAAAGTCCACAATTTGTTCTTTTAGCTGGAAATGCTCCAATAGTCAATTCAAATATCAATCTGATATCGACAACATTTGCTTTAATACAGTTCTTGAGCTTTTCAAATAAGCCTTACTAGATGTATGGCAAAGACAATATCAAAGTAAACACTTTGCTTCCTGGTGGTTCAATGAGTTTTTCTAGTGACTTGTTGAGCCCTGCTGACAAAGATGGATTCACATTGATTGTAGTGAGTTAACTGATCTCAGAATGAGTGCTATATTTGGTTCAGCATTCCTGATAGGTAATCCATGTAGTTCAGAAACTAGCACCATAGACCCAGGGTGAACTCTGGTGCTGGTGTCACATGGCTGGAATGAGGCAACTGTTTTTTCTTCTATCACTATATAAACAAGTATTTAGGTAAATTTATTCAAATATATTTAATTTGCTGCTGTCCTGGTCCTTCACCTTCACCTCCATCTTTGTCAGCAGGGCTCAACAAGTCACTAGAAAAATTCTTGAACCACCAGGAAGCAAAGTGTTTACTTTGATATTGTCTTTGTCATACATCTGGTAAGGCTTCACACCATTCTTCATCTCATTTGGTGGCTCAACAAAGATCTTTTTCCTTCCTTTTATATTACATAGTTCTGGAACTCTGGGATGCTAGTCATTTTCCCAATCCCTCTGCCCCTTCAGTATGATTCCACTTTTACCCCATTCCCCCCGCATCTCTTCAGCTTCCTGTTGCTTGTTACTTTAACTCTGCCCTCTGCCTTCACTGTCATTGACTTCAATACACTGTTTCAACTAAGCTCAATTCAAACCATAGTAACACTATCTCAGCTTTCTCCTGGGACATTGTAACCTTTGGATCTGAACATCGACCTCAGGAAATGTAGCTGTATCCTCATTTTCAAAACTGTTTTAATTCCACATTTGATCCCCTGGTTTTCCATCTTTTCTTTTTCTTAGCTATGACCAAAGGTTTGTTTCTTTAATGCTCTATCCATTGTCCTACTAAAATGATTTGTTAAATTATTGCACTCAAGTTTCCTCTATATATATTTACATTTCTTTCTTCCTTTTTATTATTTCATTAATTTGCCAGTCCACCTCTTGTTTCTCAAAACTGAAGAAGAGTCCATTGTTGGAATGAAAACTTGCCTCTTCTCACCACAGATGCCTACTGGCCTGCTATATTTTTCCAGCACTTTCTGCTTTAGTTGCAAGAAAATATAGACTTTGGTTTTGCAAATGAGATGGAACTTTCACTAGGTCATCGTGGATGCTGTGAAGGCACAGCTGTAATTTGGCATATTTATATAGCAGTATTAAAGAAATATATAGCACCGTTCAAAACATCAGGATGCTCCAAAAGGTTTCATGGCAATGTAATCACTATTGTAATGTGGGAAATGTGACAGCCGGCTTATGCACAAGGTCCCATAAACAGCACTGAGATAAATGGTCAGATAATCAGTTATAGAGGTGTTTGTCGAGGGATAAATATTGGCAGGTCACCATGATAGCTTTCTTGCTTTCAACAGTGCCAGAGAACATTTAATGTCCACCTGAGAAGGCAAGTGGGACCTGGGTTTAACATTTCTTCTGAAAAACAGCTTCTCCTATAGGGAAACTTTTCTTGGTTATGTGCTGAAATGTTGGCACATAGATGATAGATGGGGGCTTAAACCCATGACCTCTGACTCTGGTGAGAGCGTTATCACTGGAACGAAGCTGACATCTTTGTAACTTTATTACATTTCTCAATGTTTCTCATAAGGGCTGAGTAATGTCATAGACTTTTATTTCCCTAGTTCTCCCAGTATTCCTAATTTATTTATGTATAAATGCTGATAGAAAAGGCCAGATGAGTAACTGGGTATTCTATAATGTTTCAGAAAGCATGAGCTTAAGAAGGTGGATCAGGTTTTTTGAAATTTATACGATAATCTGGGCCATGATTAAATCATATTTCAACAATGTAGTACACTGTACCATGAAGAGTTAAGACACAAGCTCGCCCTGTTTCCCTAAATAATCTGAACTTTGGCGAACCATTGAGTGAGGTCCTGAGCAGAGGCGAGTTACACAGAACATTTGGCAGTAATTCAGTGAGTTTTTCTCTAATGCGTAGTCAATTAAGTCAAGAATGACAAAGGAAGGAGGAGGGTTGCATTGTTTGTCCTCTTAAAAACAGGATGGTGTGCAATATGAAACTACCATGAGAGGATGGAGAAAATCATGCTTGAAAAAAGGCAGACATAAAAAAATAATCTCCGCTGCAAAATCTGAATAACTTTGAATAACAACAACAACTTGAATTTAAATAGGGCTTTTAATGTGGTAATGATGTCCCACAGTGCTCCACAAGACCATTATCAGACAGAATTTGATGCTGAGCCACAGAAAGAAATACTAAGAAGAGAGACCAAAAGCTTGGTCATAGGGGTCAGTTTTATGAAGTGATTTAAAGGAGGATAGAGAGACAGGGAATTGGCGAGGTCTAGGGATGGAATTGTAGAGCTTAGGGCCCAGGCAGCTGAAGGGACAGCTGTCAATGGTAGTGGGGTGAAAACTGTGGGTAAGCATGGAGCCAAAATTGGAGGAGCATAGTGGTCTCAGAGGGTTGTAGGATTCAATGCTTCCAAAGATCATAGTTTTTCTCAAGGTAGGCACATTTATCTTCTATCTATATATTAAGAAAGTTTAATATGAGGACAACTGTGGTATACTGTAGCTTTCAACGATTAATCAGAATTAGAAAAAACATCGGCTCTTGAGGGTTGTTTAGTCCTTGCTAGTCTGAACAGTCAGGAATCTGAACTGGTTATGAGCTGAGTGCTTATTCTATATTGATGTAATTAGCTACACTGGAGGAAGTAAATGTTCCCTATGCTCTATGACAGAGATTGGTATCACAAACTGCTAGTTTTAAGTTTACATGGAGAGCTCAAAAACTCCCTCAACTCCTAATGATTTCAAGTCAGTGCTTCTTGTTATTAAATATGACTCAAGTGAATTTACTGTACCTCAAATACACTTATATAAAACATTTCAAGGGTTCCAGTTAATTGTGTTTAATGGAGGATTTGTAAACCTCCTTTTGACAATTGTTGAAAAGTCCTATCTGATGTAGTCAGCAGGGATTAAAACCATGGCCAGGATTTTTAGGATGGCGGGGGTTTCCTGTCCTGCCATCCAAAGAGTGCCCACCGGCTCTGCAGCCATTTCACACTCGAATGAGCATCCCTTGGCTGCAGGCGGGACTTCCAACACTCATTCGGGAGGAAGCCCCATCTTAGAGAGCTGCCGGCCAATCTAATTGCAGCGACAGAAGCTGCAGTGGACAGAAGAGGAGCTTCCTGAAGACATCGGAGCCTAAGTCCTGGGACTGGACGGAAAGGTAAGTTTTTGGGGTCTCAGGGTGAGGACGGTATGGAGGCCTGGAGGGGGGCGGCAGGGTAGACAGTGGGCAATTGGGGTGTCAGGAGAGAAGCCGGGGGGTGGGGGGAGGGAAGGGGAGGTTGAGGTCCAGTGGTCATTGGATCTTAAGGGGGAGGCGCCTGAAATTAGAAGGGCCTTCTGATGGAGGTGCCCTCACCCCACCCTTCCTGCCCAAGACCGAAGCCCAATCACTTTCAGGGTGTGAAACAGCCCTTAAGTGGCCTCAATTGGTCCAAGGCCTCACCCACCCTAGTATCAAATCACTGAGAGGTCGTGGCAGACAGGAATGCAGTGAGGAGCCCATTTGTCCGATTTCATGCTCCCTGCCACCACCTAAAAACCCACCAGCAGGGGAGCATGAAATTCAGACCCATGTATTTAGGAGGCAGTAAAGAAATTTGAATGCAGGGAAGAACAAGAAAGAAGGTAAATGTTACTGTACCTAACCTACTAAATCAAAGATCTTACATAATGGCAATTGGTCCTATTTTAAACTGAAAGCTGGATCTGAGGAAAGGAATCACTTATTCATGTGAAGAAATTCTAAGAAAAAAATGATCAAGTATGGATGATTGAGTTTAATGAAGTTTAACACTCCATCTAATTATTTATATAAATCGTCGTTCAGTTTAATTGATTGGCCATTACTATTTCAGTGACAGATGAGTACAAGTAAATGGCATTATTTTAGATTATGATTAGGTGTAACATTATTGGTTACTTTTACTTTATTTTTAGCGGGAGATGATAATGGTCAGGAACATTTCGATGAAAAAGACATTGGGGTCCTATCTGAATAATCTAAATAATAGACCCAGTTTGGCATATGGTAATGAGGCTCCTGCCTTTTTCCTTGCAGCTATTTCAAAATCAGGACTAAAATGGAACAGGCAGAAAGAGAGCAGGAAGTTTTAATTTAGTGATGCATTAAAGCTGAAAAACAGGGTGGTATAGAACCCAAAGTCACCTCTATTCTGTTTAACAGGACCTCTGAATAGCAAACAGAGGTGAGGACCATGGCAGATTATTTTCCCCTTCACCATGTTTGGGTTATTAAGATTATTGTCCATCTCATCTAGCGTCAGCTAACTTCTCAGACATTAGGGAGAAAACCTGGGCCCCGCTGATCTATTTGGTTTTGCGCTGTTCAACATGGTAAATTTATTCACAGAGCTATTGGGGAGCTAACAGTTTCAGTCTGAATGTCAACTAGTTGGAATCTGCAATGCCTCAATTGAAATCCTTGACCTCAGTCAATCCATCAGTTAATCCATAGTATTACTGAATATATTCTGTACAGATGTTGGGTCCATGTTCACTGAAGTGTATTGTTTCAGGACACTGTTATAAAACAGATTTGTTTAAATAGAGTGAAAGGTAGTGTTTTGATATTATAGTGTATTGCATTATGAACATGGATTGTTCCACTGTGATTCTTAAAATGGCAAGTTCTTAATTATCTAAGGGAGGAGTGCAGTCAAGATAAAACTATTCCTTAAAGGAAGTAAAATCTGTTCTGATTGACTGCACAGTCACACGTGGGCCTGTAGTAACTAGATGTATTGTCCCTCCCTCTTGTCAAACAGTCATCATATTATGTGATTACGGGGGCTTCGACCTATAAGCTTATTGGGCGCGTAATCCTGTGGGTGGAGCTTCCGATGGAGAGAGTGCATATAGCGTGCAAACACCTCTACACATCTCCTAAATAGAATTGAGCCTTTTCTTCACCAAACCTGCTGCTCCATCAAGTTATTACAGGGCCCAATCAGATGGTCTCTTCAAGGGAATAGTTTATTTTGTGGGGCTCCAGAGTTTGAATGATGAAATTAAAATCTACACTATGCAGCCTTAATTTCAGTCTGAATGCTTGTTCCAAATTGAAAGGTAAGAGGTGCGATTTTAACTAAAGTCAGCTGTTTTGGGTAAAGGCTGCATACATTGAAAAGTAGTTAGTACAGAGAGGATACAACACTAAAACCTCCTTTGGGAAACCCTGTTCCTTTCAAGGTAAGTACAATTCCAGCTGAGTGTTGTGTGCTGATTAAAACACATGTATCATAATAGTGGTAAAGTTCAAATTTCCTTCATTTTGTACAGCCTAAAGATATTGTTTAATTTGCAATCAGAAGGTTAATGTGACTTGCCAATGCTATCACGTGCCTACGCGATGAACGGCATCTAGTCTAATGGGCAATCTCCAGATGATTACATATTCAGCACTTCTGTGGAAATTAGATTTTATTAATTCAATTCTGCTGGAAAGCAGCGTGCCATAATAAAATTAAATTTGTAACTATTGCACAGTTAAATTAGCTAAATAGAGAGGAAGGAGATGGCAGAAAATTGACCCCAATCCCTTAAACTCTAATCAGATGGCGAACTCTGCCGCTAACAAAGCTGAAGGTGAAACAAAGAATACATCACTTGAGCTGACGGTCTCTTCTGGATGGGATAGCACCCCTTGACATCACACACAACCACCTAAAAAGTTTTTGTAAATAGCCCGGGGCACATGTATAAAGCAGACAAATTCCAAAAGAGACAATCCCTTGTGTCTTACTATTAACATCTTCAGTCTAAAGCTAATTCTTTGGTGCCAATTAAAGCCAAATTAATCAGCACTTTGTACTATAAACTCACGTGCTGGTTTTTAATATGCTGCTGCAGCTATATCTCTACTCCAGGGTGGCACAATGCTCTGAAGTTTAATAATGTTGATTTCCTTTAAAGCTAACGAAGTCGACATTAATTTTTTGTCCAGAACCTTCAGTTATAAAGATAGAACTATTCATATTTCTGCAAGTGGAGGTCAATTCCAATGATTAAGGAATTATGTAGCCACAGTTCAAACTTCTGACTTTTAACCCTGGAGCCCAGTGTTTTGATTGGCAGGATCCCGGGGCAAGCGGCTTGATTTTATGGTTTTCAGTAGAGTGAGGGAGGCAGAATGGAAATGAACGGTCCACTCACTCCCAGCTTCACAGTCTCAGCATAGCAAATCAGGCTTCAGGTACCAATGAGCAATGGTGGTGATTGTGGGGGGGGGGGGGGTGATTGTGAGTGGTGGGGGGGTGGTGGGAGGGGGGAGAGGGGGGAAGGGGAGGAGGGGAGCAGAGGGTGGGGGGGGTGGGCTGCGGTGGTGGGGGTTTTGCCACATTCAGACAGGGATCTAGGCTGGGATGTCAGGTGGGAGAGGGGTTACGCCATTGACAGGAAGTCAGTCACAGCTTTAAATTTAAAGGCCCTCTGCCCTCTCACTCTCTCTTTATTTCTTATGGAAAGCTCAAAATAGTGAATAAATTAAGTCAAACAACATCCAAACACTGCCACCTTCACCTACAGACTCTGCTGCTACATGCAGCCATGGTCCCATTGGCAGGCCTTTTCTTCCACCTTTGTGCTGCCTTCTCATACCTGGCATAAAGCACTACCAAACATTTTCCTATCTGACACCTGGAAAATGGAGCAGGTAACAAAAAACTGCAGGCAATTTGCTCTTTAACAAACTCAATGGGCAGAATTTTCCCCTCATCGGGGGGAACGTTTAGGAGCAAGCATGTGCAGGAGTGCCTCTGATCGGCATCCCTGATTAGGGGGCGTGGCGTCATTTTAAGTGGGTGAGCCAATTAAGGCCCGCCCAGCATGACATCCGGTGGGAAGTGCTATGCACTCCCTGTGCAGGCGTGGGGGATTCCCTCAGCCAAGAGTGTGCTCTTTCACACATGCGCCTGAAAGAGCGCGCTCATCTCCCTGAGGCTAAGTACTGCCTCAGGGAGATCGGCGCCAAATTCAAAAATGTCAAATATAGAAAAATAAAATTTCCTTGACATGTGCCCTCATGTGACACATTCAACTTTAAGGTTGGACGCGCAGGTCCTTTAACGAGTTCAATTACTTTTTAAGTGGCCTCAATTGGCCATTGACAGGTCGGCAGGCGCACAGCTGATTCAGCTGCGTCCTCGCCGACCTGAAAATTGAAATGACATGGGGTGACGTTGGGAGTTCCGTCCGATGTCATCCCGCGTCTTTCATGCGTCGGCGAGCGGGCCCTGCCCCCTGCTCGCCGACCTCAATACCCAGCCCAATAGCTTGTTAACTGGTTCTTTCAAAATGGCAGTGGGTTTCCTATTCCCACACCCGCTCGCCTTCCATAATATCGGAGATTGGTGTGATCATGTCGGACTGCCAACCTGACATCATTGCACCACATTTTACCTATATGAGGGAGGCGGCCTACCAATTTGCAGGTGTATTATCAAGCCCTAGAAGTAGAAGATGCCAGTGAACCAGTAGCATTTTCCTAACCTGATCTCTGCTGCAAAGCTTAAGTAGCTTCATAATAAGTGGTAGTAAAAAGATTTTTGAAAAATGTTTATTGCATTTAATGTGCATAGAGATCAATAAAATTCTTGGAAACAGCACAGATATATGACAGTTTGATGAAATTCAAAACAAAGATTAAAATATATTTTGTGTGCCTGTATATATATATATGTATATATATATATATGTATACATACATATTATATATATATATATACTCAGAGCTTGCAGAACCAATTTGATTTGTTGACTTTATCCCTCCATTAATATATTAACAACAGTCAGCATGGTCAGATACCATCCAGCAGACATATGTTACTCAGGCAAAATAATCTTAAAGCAAAGAACAAAGAAAGGATAGTTACTTAAGTTTGGGTGCATCTGAATTGGTACTTCCGAAGCAGATATGCACTTTAAAATTTGCCAAGCCCCCACATCAAGTAAACGTTGAGTCACCAGATCTAGTTTTCTTAACGATTAGAATTTACTGCCTTGAAGAGAAATGGTTCCACCTTGGCATAAAACCCCCATCTATATAAAGCAGCGTACCACGTGACTCGCTGCAAGCAAATCCATATCTGATAGAACAATGTTCTATATTTTATCTAGGTTGCAGCTTTGCAATATTTATGGCTTGGATTCAAGTACGCTGCATTATTCTTTGTGTATTGTGTCACTGATACACTTACTTGGCAAAAATTTAGTTAGCAGTAAACTACAGCCTTTATTTTAAAATAACCTCCCTTTTCTTGATGGGTGTGCGCTCATCAGACTGTCCATTTGGCTGGCTGCTGGGCAGGAGGTGGCCCTACAAGATACAAATGAGGCCAGCCTTGCCAGGTTATTCGCAGAATTTTGGCCTCAAAATATCAAGGCCTATATGTCTGAAGATTCTGTATAAGGCATAACAGTCAATTGTACGAGACATTATAAAAAGAGTGTGTTGCTGGTAGGTGCGGCTCTGTATCAATCTTTTCCAAGGTGCCTTAGAATTGCTCAAGTGATGCCTTGCAGGTCTGTGACACTATGTGATCAGTTGTTATTACTCCATTGAGTGAGTTGTATGTGACACTTATGAAAACATTCTGAAATGGGGTTTTGTGCTGAATAATATAGGCAGGTGCAGCATGTCTTTGTAAAGAAACCTAATGAAATTGTTCTACTTCATAGATAGCAAGAGCAAAATGTGGCAGACGCTGGAAATCTGAAATTAAAATATAAAATGCTGGAAATATTCAGCAGGTCTGGTCACATCTATTAGACCTTTAGAGTTTTTCCAGCATTTTCTATTTTGTAGATAGTTTTGTACATACAGTCCTTAGCCTTCGCTATTATTCCAAAGATGAATCAGACTATGACTAAATAAACTAGCTAGGTGCCTCCTTGTCTCACACAAGGCTATGGGAATCTAGCAAGCCAGTGTATTCTATCACCATCTTGCAACATGGAAATCTGGACTGAACTAAACTGCACCATTTTCATTTGGGATGGGCTTTCCCCCTGAGCAGGTGAATTCCGAGATACACATTCAAGAAATTACTATGACATTTTGTTCAACGAGGCAATGTTTTTCTCCTCAACGGAGAAGGATTGCTGGCAGGTCACTGCAAAAAGACAAAATGTATTCTCTCCCCAATATTGCCTTAGTTGTGTTCATTTTAGTAATTATTTTCTGGGTTGTGGTGGTAGAATTTCCTCTTTGGGCTCAACTGGCAAATCCAATGCAAATTACGTTCAGGTTGAAAAGTGTTTCCCCACCCCCAGCCTGCCCTGAGTTTCTGCCCAAACTCATTTGCATATTGCCAATCGCAAGATGTGCCATGAATCAGTGCAATTGGGCAATGTTTTAAAATACAACTGTTAATAAAAATAAACACTGTTTAAAAAGCATTATTTGTTACAGTTAAGTGTTATAGGTTGATTAGTACAATTTTTACTGCATTTATCAGCACAGAGCCACAATCTGTCAGTAATTTGCATTTAAATTACTGAAAATAACTTGCAAAAGTTACACAAAACTATGTTCTAGTTAGATAGGTGTTAGTTCCTTAGTAAGTTAAAATAAAAAACCTTTCAAACTTTACCTATTATTGTGCCCAGAAGTTCCAGCTTGATATCTGGAGCCTCCCAGAAGGCAAACAAGCAGACAGAATGGGAACTGGCCCAATGGTGATTAATTCACCCTGGGAACATAGCTGGGTTCTAGCATAATGTTTTTAAAACTAATGCAAAGGATCACAGAAATTCAAGTTGCGCTGAACACAGTTTGTGCTTAATATTTTGAGATCTTTTGCATCTGTTACACAGACAGGAAATTGGGGCAAAAGAAAAACAGCACTTTTTTGGGGGAAATTCAAGCTGGTACCATTTATACTATGTATAATTTTTTTTATGTCACTTTGGTGGGTATGCATCATTTTTGATCATGGTGCTAGATAAATTATTGCCTGGTTGTTTACTGAGAGATGCATGAATTTTGTTCCTGGGAAATTAGAGGTGAGTATCCAGTTCTGATAGTTTAATGCTGATATGTATGTAAGTCACTGAAGTCAATTGGAACAAATTTCCACTTTGACCATGACTATGTTAGATTCTAATTTCATATTTAGGAGATCTAAGACTGCATAACAAGTATAGCATTAGTGTGAAGCAGCTTCCCTTCATACTTCTGCCACTGTGAGGGTTTAATTCAAATTAGAACCTGATGTGCTTCTGTGGTACAAGGTTCCAGAGAGGAGGGGACCAACCTGATATTAGGATCTCCAAAATCCCAAATAGCTATCCAAAATCCATTTGCTCATCTGTAATGTAGTTTCTAATTAGTCAAAAGTGCTTTTCAATGATTTAAGTAACAGAAAAGCAAAGAGAAGCAGTCTGTGGTAAATAGTTTTTATTATTAAGGGAAGGAGCTGCCTGCAGTAACCAGCATGTGCTTGTATTCTTTACATTAAGAATTACCCAACAATTTGAACAAGTTGTAGCATATAGCATTGTCACTTATTACTTACACTGAAGGGTTACTCTTTCCATTGAACTCGATGAAATGACAGCCATATTCCTGAATAAATAAATTATGGGTTACTCTTCACTGTCAATACTCCACAGTAACATTATAGATTTGTGTTACTGACATCTGTTGTTCATGGTAGAAAACTCACTCTATAAAGAAACAACATAATTTCTTACTGCAAAGCTTTTCGGAATTTTTGACTTGCAAGTCAAGAATTCCTGCACTTAAAACATCACAAAAATTCTCCCTGTGGACCACTAATTGTCACTAGTGGCCTGCTCATTCTGCGACTTATCAATGTGAATCGTAGAGCATGTCAAGATCTTGCATTTTCAAGAGAAGAACTTTTACATTCTCAGAGACCCAACTGAATCAATTGTTCCAGGAGTGTGGGTGGATTACTGGAAAAGCCTCCCGAATTGTTCAGATTTATCTTTAGTTCCTGGAGATTCTGGGACAATCGACTGGTGCTGAAAAACTAGCTACAAGCTCTGTACACTTGTTCCTGATTATAACCCCGTCCCCACCCAGTGCCTCAGCTTGAACCAGGCTGCTCACAAACTTGGCAGGCCATTTGACCCTGAGCTGAGTTTATGACCCCTTGTCCTCTCTATCAATCAAAGACTCATAGTTCCACATTTGTAATGTAGAAAACATAGAAATACACAGGAGTTAAGACATGGAAATACAACATTCATCCAACTACTACAATTGGCATGTAACCTCCACATGAGCTAATAGTGCTAATCACATATTCCCATCCTGTTCCCATATTTGTTTTTCCCTTTCAACCATCCACCTATCCAATCTAACATTAAATGCTTATATAATTGCTGCCTCAACCAATAACCCTACATGTGAATCTCACAGTCTGAAAACTCCTGAGTAAAAAAGGTTTCTCGCTTCTTTTCTTAAAATACTCTTACATTAACTCTTATATTTATGCCTGCGCTTCTTGACACCTCAACTCCTGAAAATAACTGTTTTACCCCATTCTTTCAGAATTTTAAATATGTTCATAATATTTATATTGTTTAATTTTTCTTCAATTCTTTCTTTCTATTTGTACCTCTTACCAGGCAGCATCCTAGTGAGTCTCTATTGTGTTGGCTCTAAAGCCTCAATACCCTTCCTATAGTATGGAGCCCAATACTTCACACAGTACACTAACAGGTCCTGTTACGATGTTACATAAGGTCAACATAACCTGCTGTATTCTGTAGTCTATAACTCTTGTGGTAAACTTAGAATTCTATTAGCTTTTATGTACAGGCTTATTAACCTGGAGGTGCTGTCTTTAATATTATACACCCGTACGCCAAATTGCTCTGCTCTTCCGCAGCATCAATCATGCTTCCATTCAGCATTGATGGATGCTGTTGTTTTTAACCAAAATGAACCAGCTGACATTTACTGACATTGAATTCCATCTGCCACTTTTTATCGGATTACCCCATCTTATGACATTACAGCTTCCTTTAGTCTTCTAAAGAATTAGCTATATGTACTCCTTTGGTATCCTATTCAAATTTGAATACTACTTCTAAATTATTATTGATATATACAGTAAACAGAAGTCACCCCAGAACTGAACTCTGTGAGAGACAGTCATCTACTTCTAACCACATTGAAAAGCTCCTACTCCCCTTCTATTCAATTTTTAATCCAGTTTAATATCCTCCCCAATACCATTTCTCTTTATCTTCTCTGTTAATCTCTCATGCAGTACCTTGTCAAAGGCTTTCCTAAAGTCCATGTACTCTTGCATTTCTTCCACCCATCAACCCTTGTTCCTTCCTCAACTAATCTTCTGCTGGATCTCTTATGCATATCTTTTTCACTTCCAGTCCTAATTACTGCAATGTTAACCTGGTTTCCCTCCAATTACCACCCTCCATAAATTTCAACTCTCCAAAACTCTGCAGCTTATTTCTTACCCTGTACCAAATCCCACTCGCTCATGTTCGTTCTTACTGACTTACTCTGAACCCTGGTCCTCAGCACCTCTAGTTTAAAATTTTCATCCTTGTGTTTAAATACCACTTCTCATATTGCCTTCCCCCTCCTTCCCCCCTCCCCACCAATACCCATGGCCTCAACTCTCCTTAACCCTTTAGCCTATTCCCTCCTCCTGAACATTCAGTCCTTCTGAGCCTGGCTTCTTGTGTATCAAGTGTCCCCTCACCATTAACAGTCATGTCTTCATTCATCTAGTCCACATAGTTAGCTGGAGTTCTCTTCCTGCACTCATCTATCTCTCTAGCTCCCTCTCCTCCACTAAGATCCTCCTTAAAAGTAACCTCTTTACCAAAGCTTTTGGCATCTATTTTTCTTTCCTTAGGTCTCTGTTAAACTCCTTTGAACTCTTTTTCTTCTTTGTAATATGTGATATCTAATTATACTGTTGTTGTTGAAAGAAGGGGGAGCCATTTGCTAACCTTTATTTACTATTTACCTAAAAAAACTGTCCATATACACAAAATAAATTGGCCCAAAACACCATCAGTAACACCGTTGTGAGAACTTTCTTCACAAACATCAATACAAATCTATTGCTATGGTATCACATTATTCAGACCAATCTTAAGAGATTCAAAGCCTAACATACAAAAAAATTTCACTTATTGAATAGATTATGTGATACATGCAATGTTAGTGTGTTCTGCCGCAGTGCTTCCCCTTGGTATGTGATTTTGAACAAATGATCAGCCAGATCTAAATACTTCCTGAGTTGAAGAGGGAAACATGCTGGCCAACTGCGGGGTATAACTGACAACCTTTCTGAAATGTTGGTGGCCCATACCTCCCCGAGCTATGCTTTGTAAGAGCTCTGCATGTGAGTCAGCCATGCCTGTTACCACGGTGGCGGCATGCTGCTGCCTACCTTCTGCTATACCTTACACTTCCAATTGGAAGAATGTGATCATCAACCTATGAAATGTGTGTCTCCTCTTCCTGACTCCTTTGCGTGGCAGTTTCCAGTAAACCTATCTTCCCTCCCTCATTAACACCAATTACATAGTTTTTCTATTCAATAAATATCTGTTCTCACCTTCCCACTACTGTAGCAGCTCCTAAAATTCTGCACATTACAGCTCACAGCTGATTGTGCTTTTCCCATCATACACTCTGAGAGGGATGTAGCCCACATTTTGAAAGCAATAAGTTGTGTAGTAATGCATATGAAAAAGACAAAGGTTGACCCTAGTAGTGAACAATTATTAATTTCCTAGTTTTAATGTGTATTTTGAATGTAACAAGGAAATTCAACATTTAAGAGGGTAAACTTCAAAACAATAGAGCTTTCAAACATCAGTTGAGAATTTATACACATGAATTAGCAATTTTATTTCATATTCCATTAATAAAAGTTAATGGAAATAGTCATCCAATAGTTATAAGGTCTTTGATTCCCCAAAAACAAAGCAAAAATACCAAGCAAAATTAAATAAGAAGTCATTCTTTTTTATGCATTGGAACGCTTCTTTTAAACTTTAAAGGTAATGCATAAATGCAAGTTATTGTCCTGATGTGGGTTTCAGTCTTTATTGAAGTGAGCCTTGCATATACTATTAACAAAAATTAATTATACCGGTATTGGTTTATTTGTCAGTCAAATTACCTCTAGTTGATAAATCTAAGGAATCAATAATTGACTCTACTGTATGTGGTCAAGGTTATATTAACTAGTTTTATGGCATCAAAAGATTTGTTAATATAGATTGTCCATCATACAGTTTGTCAATTAGTTTCATAATTAGTATCCAGGATTTGTTGACACCATGTTGACATGACAGCTACGTCTTGTAAGCAAATTATTAAACCAGCTTGTCAATGAGACTTCATCAGCCTTGAAGTTTTCTGATCTGGTCATTGAATTGATTGTTCACTTAAACACCCTATGGATAGATGGTGGCATGAAATTTGTCAGAATTGAAGTATGATTTTAGATTGTCCTGCATCGAGTGTCTCTGATGCAGTTGGTCTAAGGTGACCCTGGTTCCATCTGAAAAATATGCTTGCAGATCAATGACTAAAAGTCTGTTTGAAAACACTTTGCCTAATTTTGTACAGTCTGAGGAAACTGAGCTGCCGCTGACTCTTCTTGTAATGTGAGAAGCAACCAGAAGAACATGGGCAGCAGATGCACGGGAACACCATCACCTCCAAGTTCTCCTCCAAGTTGGGCATATATCACATATATCCTTCATTAAAATTGGGTCCAGTCCTGGAACTGCCTGCCTAACTGCAATGTAGGGAGTACATTCATCATACAGACTGCAGTGGTTCAAGAAGACAGCTCAACACCACCTTTTCACAGGCAACTATTGTTGGGCAATAAATGCCAGGCTTGCCAGGAACATCAAAATCCCAAGAATGAGGTAGAAATATCACAATACAATAGGATGGATAGAATTCCAGAAATAGTCCATCCAGCTTAATAGATTCAGAGTCAAACTGTTGAAATTATACAAAAAAATTTAAAATATCAACAGACAGAAATTTAAACCAGAATACACCCTTGTTAAATATCTACAGCACTGGTTCATCATAAGGTAACTGTTTCCAGCTTAAGAAAAGGGCACAGTTTGGGCGTTCATCCAGCTCAGATGATCTCCAAAGACTTCCACTGATTCCTCTCATTTAATTATATTACATTATCCATTATTTCATTCTAGACTTTTACAGAAACAAAACAATTACCATAGAAGCATAACTGACAGGCCCAGCTGACTGACAGTTCGTTGCTTCATTTTGAAATCTGAAAATTAAAATTCTGATCTGCAGAAATATGAAGGATGTTGCATCATTAGAAGATGCACAAGGAATATGTATTTTGTCCCACAAGGAAAGGAGGTCTCAGAACATAACAGTTGGTTAGGAAGATATGTTCAGAATGCAATAAACATTGCACCCAATGCGCATTTGGTTCATCTCAATTATTTTTTGACAAGTCAACTAAAAGGACATTTATTAAGAGGTTACTTTTGAATAGTAGCTAAACATGCTCTGATCAAATGAAGATATGAGTCAGATACTCCTAAAAAGGATTTCCTTTCTGATATTTAACAATAAAAGCAATATGAACTACAACATATATTCAGTACCAAGATCATTTTAAATCACTAGATGCGTGAGTGGTAAACCATTTATGTACATACAAGGTTCAAAACTAATAATGTATTTATATACATCTGTATTCATCCCTGATCATCCATCCTTTGGAACATTTGTTCTCCTCCATTCTTAAATCTCATTCTTTATTCTTAGAATCATCTAGCATGTTAAAGTAAACAGTAGAACAAGAGCATTTTAAATATTATACAAAACATTTTTCTGAGGACCTAGATTACGACTCCTGTCTGACAGAAACATAGAATAATAAATAATAATGAGTTACTGCTGCACTTGATGCTCTGAGTAGCACCGTGGATTATCATCACACTCTCATTTTGCATTTAGGATCTGATCTAACCCAAGTTGCTGGTTGAATGTTTCCTTTCTCTCCTACTCTTAAAATAAAAAGAGTTTGGATTGTTCGACCAGGTGTGAGATTCCAGGAAGAAACTATCTACAATTTGCCACTAACGGGCAATGTCTTCCAGAGGTACTATGAGAATGGTTGATTTTTTTAAAGATTGAGCCAGAATATTTATTTAGTGAATACAAATCCCCGAAGCCAAGTGATAACCTCCTCATTTTTGAGTTTAAGGTGGTTAGTCCTCCACTTAGGCTGTGGAGGGGACACTCCTGGCTAATGTGCCGCATTGTCCACAAGTGCGTACAGCGTTTGTACTGAGATTGCAGCGATGTAGGTTGGCAGTACAGGGCCCTGACCTGTCCTGATCCTAGTTAGCAAGGACCACTGTCGCCATGGCAGTTCAAAGCCTGCCATTCGACAGATGGGAGTTGTCACAAGGACCTGGTTAGTGACTTTATGTGTTTCCCATTTCTTGATCCAAAGGATGTCTGCTGGTAGATCTTGCTCAGGAAGGGTACTCCATATGGAGCACCGAGGTGGAAGGCGGGCAGTAGGTGGGTTGAACAGTCATCTTGGAGTGGTAAGTGGCCAGAATATGATCATGATATAAAAATATATATATAAAAAAACAAAAAACTGCGAATGCTGGAAATCCAAAACAAAAACAGAAACAGAAATACCTGGAAAAACTCAGCAGGTCTGGTAGCATCGACTGAGAAGAGTACAGTTGACGTTTTGCGTCCTCATGACCTTTCAACAGAACTAAGTAAAAATAGGAGAGGGACTTCCGACTAGGCACTTTACAGCCTTCCGGACTGAATATTGAGTTCAACAATTTTAGATCTTGAACTCCCTCCTCCATTGCCACCCCCTTTCCATTTCTTCCCCCTCCTTTTTGTTTTTTCCAATAATTTATATAGATTTTTCTTTTCCCTATTTCCATTAGTTTTAAATGTATTCCACCCATCATTTATCTATACCTTTTATTCCCTTTTAGTCTTAGTTCACCCCACCCCCACTAGAGCTATCTGTACCTTGTTTGTCGTGCTATCCACTCTTAATTAGCACATTCTTTTAGATAATATCACCACGTTCAACACCTCTTTGTTCTTTTGTCTGCGACATCTTTTGGTTATCTCCTCCTATCACTGCTTGCTTGTCCCAACAACCACCCCCCTCCTTCTCCCTCTCTCTCCCCCCCACCAACCAAAACCTTAAACCAGCTTATATTTCACCCCTCTCCTATTTTTACTTAGTTCTGTTGAAGGGTCATGAGTACTCGAAATGTCAACTGTACTCTTCTCTGCCGATAGTCATTTTATACCCTACCAGACAATGCTTAATCAAAGCTGGATACTCAAAAATAGAATAGAGTTAGACAATGAAGGAAAGAGGAAAAAATAAAATTGCATTGCTTAAAAACACATCCCCAAATCTATTTAAAATATTTTGTTGTTGCTTGTCGCAAAGCTACCGTATCATACTGGTTGTGTAATATTGGCAGGGTTATTTGTGTTTTGTTAAGTTTTTCATTTCATAAAAGAAAGTTTTGAATTGTTCGCACATATTAAATGCATGGGCTACGTTGTTTGTTTTCCTTTAATTTTGACAGGCAAATAAAGCCCAAGAAATATAAATTTAAAAAAGACCAAAAACAACTATAATATAATTGAGTTTGAACAATATTACAAACAGTTAGAGTGAAGTTGAAATGTGCTGCAAATATCTGCACCCCACAATTAGATTATAGCCTTGAACTTAATTCCTAATATCTAATACTTTACGTAACAGTTTGTGCTTTTTAAATTAAGAATTAATGCTTTTGTTCCTTACTACTGTTTGGGGAGTTGTATGGCAACAGTGCTGTGAGCTATGGTGTTTACAAGAGAGTATTAACCTCCTCTGTGACATCATTACTGCAGTATTACCAAGGAATAATTTGCAATAGGTTGTAAGGAAATTCTCTACACTGTGTATGTCATTACCTCTTGTCCCAAGTGAATAACTAATTTTACTACCCGCACTATCAATATGTGTGAACATCAAAGGGAACAACTTATATATGTGACACCAAACCAACATGATAAAAACTCACTTAACATTGTATAGAAACAAAATCTATTTGAATAGACAAGAACTTATTTAATATTCAACCAAAAACTACATTCTTATGGAACAAACAATAATGGCAGATATTTCACACATTCTGAGTGTTCCTTCACTCATGAAAGACAATACAAAATCACTTGTGCCTTGTGTATTTGAAATATTTTTCTTGAAAGAACTCTATCCTTAGATCACTGTTCTCATACTCTGCATATGTTATAGTATCTTGATTACTGACAAGTACAAACCCAGTCTAGCTGTAGAATTCCAGGCAGAATCATTTCTCTGTCAATGCGATTATGTGGCGTTTCTGATTTAGGTACAGCAATTTACCAAGTAATCCTATATTAAGCCATAATGTGATCCTTATTCGTCCTGTTAATGCGTGCTGCTTTGAGTAATCTATTACTTAAATTCAAATGTAAAAGATTATTTTGCTAATATTTTCACCTTACTGCAAGTGTACCATTGTGACTCAGTTTTACTTGCAGAATGAATGAATAAAGCAGGCTGAAGTACAAATATAAGCGATTTTTCATTCTTTTTGGGTTTATAGAAATTCTGATCTAAGCATAATCCAGCTTCAAGCATGAAATTTCCAGGGAAATAAAGAATACATTTCCAGTATTCAGCTGGAATGCAAAACTATCTCTAAGGATATAAATGTAGTGCATTGTTCTTCAAAAGTTTCTCTTGTAAGTTTATCTCATTAACTGGCAGGAAAATCTTGCAGACCCAAGGAGCTAGCCATCAAAAAAATTAACCTTAAAAATGCTTGGACTTTTACACCAGCCCCAGATCATGGCAAGATACTTTTTCTCAAGTAAAGAAAATTCTACTGCCCAGTGATGTGAATATGATTGGGAAGGAAAGCTAATCAATAGTGAATGAGGAGGTGCCATCACCAGGGATTTTAATGTGTCAAGATTCATTTAACTATCAAGTGTTAAGGTGGCAAAACGGATCACTATTCACATATAGCCTCACAGCCCCCAGTTCACTTTTAACATCAGATTTGACCAATCAGCTTTGAGAACAGAATGTTGCACAGAAGGACTTTGTATCAATTAACTGTATTTTCTGCTTTCTGTTGTTTGAACAGAAAAGGAACATCTCCAAAAGGTGTTAAATTCAATTTAAATTACTATTGATAACATTCTTTATCCTGTTAACAATGTTCTTACTTACTCTTTATATAAAATTCTGTGTGCCCACTTTATCACCATTTCTGTCCTGGCTTACCTCTAGTAAATACAGAATGTATAAAGGCTATAATTACTAGGCATGTCTTGGAGAACCAGTGTTTTTTGGATTCCCACAGACTATGAGCTGAGCCCGAGGGCCTCGGTTGGGACATAGGCACAACATGAAATGGAAACTTGATTCATAACCAGCACAAAGGAAAACTGTACTGAAACTGCAGCAACTGTCAGGTGGATGCAATAGCAGACAGCAACTCTTGTAACTTTTTTCTCTTTGTTGCTCAGAATAAGAACCTGTCTTCCATCAAACAACTTCTCACAGCAGCAAATCTGAATTCATATTTGCAAAGTCGTAAGTCAAAACCATGCAATAAGCCATTCATCGACACATCAGATTGGGAGATTCAGTGGTCTTTCCTACTATACTGCCTTGTGTCATAAATACATCTACAAGATATGTCATCAGCATCCAGAACGGCATAAATGCAGTGACAGAGTGAAACCGAAGATCATTGAGTAATATGCAATTAAATTAAAAATTGTATAATGTTGGGTAGAGAGATAATTAAACAATGCATTGGGAATGAACAGGCATTTTTAGGGTTGAATGTGAACACAATAATAAAGCATGGAGCATTGCTTGGGAATGTGGCATTCAGGAGATTGGGCAAAAGAGTGGTATTATACGGGGAAATCTGGAGATAAGCACATGATGTAAATATTAGGGGATGGAATTAAATTTATTGGGAACAAGGCACATCCTGCAAAGTATTTATAACAGAATTACATGTTAATAGCATCACATGTAATACAGCATGAATTCTATTCCAGTTGTGGAAAGTCTTTTGGATTGCGGTTAAGTGTTCTTTGAGTAATTTTCTATCATCGTAATTGGGGTTATATTATTGTGTTGCTGTTGGCAGGCCTCAGTCATTACACTATTGTTAGCAGTGAGATGCACCCTGTGCAGTCTTTATCATTGCCATTCATAATGAGGGCTAATTAATTTATGCAAATGTAGGTTAATTCACTCTTATTAAGAAGTTTCAGGCAAATATTGCTATGCCAATGTCTCAATTTCATGAAATTTTGTATACAAATTAGTATCAATATTTATCTTGCTTTTTTAATTAAAGACTCATTTGCATGTTAATGAGGTCTAATTAGCACTAATTAAGAGCAGAACCTGAGAGGGAACAGACCGAGAATCAGGACATGATGTGTAAAAAGAACACATATTCTGCTTACTGAAATGAAAAGAGTTTTCTTCCTCTTATCCATTCATATTTGGTACATTATGGTGGTTTGATTTTTAATCGCATGTTTTTTCAAGGCTAATGTGCATTCAGTCACTTCTGTAGTTTGGTGCGTTTGTGTTGGATGCTTGTGTATGTGTCTGGTGTTTGTCCTGGTGTGTCATGGCTCATTCAGAGCCCAGCAGATTCAAAGTAGAAGTGGTATCGGAACGTCATCTGGTTAGCAACAGGGAAGTCACATTCACAGCAGGTACAGTACACAAACATTCTAGGACATTTTTAATCACTTATATTTTCAGTCCCTAGGATGAATCTGAAGCAATACATTAAAATGTATTTATTCTATTGCTACTGGGGAAAAAAATTGACCTCCCAAGGAGGATGCAGCTGTAAAAACTGCCGTTTTGTTTTAAGTACAGCAGTTATTTAAAAACAAAGAGAAAGCGGACAGTTTCAACAAGATGCGGGATTCTACAAAAACTAATTCTAAATCTCACGACAGATGTTGCAAATTGTTATGTTGGTGGAAATAAATTTACTGGGAACAGGAAGACACATCCTGCAGTTTCCAAAAGTAAAATTTTAAAATAATTAAACACGATCGATTTTATTCTTTATTTTAAAATTGGATTAACCCCAGTATTACATCCGCACCAACTGCTACAGCAGCACAAACTTATGCAGATACACAAGCCTCTGCCACGACAAGTGTAGCATGAACGCTGCACCTTAGGGTTGCAAAGGAGTTAGGTGGAATTGTCAAACCCTTTTACTGTCCAAAATTATTACATTTTGAAATGAGTGAGCTTTGTACACAAGACTGACAAAAAATATCAGACCCAGTTCAGCCAGCAGGGCTTCAAGCATTAACTCTTATTAGAAATACGCTGCTTTTAAGATGTATTCATCTCCCTCAGTAGTAGCACAGATTTCATGCTATAATCAAGACAGTGGGGATTCAAGAATGGCTCATTGCAGTAATAGAGCATTCAAAATTAGAAACAAAAGTTCTTTCAACATATAACCCCTGAATGTCATTAATAGTGGAATTCTGAAGTGGTATAATCCACAAGTGGGACTACTGACCTCAACTCCTCCCATGTGAAGTTACTAACTCTTACTGAAGTACAGTTTCACATCCCAGTGCACTTGTGATGCCTTGCTTAAATGACCATTTTTCATGTGCAACTCAAGAGACTGAAGAGTGACAGACTCTCTGCCATGAAGAGCACCATCACCAAAGCTGACATCTACCTGTGAAGCTTCCAGCTGGTGTTATTAGACAGCAATCAGGAAGGGACACATAACTCATTCTACCCTGTCTTTCCCAACATCACTTGTGGCTGGCTGTGACATCACGAATGCTATGCTCAGCTGAGATCAGACTGGAATAAGGCTTGAGGCACCTATAAGGAAATTAACGTACTGGATGGGGCAGCAAATTGGAACCACAACAATCTGTGACATGTAATAGCAGAACAGGATTTAATATCAAGTATTTGCCTCCGCACAGTGAGCTCCTTGGTTCATTGCTGACTGAAGGAGGTAATAAGGAGAAGCCACTGGGGTTGGGGGGGGGGTGGGGGGGTGGAAATGGAAAACTGAAGAGCAAGCACAATGGGCTTGCATACTTCCTCACTTGCAGCTTTGCGCTGTCTTTGCAAAGGTTAGGCAGGAGGTCCCACAGCAACTCTCTCAAGAGAGGCAAAATGCCTGGAGTCTAAGAGGGGAAAGGGAATCGAGTTCAAAATTTCAATAAAAGAAATGAACACAGGACTAACCTTGCTAACTTTGGGCAATGATGAAATAGTGATCTGTAATGGAAACAGTTTCAATTCCATTGGATAGTTTTAAAATTTATGTAGCTGCATTTGGGACACAGGGTGGGAAAATGTCTTTTTATTTCCATGCCAAACAAGGCACTTCATTTCCAGCACTATCGCATCATTGTGGAAGATATTTTAAGAGCCGATGAATATTAGTTCAACACTACGTACTGCCATATTGTGCCACTGAACACGATAAATCTTTGCCATCATGCGCTACAAATTATGGTTTACAGATGCTCCGACAGACACAGTCAAATATAATCTGGATTGTGTATTCGACAATGGCATTATGTAAAATAGAAATAGAAGATTGGAAAAGAAATTGCTCCACAAATTAGCGGGGTTGGGGGAGGAGGGCGTGGGGTGGCGGGTGTGGGGTGATGCTGTTAAACTTGAGCGTGGGCTGTTAATGTAGGAGAGGTCATCAAAGCTAATATCTGCTGTATCTTGTGTTGCTTTTTTGAGCTGTATTTAATCAATCTACACTTTGAGTACCTCAGAACTAGCGACTAAACACAAGCAACCATTTAAACCAGGTCACGGTCTCAAAAACATAGAGCTAACAAAAATGGATGTCAAAACAAATAGAAAACTGTTTCATGTAGGTGACCATAAACATGTTGCTTTGCACAGCCGAGTTTATTTTCAGCTTCATGCATGTTTACTGCATAAGAAGGACAGCAAAACGAAAACAGCTGAGCACATTTTTGATTATCCGATTTATTTCATAGGTACAACATCAGTTTTGCGAATCAAGCATTCACATAACCCGAAGGAGATAATGAAAGGGTTAAGTTATGCAGTATAATATGTTTCAGAATGAACAGAGGCCGAAAAATCAGTGTGGTAACATTATGGGAGGAATTTTCCGCTCCCATCAGCGGTGGGAAATTAGTTTGGAACTTTGTTCTCCCAACTTTAATGGCGGGTTAATGGTGACTGATCTATGTCGGGAACCACATTTTCATCTCATGAATTCTCATTAAAAGGCCATCTTGCCAGAATTACATTCCCCCTCCAAGTTAAGTGTCCCACCAGTGAATAATTAGAATGGCCTGTTTCCTGACTGTACATAAGTGCACCTGATGAGCTTCACTGCATCAATGCCTTAGCAGTACTTAGACACTGCTTGCGCTTACCTTTAAAGATGTTGGCGCGAGATTTCAGGTGATTGTATTACAAGCCCCGCAAAAGCTGGACAGGGGACGTAGGCTAATGGAGGAAGGGTGGGGTGTCAGGGGAAGATGATGGGACTGTCCAGGAAAGGGAGAGAGGGTCTTAGAGGGCAGGATCAGTGGTGTCGACAGTGGAGTCCTGGTGTCGATGACACAGGCTGTTGGCAACCCTGCTTTGATAATGGCTATCCTCCAGATGAGAAGGAGGGCCATCGCTATTTGGTACAGGGGAACTAGGAGCAAGAACCTGAGCAGCAAGAGGCAGCATGGCCTCTGTAAGGTCAAGATGCTGGCGAACATGGACCATTGCAATGGAGAGCATTGGCCTGGCCATGAGTGTATCATCGGGGTACTGTTATCTAGAGATGAGCAAAAGGCAGTGCTGAAGGTATGTCCAGGGATGTGGCTACTCACATCTTGCAGCTTCTCCAGTACGAGCTGCAGCCGGAAGGACTCGGGAGGAGTAATGTGGAACTCCTGGACTGCAACGAGTGAAGTCTGCTATTTAAATATGGCACCAGGACTTTCAACCCCATGAGGTAAAGGCGGGTGACTTCCTGCCCACCCTGCCACAAAATTTGCCAAGCTTCTTGCTGATGCATAATTAATGAGCTGAAAAGTGGCAGATCGTGCATATTCACCTGCCCCGCCACCCAGCGGGAAACACATCACCTTCTCTGCTTGTCACTGCACTTAGTCTCCAGCATGGAAAATTCTGCACATATAATATACTGGTAAAAGTGAATGGTTTGTGCAGCAGCAAGTCAAAGTACAAGGTTACATCAGAGTTACCTACTTGGCCATTCCAAATGGACTTTTAAACCTATTCAAGACTTTTTGATTTAGATGACGAAAGTCTTTCGATACAACAATAATTTGAATTTATATAGCATCTTTAAAATAGTAAAACGTCCCAAGCAACTTCACGTGAGCATTATCAAATTAGGATGGGTGGCCAAATGGTCATTCTTAAGGAGCATCTTAAAGGAGGAGAGAGGTAGGGAGGTGGTGCCATTTAGAGAGAGAATTCCAGAACTTGGAACCTAGGCAGCTCATGAGCAGCAATAATGGAACAATGAAAAGCAGGGATTGCAAGAGGTCTTTGGAGGAGTGCCGCAATCTTGGAGAATTGTAAGGCTGGAGGAAGTTAGAGATAGGAAGGGGTGAGATTATTGAGGGATTTGACAACAAGAATGAGAATTAAAAACATTCTAGATAATATATTCTGGATAGTATAGCTTGTGACATTTTGCATTGCCAAAACATTGCTGTTTTGTCTTTAGTATTAAAGAGGATTAACTCGCGTACTGGTAAGTAATGAGGCACTTTTTTTCCTTAATTTTCTTTCTTAAATGGATGGCAGGCCTATGAATGGCCAATTAGGAGGCCGCCTGTGATTAAAATTGCCGAGTGGGTCCTGCTGCCGTCAATTGTGACCTCGGGACCTGCTTTTCACCCCAACATTGGGGTCTCCACACACCCGATAAAATTCAGCCATGTTTCAAATACTGGCCCCTTCAGCTTCCCACAGAGAAGCTCCACTGTGGCATGCAGACCACCAATTTGGGGAACTTAACAATGAATCTAATATGATTTGTGTTCCACAGGATGACCCCGTTAATAATGACATGACCAACTTAAAGATAAGGAAAATATTGCGGTTTTTGGGGACCTCAATTATGCCAGTCATCAGCTCAAAAACTAATTTATAAATGTGCATAAATTTATCAAGATCATCAATGAGGAAGTATAGAGCTAATTACACAGGTATATTTATAGTGCGCTTGAATGAAAGATAGTTGTTTTAGAGGGTTTTTATGGGAGGGGAATAGATAGAGTGGACAGGATAAAATTGTTTCCCTTGACGGAGATTTCTAGAACCAGGGAACATAGATTCAAGATAAGTGGCAGAAGTTATAATGGGAACATGAGGAAGAACTTTTTTGCGCAGAGGGTAGTGGGTGCCTGGAATTCGCTGCCCAAGTTGGTGGTAGAGGCAGAAACTTTAAACTCTTTTAAAAAGTACCTGGATCTGCACCTAAAGTGGTGTAAGCTGCAGGGCTATGGGCCGGGTGCAGGAAGATGGGATTAGAAAGGGCATCTGGGTGTCCTTGGGCTGGCATGGACAAGATGGGCTGAGTGGCCTCCTTCTGTGCTGTAAGTTTTCTATGGTTCTATAGGTGTGTCATGATGGCATTTTGCTGGTAATATTTCTTCCACTTTAAGTTCCAATCTGGACTAGGCAGCAAGGATGAATATCGTGGCATGTTATAATGTGATTTTTTTTTAATGCTTGAATTCAAGTCCAGCCCAGAAAGGATATAGGTCTCCATTTTTCAACAGGGATAACACAATTCATTATAGCATTGGACTTTCAACGGCATAGAGGTTTAGTTCTGACAACTGTCAATGTTCGCATTGTGAAATGCACTGGGCGAGTTTCAGATTCAGCTTCCAGTTGATTCAAGGCCACAGCACAAAACCGTCTTCACAACTTGCAAAAGGAACATTTAAAAAACAAAACCTATCAAAATGGTCCTACCAGACAGAAAAGATATTTGTGGACGGAATATCATTAAGAATATCAGAAAAAGATGAAATGGCCACAAAATTTGCAAGAAGGCATTGACAAGGATCAGTGGATTAAGTACTCCCAGCATCTGCCTGTTTCTCACATAATTGTTTAATTGACTGCTGACAGTAGTTATTGATTAATAAAATGAATTATCTGTGCTTCCTCATGAGAAAGCCCTGAATTTCAGTCCCCACCACCACTGTCTGCAGAGCTACACTTTCCCTGTTTTAATAGCACAGTTTGCCCTTATTATGCAACTAAGCTGAAGTCCCATTCAGCATACAGGGCTCAGGAAGGTTTAAGAGTCTTCTACTCATTCAATTATTTCATAATTTTGTTGGAGAAGGTCTTGTCTGAGGAAAATGCTGCTTAAGACAGTGCCCATCCAGAAGAATCAAATTAATCACAGATATGCTTTCTTAAAAACAAACAGCATTGACAAACTGAGATTTGATCTCAATAGAGAAATAACCTTTCACTGCTACCAGTGATCAAAACCATTGTTGCATTCTCTTCTTCGTTAGTACTGGAATTATATAATGTTTAATTTAGCTAGAATATTGATTTCATAAACATAAATGTCTTTAACCCTCTCCATACAATAAAAAAGGCAGTTGAAAACACTGCAAATTATTGTAATACTATATGGTGCTGATACAAATTTTCTGTCACCATTGCTAACCTGACTGCAAAGTGTGTTTAGTCTCATAAACAGCTAATGATAAAACAAATTAGAGCACCAATCTGTGCCTTACTTGTGCTGTGAAATTCCAGATATCTGTTATCAATATTGCTGAAACAACATGTTTTTTATCTCGCTTGATTATTTTTGTTTTTAAGGGTTACATTTGGGGATGCTGTTTAAAGCAGAAGCAGAGTGCGAGCCGTCACAGTTCAACACTACTAGCCAACTATTACAGCCATGTTGTCATTGTCAGTCAGGAGATGGCATTTGTGCAGATTGTGTGCCCACTTTATTCTCTAAAACTGATTATTTTCATATCAAATTAATGCTGTTTCCATTGCAGTGCTAAAAAAACTGGCAGGTGATCTGGTTCACTAATATTTCAAGGAGAGGACTTGCAAAAGCAAATCCTTTATTGTTGAAAGGGTGATCTATGGGCACCATATCTTCAGGTCCACGGATATAATTAGTTGGTTTAAAAAAAAACTGACTATGAAAGATGTTTCCATTACCATTTAGAATGTTATAAGCAAAACCATTAGCAAATAGGATTACAAGAGATGTAATGTGAAATACTTCGAAAGCAGAAAAAAGTCTTGTTATTTAGCGCTCAAGGGGGTGTTGCCTACTGCCATGAATTCTGCACTGAGAATAGGTAGGCCTGAGGCTCAATGGACATTGCACATCATTTAAATTTGACTGGTGAGCTGCAGACTGCTGTACATCAGCAACATGGACACCAATCTTGGGCCACTGTCCGATATTCCAATAAGTAATCAAATTTCTTTTTTACCGGACAATTTCTTCTTCTCTAAATCTTGTATTCATGTACATGTGATATGTTTTTCTTAAGTCCACTGGGGAACAATTATAATGTACTGTATGGTAATAACTGTTTCCTCGATTTTCTTTGCTCATGCTGGGCAAGGTTCCAGAGTTGCTGTCAACTCTCCGGTGCCTAACTCAAATGGCTATTCATCACACATGAGCCAGGACGGTTTCACAAGGCCATTCATTCATGAGATACATTCCAACTAAGCTGAATCCTGTCTTCATCAAGTGCCTACATGTGTCATTTATAGGGGAAATCACTAGCCATATAAATACTATTGCTACAAGAGCAGGTTAGAGGCTAGGGGCCCTGCAGTGAGCTACTCACCAAAGCCTGTCCACCATCTACAAGGCACAACAGTGTGGTGGAATACTCTCCATTTGCCTGAATGAGTGCAGCTCCAACAGCACCCAAGAAGCTTGACACCATCCAGGACAAAGCAGCCTGCTCGATTGGCATACCTTCCACAAACATTCATTCCCTTCACCACTGATGAACAGTGGCAGCAGTGTGTACCATCTACAAGATACATGCAGAAATTCACCAAGGCTCTTTAGGAAGAACCTTCCAAACCCAAGACCACTACCATCTAGAAGGACAAGGGCAGCAGATCCATGGGAACACCACCACTTGGAAATTCCCCTCTAAGCCACTCACCATCCTGACTTGGAAATATATCGCTGTTCCTTCACTGTCGCTGGGTCAAAATCCTGGAATTCCCTCCCTAACAGCATTCTGGGTGTACCTACACTACTGCAGCGCTTCAAGAAGGCAGCTCACCACCACCTCCTCAAGGGCAATTACGGATGGGCAATAAATGCTAACCTAGTCGGCAGCGCCCACATCCCATAAAATGAATTTAAAAAAGGGTGATTAGTTTGATCAGAGCACCTTCCATGTTAACCTTGTGTGGAATTTTACAGATGTCTATGTGTGTCATAAGAAACAGATTAGAATCTATTTGCTGGGGAGATTTTTTTAAATTAAGGATATAGTAAATCTTTGCTTCCAGAAATAATTTGCACTCCTAGTATATACAATACCTCCACTGATTAGACATTTATGAAAAAGCACTTACCATAATTAATCTTGTTAGAAACAGTAACTGTGATTCATACCTGGGTAACACTGAAACAAACTGGGGTTTCCCCTTAAGGCTTCATGGCACTGTGTCAAAATGACAGGGTGTCATATACCTTTGAATTTTATGGAGAAAGCCATCAAGCCAAAAACTTTGCAGTGGAGAAGTCACAAAGGTGATCTATGAATGCCATACCTTTAGGTCTGAAAGTATAATTGGTTAATTGCTCTATTTGATTAATGTTTAATTTTCTTATTCACTGTTTACACTGATTAAATCAATGCTGTATATTTTAATAAAAAGTCTTTAAGATGAGAGAATATTGCCAGCTAAAATATTATTGCCCATTTTCTGTCAGTGTGGAATTATTTTATGTCAAAAATGTCAATAAAAAGTCAAGGTATGTCATCTTCAAATTAAATTTCAGCAGGTTGCTAACATGCCAAGGAGGTCTTAAATACAATTTGATACTCTGCTCACCTTAAATCTCTGACAAGCATGGCAATAGTGTTGATGGCATAAAATCATACAAATGAAAATGTTCAGGGATGCTACCTGTTTTCTATTTGATGGTATAATATTCATTAGCAGTACTCAAGGGTTAGATCTTCTCACAATCTCCAGCATTTTCATGGATTCTTTTTAGGATATTTTTGCACGCCATTTATTATAATTCCAGTATCTTCAGTGTAGTGTTTCCTTGACCTTCTGTGTCTCTATCCACTATCCTCACCTGCACAAGCCTTTGATACTAAAGGATCTGGTGGATAAGCTGAGGCTGACTCCAGGCTGTTTGAGTTTGTGTTGGGGGAGCCAGTGGTGTGAAATTTAGTGGGAAATGAGCTCAGCCTGTGAAAGGAAAGATGATTGAACTGTAGTCAGAAAGGGTCATCACAAGCATGATAAAGATTTGCAGACTGAAAACTAGTCCTGACCATTTTGCTTTCATGTCTATTTGTTGTCTGAATGAACAATTCTAAAAAAAATTGTTTGCAAATAGCCATATGATGCATCAGCATCTTTTAAAACCAATTGAACACAGGCTCCAGTTCTATTGCTGCTTGACAGCTGCGATCTAGTTGATCTGTTCTAAGGTTCGTTTTACAGAAAGAGAACCAGTCTCTTGAAGGCTCTGCAGAACGGCAAATGGAAAAATTCAAAAACACCCACTGCATTGAAAGTACTTAAATCAGACCAATGCAGAGCATCATCTAGTTGACTTGTGAAGCTACTTATTCTTTTTGCTTCTGTGCCTCAATAACATGTTCCACATGTCTTGTTCCACCCTTTTGTGTTATAAGTTCCACCTCAGTTGCCTTCTTACTTCTAAATTTAAGAATGTTTACTCCTAAATTTAAGAATGCTTGCACTAATCAGGGTTAGGTGAATGCTGAAAAATGGAACACTTTCTATTTCAGAATCAGCAAGCACCAGTTAGGTATAGCATGAGTAATTGTTTCTACTCTGCACAACTATGGCCTTAGGACACAACTTTCTCAGGGTGATTGTGACCCCTCTAAGTGAGATTTTCAGTTTAGTGCTAAATTCATGATTGTTTAGACTACACAAATTCATTACATCCAAAGCTACTACAATCACAGATCGAATACCAAACCTTATCTATAGTAACCAAGTTGGTTTCGATGCCAGGTCCCAGAGTTCAAAGTCGTATGTCTACCCAGCATCCACGTTCCCAATTTGTTCGTTTTTATCTATTTCATGGCAAGTAATTTGCTGGATCAACTTTGTCATTGTTAATTACCTTAAGTCTTCAAAGTCCCTTCTTCCAACTTCCTTAACCTTTCCTCATAAGTTAGACAACTAATATCTTCTATATGTTTTCTGGGGCAATAATATTATGAGATTGGATGGAAAAGACTGCTTGAAATACCTACAATTCTCAGTATCTTTCCAGATATTTTCTAGGCAGTTGCTCAACAGGTCTGCATTATCATGTGAGACCTTAAAATGAACAGCCATTTAATTTCAGCCAGAATATTGTAACACACTCTGGAATTGACACAAATGAAAAAAACTCCTTCCTTTTAATATTGCAGTAATCACTATAAAGTCTGGTAATTCAGCTTAGCAGCCTTTATAACGTGCATTGTTTTTGGCTTCCTGATTAATGAAGGAAGTGCTCTGTACAATATGCCCTTCACTGTAACATAGTTTTCAGATTGCTCCTGAAGGGAGTATTATAGAGAGGAGTTACACTATTGATACATGCTCTGCTGTTGCAAATCATTTGTGAAGCAATGGAACAATTACTTTCCGCATGAGCAACTGCCCAAAAGCAGCCATGTGTGCTTTTCTGTGAGAAGAACTGGCTGTATAGTATTATTCAGGTCACAGCAAACCCAAACACCACAGTATTTAGCAGTATTGAAATCGTCTGTCAGCTAGCTTTTCAGAAGTCACTGCAATTCAAATTTAGTTACGGAAAACATTTAATAAAAGGGACAGGAAGTCATAAATGTTTGCAGGTCTGGATTTCAAAGTTAACTACCTGGCAAAGATGAACGAATGAGCATTCATGTATGAGTTTGGGCCAGCATGCCCAGGCAATGCTGTCCCTTTAAACTTGAACCTAAACATGAGCCACAAAAATGCACATATGCCAATCACTTGCGTTTTACGCTGACAGTCAACATTTTGTGGTTCGGTTCCGGCATAAGTTTGATGAATAAATAAATCACTGTAGGCTTGATACTCCTAATTGAACAGAAGTTCTTGTCTGTCATGTGCAAGGGCCAGAGCCCCTTACATTGGTGGCTAGGAGCGGCACTGAGAAGAAAAGGGAGGAAGTAATGGATTCAGATCAAGAGAAGAGGGGTTAAATTGATATAAGTCGATGGGGAAGGGATGGGGAAATAAATACCTTTGGAAGAAGGAATTAATTGCAGTGCAGTGGGGAGGGAAAGGAAAGGGAAGATATAGAAGGCAAAGATGTGGAAAGAGAAAAGAAAATTGATAACAATGAAGGGGCGAGGAAAGGGGGAAATGGTGTCAATGAAGGTGAAAGGGAAGAGAAGATGATGGCAATGAAGGGGAAAAGGAAGGGAAAACTCATGGCAACAACGTACATAAGAATGCAAGACATTGGAGCAGGAGACTGTTCAGCCATTTGAGCCTGCTCCGCAATTAAATGAGATCGTGGCTGATCATGTACCTCAATTCCATCTTCCTGCTGTATCCCATATCCCTAAGTTCTCTTGGTATCCAAAAATTGATCTATCCCTGTCTTGAATAAATCCAGCAGCTGAGATTTCACAGCTCTCTAAAAGATTCAAAAGATTCCAAAGATTCACAAAGCTTTGAGTGAAGATATTTCTTCACATCTGAATTCTAGATTCCACAGGCAGGGAAATATTCCCCCCAACATCTACCCTGTCAAGACCCTTAAGAATGTTATATGTTTCAATGAGATCACCTCTAATTTTTCTAAACGCCAGAGAGCATAGGCCCACCCCACTCAATCTCTCCTCAGAAAGCAGCCCTTTCATCCCAGGAATCGATCCAGTGAACCTTCAATGCATCTCCTCTAAGGCAAGTATATCCTTCCTTCGAACCAAAGCTGTATGTGGTACAGAAGTAAAGAAGGAAAGGGGTAGAAACTGGGGTTGGTACTTTGAGAGTGCCAAGAGGAAAAATTAGTGGTAAACTGGGAGCACCACTGTGGGTGAGAGGTGGATGATGGTTTCAACTTTAGTTGGCACGGAATGAGGAGGAAGAGTAACAGCAATAGTTGGGGCAGAGAAAGCGAGTTCTAGCAAAACATAAGTGTATCAACTTGAACTCAGGGACAGGGTTTCACAATGAATGGAATTGGGAAGAGGGCAGCAAGAACCAGGGAAAGAGAAGTACCAGAATGAATGGGATGATGGGGTAAAAGATTGCTGGGTTGGTGGTGTTGTGAAGGAACTGCACCTGAACCAGGGGCTGAGAGTTAGCAGAATAACCTGAAGGAAAGAATGCCAGCCAGAGGTCAGGAAGATCTGGGAAGACAGAAAAATTAATTGTGGTTTTGTGGGATGGGGAGAGTTAATGCCAGAATTTTGTCTTGGGGAGAAGAAATACAGCTGGAACTGGGGGACTAGTGTGTGACGGGTGGGGAATAAGACTGCCAGCAAAAATTGAGGATGAAGGGAATAATGTGAGAACTGGAAGAGTTGAAGGAGAAGACAGCATCCTGTGAAAGGATGCCGGGTTGAATGGACTACATGCTCTGTGAATTGGCTCCAGAGGGGCATAGTGCCTCTGTGAACTGTGGTGACGGGCGCTGAATGGGGGAGAGCAACTGTTGATGTAACATTTGGCGGCCGGTTAGTCTGTGGAAAATTCAAATGTCACATTGCTTATTCTTTTTTAGATCAAAATTCTATCAATTATGAAGCATAGAAGTGCTTAAAATAAATTAGAATGCTTAATCTTTAATGTAATGTTTAATGGGGGAACATGCTTTTAGATTCCCCCTGGAAATGCAACACCAATTTTGTGTCTTCAACTTTCGCATTGCTCTTTCCAGGAATGATTTCCCTCCAGTAAAGTGAATGAAGGTAGGGGTATACCCAGGGCTAAAGTTACAAAGCTCATGTTTCCTCATGTCATAGGGTTTTATTCGCAGTGAATTGAGATAGAGAAATACCGTTTTAAAAGAAATCAAATAAAAATCGAAATGGTGAAATTTGAGCAGGTTGAAATTTTTGGGCTGGTACTACACTCAGCCCTATCAGATAGTGCTGCTAGACACTGCATGTGCACATTAGATTCTACCAGATCTGAATCAAATTATACTGTGATTTTCAGTCTGCACTTTATTCTGTTAAAGTCCTTGATTGCAAAGCGTTAATGGAGACTGATTGACATGTAAAACTTGCTGCAATGGAAAGGTTTTTTTTTAACTTATTTTACCTCAGTTGAAAACTAACAGACTGTGTCAGAGAATTTCAATTCTTCTGTAATCATTCCTTCTTCCACCCTTCTATCTACACCATGCATATTTAAATAGATGTCACTTCCACATAAACACATATACTTCTACTGTGTGAGCTACACATCTGAGTCTAACTTTAACTGTTACTCTCAATCATTCACCATACCATTCACAAAAAAGTCTCAAAATTCTTTCCAAAAATTGCATCAAACCTTTCCTGACTTCAAAACAATGATCGTATTTTTTGCAAGAATGTTCAAAATTAGAATCCTGCACAAGTCTAATTTCTGGAATTGCAGAAATAAATTTTAAAAAGTGCACTGTTGAATTAGCTATTAGCAACTGTAGCTCAATATTAGTTGAACAATGTGACTACAAAGGGTTAAACAAGGTATATTTGCTCTTACCGCTCTTACAACTAAAAATTCTTTTTGAGGTTCAGCATTTCCAGTAACTACTGGCTACCAAAGCATTCATTGAGTCATATTTATTGAAAGTCAGTTTTTTCATAAATTAATTATGATCACTTTATAAATTCAGCATGTGACATGCACAACATCACCAGTGCAGTCTGGACCAAAGGGATTGTGTGACATATACCTGTGGGGGAGGAAGGGGTGGTGATGCACTGGAACCGATCGTGAAACTTTTCAAATAACATTGGAGAAGCCCAGCAGGACTGATCGACTTTGTGCAGCTCATGAAATATGAGATTGTGGAAAGCTTAATGTGCAATGCTGCATTGCAACACGCACACACACACAACAAAGAATAGAGCTCCCTTTTTCAGCATGGTGAAGAAGGCATTTTTAATCTTCCAACTATAGAGCTGGTGCAGAAATGCTCCTGCAGAGCTTTGACAGCACGGGGTGCAGTATTATTTTTTTTTCTAAACCTCTTACAGGCATCTATTGCAATAAAAGAAACCAAATCAAATCAAAGTACATTGCTTCAACTTAAATCTCCACATCACTTTCCTCCTCATTTTTTTCTCTTGATAGAATTATGGTTTTGCTGCAGTAACTCATTACTTGCCAAGACTCTTGTGAATAAACCAGAGTGCACATCGATTCATTGATGCTTGATTGGTTTCAAGACTTAGAAATTGATGTGAAATTGATAAGGAGATTGCTGTTTAGCTGAAAGTGCAGCCTCAACAAGTCTTATGATCTGGAAACAAAGATTGGCTTAAAAAGATCAAAAATCTTGCCGTGGCCTAGGGACTTGCATACTCAAGATGCTATAGCGTCACAAACAAATCCCTGAGCACTTACAGTAAACCAACACTTCCAGGTAGCAACCAAGCTTAAGGGTTGGGTTTTACCTTGTTGTCTGAGTGGAAATTCTGGTGAAATTAATGGCATGTGCACTGTTTGCTTTGCCCCCAACCCCATCCCTTCCTTTCCCTCTGATTGTGGATCTTATTAGTGAAGCCACTTTTTATTATCTTGAACACTAATGTTCATTTTAAGATTTTAAAATACACAAACACACATTTCCTCATTTACATTTACTTCCCAAGATTTTCTGTACATTCCTAGTGTTGGGACTATTGAGAATTCAGAAGTAACTGAAAACACAGAATATTTAATGATTAGCAGTATTTTCTGAATAAACTAATAAAGGAGCTCAAAGGATTATTTTTTTTTTGTGAGTAGCTATAGTAACCAAGATTCTGCCCCAGGCTTTACTTCATCATCTACATTTTACAAAATCTTGCATGCTGGAAAAGTGCAATGGAAAGCAATTTTTATTTTACTAACTGCAGCATTTTCCAGTAACATAGCTACAGGGTGCTCCATCGATCGACCATGAGATATGCAAACGATTCCACAAGTGACCTCATTCAATAACCCATGAGAGTGAAAGTTCTGAGCGGACCAGTTAGGTCAGGTCATGAGTGTAATAGCCTCCATGCCCCATGGATGAACATACCCTGAAACTGCTCTCAAAGTCTTTTTTTCTCTAGAAAGACACTTTTGACAATTTATTTTGGTTTTGCATATTCTTTATGGGCACTTATTTTAATTAACATAAAAAAGTGCCTGCCTTTGGAGGCAGAACAGAATGGAGCATTATTAAGTGATGCTGTCAAACATGTTCCATTGCTATAGGGTAACATTAGGCCACTGAGTACTGATGCATGCTATCCTATTCAGTGCATGTTACTCAGTGGTTGACAGGACATCGTTCATGGTATCACTAGCGTAGAAGTGTCAGTGAAACATCCAGTAAATGACCCAACAAAAGGGTTCTGTACCTCCTCTGTGAACACTACTTATGTAATAGTAAATACTGGCATTTGATTCAAAATTTGACTAAAATTTTATGTCTATACTTGCTTCTGTGAAGGGAGAACAGGGACAGTGCCTGAAAGTACAAAGTGGTACATTTAGGAAATAGTCCGTTACAGTCTCAGATTCTCACAACATTCAGCATATATTATGCAACAACTGGGGAGTGGCAAATGAGGGCTCCATCGCATTATAAATAGAAAAGCTTTGCTTTTCGCCTTTTTAATAAATATAAGGCTTCCTTGTAATTATGTCCAAGAATTTAATTTATCAAACTACCTGATACATTCCTTAAAAAGTCAATAGACCTCATTTCCTTTCTATTATTGTGTACCAAAATGACATGCCACATAACAGAATGTCACTGACTGCACAGCAATTGGGTAACAGCTGTGCAAACTATGGGGAGTGACATCCTGAAGGCACTTCAATTGCACTTGGGCAAGTAACAGTATTAAAGGCTGAAATGTTCCATGCAGCCTCAAAGTGATCTTTACTTTGAACAAAATTGATATCTTTCTATCAGGGAACAACCGCCTGCCTCAGTTTTGTGCAGAGTGCCACCTGAACTTTTTGTGCCATTTTTTTTTCTCCCACACAGTTTATCGTTTTGGCCTTATTCTTCATATTTTCTGCAACCTTTTGACATAAATTTTACATTCATTCTATCCTCATTACAACATGTCGCAGCAAGCCAAGAATCCTGTGTGTTATAATGAGGTGTGTGCTACAATGAATGTTCCATAACGGCAGTAAATGGAACATGAATAATATGGGAAGCCAAGGTTCGGTAGCCTTGTAACAAAAATGATGTTAAAATGGAGAGCCCTGTAACAAGAATGCCACATACTGTACTAAATACCATATCTCTTGATACGAGTTATTCTCTTGTTTTACTGAGCATAACTATCCCACGAGCACTAATCATCACAAATGCATTGACTTACCACAAGAATATTTCCCCATTGTGTTACTAGCACTTTAACCTATAGTGTATTAATCTAATTAATTAGTTCTGAAATGTTGTGCATATAATAGAAAAGCTTTTATCAAATTTTTGAAAAATAACCTGAAAAGAGGGGACAAAACATGCACAAAAACAGTGAAAATGTTCTCCATAAAAACACAAACATTGCTATCAATAATGCAATAACCATTAAACAACTATTACTGATCTCACTGAACTAATAAATCAGTGCAATATGTCTTTTTGGGAGAATAGCAGTTTTCGAAGTGTTTGCAACAACAGCAAAAATCTTTTCTAATGAGGCATCTTTCTTAATAGTTGGCAATAGTAATTCACAGGATTTAATTTTTATTGATTTAGCATAAAAAACCAGTATTTAGAAAACAGTGCTGTTGGAATATGAAGGGTTAAGTAATGATGGAAAGATGGCTTGGTATGGCACTGAGGAGGGAAAAAGATGGATGTGAGTCCTGTCTTGAAGCACTTAATTTATAGAAGAATTAAACTAGCTGAGCAGATGGAAGAAGATACATGAAGACACAAACTGCTGCAGCCTTTCCATCCCAGCCTATAAATTAGTCTGATAAATGGGAAATTTATGACCTTAAGATATCCACCATCACCTATCATTTCCCTGGTGCTGTCACAGTAATGCTATGAAATGCAATGGGAACTGCAGAACAAGGAAGGAACTCGCACTACACCAGAGGATCCCTTAAGGAAAAGCCCAGGTATTTGACAGCACAGCTGCAGATAAACAGTTTAGCTCAGACACAGACCCATTCACAACACCGAGACCTGCTTGCGTTCCTGTTTAAAAATCTGGTTTATGTTAACAGCTAGCACAAAACAAAAGCTGCCAGTTCAACCACAAGCAGGATGCAAGGAGTCCTCGGTGGTGAAGGGGTTCTCAAGGCAGGCGATGTAAATCTCTCTTTCTCTCTCGCTCTGTCTATTCAGCACGGAGTACTGAACACAGCACCTTCCTCTATAGACAGTGCTTTCAATGCAACAAAGACTTGACCTCATAAAGCAAGGGCAAGACAAAGAAGCCCATTTCAATAAGTCACTTACCTCCTGGAGAAAGAGAAAGGCCGGAGTACAGGGGATGGTGTGAGGGAGCATAGCTGAGTTGGACAGCAGGATGCAGCCGGAGTTTGCCATTGAGCAGAGCATGTATCAGGACAGCGCGTGTGTCTGTGTGTATTGTGTGTGTATCTCTGGAGCTCACTCGCGCTCGATCTTGCTCTCTCTCTCTCTCTCTCTCTCTCGCTCAACTACTTAAACTGCATTAATAAAGTACTGCTGTGTACTCTGTTCTGGAACTGAGTAATCAATGCAGCAAATGCTTATATCCTGTACCATTTAAAAAGAATGAGAGGAGGAGGATCCCTGTTTTTTAAAGCATGCGATTTTGTGTGTATTTGTGTGTTAAGAGGTTATTGTACAATGAATGAGGGAATATTTTTGATCAAGAGGAGCTGGAGTACTGCTGTTAACCAGCTATTTTTGTGAGGATTAATAAAATATTTAATAATGCCGGTCATATTATATACTTGAGGGATAATCTAAACTTTGCTTTAAGAACTAAAAGATGGGCTTTTCAGTGTCAGATGCTCACAATCTTGAAGTGTTGCAGATATTTGAGATGTTGTTATGCTTTAGTTAATATTTTTGAAGTGCTGGTTCATGCTGTGTGCTGCACTGCACTCAGTAAATGCAAAATAGATTTATCTTAATTTATACATTTGTTAGCAATATAGTATTTCAATATGTTTGCCTAAAGTATCTTGTAGTACAACACCTAATAATTATTTTAGAAAACTTGTTATAAATCAGCAGGAGAGGTTAAAATTAGCCAAAGGTTTTGACTCTGAAATTCCTAAGGGCAGACTGACCCCGGGGAATTTGTAGAGTTAGTGGTGGGGCACCTGATTAGTATGGCAAAGGCACCTGCCTACCTCATGCATCTGAAAACTCTGGGACTCACCCACCTTTGCCCAGCCCTCCCACCAACTTTGTTCACCCTCTCATCTGCCTCCCTTGTTAGGGGAGAGGGTGAGGGGATGCTACTATATAAAATAATTTGTAAAACAATCCACTTCCTTGAAAGACAGAAAGTCTTACATTTATATAGCAGTGTTCACAACCTTAGGATATCCCAAAGTGCTTTACAGTCAATGAAGTGCTTTTGTAGTGCAGTAACTGTTGCAATGCAGGAACTATTGTATGAGGGGCTCCAGGCTGCTTGTTTAGCCTGAAGCTCATTGGTAGGGCCCACATCCAGTCATACAGAAACTGCAATGCCTCACCTACCCCATCCCACTAGGCAAACGGAATTACCAGACCATGACTGAGCTGGAGAAGCAGGATTTCCTGGCATAGAGAGCCCGAGCACCTGGCCATCATTTGGCTTGGAAAAGGACACCAAGGAGGCTTGAGGAAGCAATGAAAAGCCAGAATAAGGCAGATCCCCATTGTTAACCTGATGGCTCCACCAATCTCCTGCTGGATTTACAGCTGGAGATTGGAAGATCCCCTGAGGAATCTTGGAGCCTTGAATATAAAACAAGCCAAAAAGCACTAAATAAGATTTGTATCAGTGAAATCAGATTATGGACAGGAAAAACTAAAAGAAAAGATATTTGTAGAAACCCACAGGAAATGTTGTCTCAAAATAATACCTATGGAGTATGTTTTTCCTTTTTGCTCATTTTAGTGACAAAATAGGTGTGAATGAAGTGAAGGATCAACAGACTGTTTGCCTGTTTGTTGTGCTGTTTTGAGGATTCCTACAAACAAGAGGGAGACAAAAAATGTGTGGGTCAAAATACCATGCCCATTCCAACAGACTCTCACTGTAACTCATGTGAATGGACCAAATAGGCCGCAAACTGAACTGGGCCTTGGTTATGCCAGATACCAACCATTCAGAGAGGCTTCCTGGATAGCCTGGTGAAGTGGGAGACTTTGCCAGTCCTACACAAGTCCATCAATATAGGAGGTGGATGGACTGGGAAATTCCTATGTATGTTGTTCATGCCTCCTTTCCTCCACAAAGGGACCTGGTGTAGTATTACTGATAGCGCTGATAGACCAGGTTATACCAGCCAACCAAAGGGTTGAACACAACTAGTACATGATTTTTTTCTGAATCCCCAAAGAAAATATTTCTGGCATCTGTACTACAGCAGGTTTCCTGTGTACAGCCCGAATGGTCCAGGTGCCTGCCAGTAATATTATAAGAAAGGGAGCTCCCTCTGACCCTGTGGGCTTTGATGGGAACCAGCAGCAGAGGTCCAGGATTGTTGCTTCTCAGCACTTATAGCAGGATGTGTCCCAGCCCTCACCCCCACAATGTTTTGCCTATCAAATGAATTAACCAGGCATTGTGCAGCATTTCTTGGTGGCACAATTCAATCCAATAAATCTTAATTCACTCCAGATCAGATCTGATGCTGGTCAATTCAATGGGGAAGGAAACCTTGAAGTTTTACCACAGAAGTGAACACTGCAGAGGAAATTTCCATTTAACAGTATGGATATGGTATATTCTAATGTAGCAGAAGAGGAGAGGGTGTTCTGACAGAGTAATAGTGTTCTAAGACTCACAATGGGTAGTAGCATGAGCAGCAGAGTTAGCAACTGAAGCATAGTGTTGCAGCTGTGCATTATATGCTTTACTTGGCCAGGTATGTGACCAGTACGCAAAGTCTTTTTAGTTGCAGGGCTTCTTTAAAAATTAGTAATCATGGACCCCTAACCCTCTCATCTAAATTATAATACTTAACATATGAAAGTGCTGTATGTAACAAACGTTTTAATAATGCCTTTAAGAAAACAGGTATTTACTTTCACGCTGCTCTCAGCACTCTGTGTGTACTCCCTCCCTAGCTGAGACAGCCAGCCCACTCTGTGTTGCACATGTGGGCGGCTGCACACCACTCCACTCCTGCCTCTTGTACTTACACGTTATCTCATGGTGTGCCTGCAAAGTCTATGGACACACCCCCACCCTCCCTCCCTCCGTCCTCACCCGTCACCCCAGTTTGAGAGCCACTATGCTAGCTGACCTGTAAAGAGCTGCAGGGAGAGTGAATGTTCTGCCATGTACAGCAAGTGACAGTGAGGGTCACTACTGCTCTCAACTTTTATGCCACGTCCACTTTTTAGATACTCCTGAGACAAATCGGCTGTATTGCTTGATTGGCCTCTGGACATCTGGAGCTAATTGCTCCACTTCTGGCGTTGTTGCCAGTAATTCTGCTAATAAGGCAAATAATTGAACGCAGCTTGAGCTCTCCACTGGGCAATAATTGAACTCTCTATGCCTCAGGTCAGCAGTTAAAAAAACCACCACTGAGAGTGAGGGACTGCTAAGTGCTTTAACGCCACTAATAATTGTGATAAAACTGACTGTGGCCACTGAAATAACTGAAAGAGCAGAGTAACGGGAGACATCATGGCTACTATCCATATGAGAAAAGTACATTTCACTGACTGTGTGGTATTGTTGCTTATAAATGAAGTGCTGGCTCTCAAAAGGAAATATTTGGGTCAGCGAGTTACACAACTAGGGCCCATTCATCTCATGCATGGGAGGATATGACACAGTGAGTTAATGCACTGTCTGAAACTGAGAGAACCACCAAAGAAGTGTAGAACAATTCAGTTACATTGGGAAAGCAAAGGCAAATGATTTGCTTGAATATTGCTGAAAAGAGAGACATGTTGCTAAAGCTTTCCATCTTGCACTCATCAGGACAAACACAAGAATGCCAAATTTCAAGTGATCACAATAATTTGTACTACAGGAGAAAAGAGTGCTGATTGATTGGAAAGATGACTCTGATTGGCCAAGGTGTTGCCATGGAAAAAGCAACAAGGAACTATCAGCTCTCCAAGCTCCTGGATAAAATTCAGGAAGGCACAAGGTTTGAACATATTCCCTTTCTTTTCAGAGAATGGATCCCTATGTATGAATGTATGTCACTCCTAGTAAGTTTGAATGAGCCACGTTCCAAGCTTGTCTGACTATCTTAAATTGATTGTTAGTGTAGCTATTAGCACATTCAGGATTGTTCAGCAAGTGCTACCTAATTGCAGAATCACATCTAACAATAGATGCTTTTTCCTGCATTTTGCAAGCATGGGCTGGTTGAGTGCAGTCTGTACTCTGTTAGAAATGACTGAAGAAACATGCTGTTTGATTCCATCAGCCAATCACTGGGAAGTATGGTCCAGGTACCTGGCATCATATTGGCACTGAAATTCATACAACACTTTTTTCACTTGCGTGGAAGGCAGAACATCTTTTTGGACTGATGGCAGCATCCTGTTAGTAGAAAATACCACTCATGTAGTCACTGCATTGTAGCAGCGTGAAATGATTTCCTTAACCTTTTGTTAAATTTTTTGAGATACTTTGCCCTTCCAGGGTAATTTGAGGAAGAATGGGCACTTTTCAAGTGTGAAAGTGGTGGTCTTTGGCCCAGTTGCGAGTTTGTGGGAAATACAGTGATCTGATCAGGATAGCCACTGTCCTGTAGGATAGCTATGATGCACTCTATTTCTATGACAAGCTTGGAAGGTAAGCAAATGTTAGAGGTGTATCTTTAAAATTGCCATAAAGGCCAATCTTATCATGTATAGAGATATATGAATCCCAATATGTATATTGATCAGTGTAGGTAGGCTTGTGGTGCAATTGTGGAGCTATTGGCTGATTCAATCAAACAGCATGTTCCTTCAGTTGTTCGTAGTACATAGAATACAGACCTAACTCAACCAGCCCATGCTTGCAAAATCTAAAACAAAATGTCTATTGTTAGATGTGATTCTGCAATTGGGCAACACCTGCTGAACAATCCTGAGTGTTAATAGCTACACTAACAATGAATTTAAGCTGATCAGCCAAGTTCATAACTTGGCTCATCTAAGCTTGCTAGAAGTGACATACATTCATATACATTTGTCCTCTGCAAACAAAAGGAATGTATTCAAACCTTGTGCTTTTTTTTGAATTACTTGGGAGCAACCCAACGAGCCTATAGTTCACTGTTGCTTTCTCCGTGGCAATGCCTCGGCCAAACATAGTCAACTTGCCAACCAACCAGCGCTCTTTTCTCCTGTCATAAAAATTATTTTGATTGTTTGAAATTTTACATTTTTATGTTTGTCCTGATGAGTGCAAGATGAAAAGTTTTGGCAACATGTCTCTCTTTTCAGCAATTTTTCCAAGCAAATGAATGCAATACAAACCACTCCACAATATCATATTGCATTCAGCCAATAAGGCTCAAAGTTTTGTTGCTATAGCTACAAGTGACAAATATGGTTAGTGTTAAGGTGGCTGTCATCTCAAAAACATATCACAAGAGATGAATCCAACATTTATGAATGAATCAGCCAATAACTTGCCACATAAATAACTGAACACTTATTGCAAGTAAAGTTAAGATTCGTGAAGACCATCTAATCTCTCCATTCTATGTCATTTGTGCACAATTATAAGTGGGAAAAGAATGCTTAATCTAAGCAGCACATATCATCAAACAAGTGTAATTTTGTGCCATATTATGCGATCTTGCATTGTTTAGCTTATTGCACGCCAAGGCTGCAAATCATTCAAAAGTACCCGCTGGTGCCTGCAATCATGCAAAACCCCAACATCTCAGCTTTCTTCATTCAGCAGCCCCCAGAAGGTAGCAAATGTGTAACTGTCTGCAGATACACCCTCTCCTTGGGAAGAAATTAGAGTTGAGCAAGAGAAACATTCATGATAAGGAGTGTATAGCACAGAAGGTGAGTGCAGGGTCACGTTTCACATTACATGTACTGTACCCAAGTACACACAAGTACCTGCACTTTCCTCTACAGTCACCAAATATGCTGCATTGCATGATGATGTTGTGAATGAGCAAGATAGGCATAACTTGACCCTGAGATAGCAGGATTCTGGTCTCTTGCAAGCAATCAGGAGCCATCAGATCAGTGCTTTTGTTCCAACAGGAATATTGTCTTCAATTACTGCAAATTATTCAAAAATCATCAGCTCCACTTCATAGCACAAGCAGAAAAGAAAGTTACCATTGCTCCTATGGCGTTTCAGTACCAAGAGTGCTGGAGTTAAGTTGAATAATGTGGCAGTGATCTGCAGATGCTGCTGTTGTCTGGCAGTAATGCCTCATTCACTTAAGAGGTAGTCTCAAGTTCTCTTTCTTTTGTCCTCATTCTTCCGTTTGCTAATACCGACCTCAATTTTACTATCATGAAGCATATTGTGCGCCATCAGTATTTTGGATGCTTTCCCTAGGGCATACTATGAGGTCTGCTTTCCCCAAATGATCCAGCTAATGCACTCCAGCACAATGCCGAATAAACACTCTAATTTTGGCATGAGCCTCACTCCAGCATTTCTCAACTCCACTGGCTGTCACACAACTGGTACCATCATCAAGGTCAAAGAGGATAGCTGGAATCCTCCAGGAGCCATCATTCAGGCTGCTAGTACCCAGTACTCTGCAATGGATCTTGAAAGTTGGCATGTTGCAAGACACAACAGTGAAGTGGAAGGGTTAACACTGGAGGGCACTGGTGGGTGTGATCCTGATGTAATCACTTTAAGCAGTGCTCATGGTGGAGAGCTCCTACAGCTGCAGTGCCACACAATGGCACAAGTTAGTAATGATTTTCCTGATAACTGCATGCTCTGTGGTGCAGTCATTTCCATGTAGCTGTCCCTGAGATGCTGAGTGTGTTCCCTGGTTGCCTGATCTGGTGTTATAGTCTATGCTCCCATTTAGCCCTTTTGTTTTATGTACTTCTATTCTAAATACATGAAATATTGACAATGTTGCTCATTATGCAGTAAAGTGTTATTTGCCAGACTTTTAATGTATTTACTTCAGTTCAAAGTGAAAGCAATGATTGAAGTATTTTAGTAGAGATTGCTATAAAACATAGCTGGTGGTTCCAAAAATGTAACAGTCAGATCTTTATTAAGCATGAAAGCTATAAGAAAGACAGCAAGAAAGCCCCTCAAGATTTTAACTCGAAACTGGTGCTGTTGGAGAAATCTAAGAGGAGTGGCCCCCTGTCCATCCCTGCGGAAAGGGGCTTAATTTCGATGACAAAGTTATGCCCCAGTGACAATGTCAAGATGCGCATGCCATTATAACTGCCTGTCCACGGCTCCCGTGGACTCAAAACAGCTATGAAAAGCTCAGGTAAGTGAGATGTAATTTTTTATTTTAAAAAAGATTCCTTGTGGGTTTGGAGAAGCAAGAGTGTTCCTCCTGGCCCCACCATGTTACCTTGGGCCCTCCCTGTTCAGATATCTCCTCTTTCCAGATCATGGACTTTCCAATTCCCTCAGTTCCATACTTACCCGGCCAGGGGCTGTTTCTCTAGGTCTCCAGCAGCAGTCTGAACCCCCATGAGTTTTGACTCCCACCTCCTGACAATTTATTCGTTTTTGCCAGCTTAGTGTGCAAGTCAATGTTGGAGCATCTGAATGAAGCCGGGACTTAACATTTCACTGGTCTCACAATCCAGGGTGCCGTTGCTTCACCACCTGCTTCAGCTGCCAGACCCCTGATTCCCACCAGAGTTCACATCAGGCCTATAATTTCCATCTGCAATGGTGCTTGGTTCTGCTATGTCAGTTTTTGATGTTAAAATGAAATGAGCTCTGGACCAAAAGCCAAGTAGAGAAATTAACCCCTAATGCTTTCTTTTGGCATAGTGAAGGAATGACAAATTGCAGCACACATTAAAAGTAAATTAAGTTTAGCAGTGTCTTTGGGTGTTTGATGCACTTCTCTCCCTTATTTTCTAGTTGCCTGTCATGGACCCCTCCACTAACTTTTTTAATTCTTTCACAGGATGTGGCCATCACTGGCTAGGCAAGTATTTGTTTCCCATTCCTAACTGCCTTTGAGAAGATGGTGGTGAGCTGCAGTCTATCTGGTGTAGGTACATCCACAGTGCTGTTAGGAAAGGAATTCCAGGATGTTGACCCAGCAACAGTGAAGGAATGGTGATATAATTCCAAGTCAGGATGGTGTGTGGCTTGGAGGGAAACTTTCAGGTGATGGTATTCCCTGCATTTGCTGTCCTTATCCTTCTGGGTGGTAGAGATTGCAGGTTTGGAAGGTGCTGTTGAAGGAGGTTTGACAAGTTGCTGCAGTGCATCTTGTAGATGGTACACACTGCTGCCACTGTGTGGAAGGAATGAATGTTTAATGTGATGGATGATGGATAGGCTTTGGTGAGTCAGAAGGTGAGTTACTCACTGTAGATTTCACAGCCTCTGACCTGCTCTTGTAGCCACAGTATTTATTTGGCTGGTCCAGTTCAGTTTCTGATCAATAGTAATCCCCAGGATGTTGATAATTGGTTGATTCAGTGATGGTAATGCCATTGGATGTCAAGGGGAGATGGTTATATCTTCTCTTGTTGGAGATGGTCATTGCCTGGCACATACCACTTTTGACTATGGTGTTCATTGATTCTAGAAAGTGTACAGTAGATCAATGGGCACAGAAATGTCAGAATTTAGCATAGGGGGCATCTGGGGGATATTTTGAATTTATCTTTTAAAAGGTCCCCTCATGCACATTAGGGTTCCCGACTCTTTAAAAGCCTGGCCCAACTCCATGAAAATTGTGGAAGAGTGGGAGATATCTATCTCCACAATGGAGCCAGCCAGGTTGGGAGTGCCGGATGCAGCTTCTGACAGGAAGCAGCCCATACCCTTTAAAAGCATTCCTGAGAATCAGGCAGCCCAGGAATGGGGTTGGGAATCCTGGAATTGGGACCCACCAGCCATTTTTGAAGGGCTCCCCGTGTCAACCCAACTTGGTGAAAATCCAGGCCTTTGTCTCTTGCTCCCAGCCCAGGGAATCATGCACATGAAACAATAGCACAAAACCAATCATCTGGTTAGCTGTAAGAAGTTATGCAATTTGTATTTACAAGAAACTATGAAGGACCTGCAGTAGTGGCAAAGGTTTCTTTTGCCAGAGTTGCTGTGAGTGCTTGCTTCCAGAGGTGGAATTTAAAGGGAGTCTCACGGACCTGACAGCCTGCATTCTAGGGTCTTAAAAGATAGAGGTAGTGGATGCATTGATTGTAATCTTCAAAAATTCTCAAGATTTTGGAAAGATTCCAGCAGATTGGGAAACTGCAAATGTAACACTGCTGTTCAAGAAGGGAAGGAGACAGAGAGCAGGAAACTATAGGCCAGTTAATCTAATGCCTGTCATTTGGCAAATGCTGGAATCCATTATTAGGGAGGTAGTATAGCAGGACATTTAGAAAATCATAATACAATCAGTCAGAGTGCACATGATTTTGTGAAAGGGAAATCATGTTTCAAAAATTTAATAAGAGTTCTTTGAGGATAAAATATTAAGGATTGATGAAAGGGAACCTGTAGATGTAGTGTATTTGGATTTCTAAAAGGTGTCACATAAAAGGTTACTGCACAAGATAAGAGCTCATAGTGTTGGGGTGATTTATTAACATAGATAGAAGATTGGCCAACTAACAGGAGACAGAGCATCGGGATAAATGGGTCATTTTCAGGTTGGCAAATTGTAACTAATGGAGTGCCACAAGGATCAGTGCTAGGGCCTCAACTATTTATGATCCATATTAATGACTTGGATGAAGGAACTGTAATGTAGCCAAATTTGTGATGATACAAAGATAGGTAGGAAAGGTACAAAGTGTCCGCAAAGGGATATAGGTAGGTTAAGCGAGTGAGCAAAAATTTAGCAGATGGACTTTAATGTAGGAAAATGTGAGGTTGTCCACTTTGACAGGAAGAGTAGAAAAATAGAATATTATTTAAAGGGAGGGAGACTGCAGAACACTGTGGTACAGAAGGACCTGGGTGTTCCTGCACATAAATCATAAAAAGTTTGCCATACAGGTACAGCAAGTAATTAGGAAGGCAAATGAAATGTTGGCCTTTATTGGAAGGGGGATGGAGTATCAAAGCAGGGAAGTCGTGCTACAACTGTACAGGTCATTGGTGAGATTGCACCTTGGGTACTGTGTACAATTCTGGTCTCTTTATTTGAGGAGGATATACTTGTTTTTGAAGCAGTTCAGAGAAGGTTCAGTAGGCAGTTTGCTGGGTTGAAGGGCTATCTTATGAGGAAAGAGTTTTGAATGAGAGGTGACCTTATTGAAACATATAAGATTCTGAGGAGGTTTGACAGGATATATGCTGAGAGGATATCAACATCATGGGGGAATCTAGAACTACGGAGCACAGTTTTAAAATAAGGGGTCTCCCATTTAAGACAGAGATGAGGAGGAATTTCTAATCTTAGATGGTCATTAGTCTTTGGAATTCTGTTCCACGGAGAGCAGTGGAGGCTGTGTCATTCAGTATATTGAGGCTAAGTCAGACAGAGTTTTGATCAACAAGGGAGTCAAGGGTTATGGGGGACAGGCAGGAAAGTGGGGTTGAGGCCATGATCAGAGCAACCATGATCTTACTGAATGGTGAAGCAGGCTCGAGGGGCCAAATGTCCTAGTCCTGCTTCTTATGATTTTATGAACTCGTAAGGGAGTATGTGAAGACTTAGAGCAGTCAATATCATGCTAATGACTGCTTGTGTGCTGTTCTATGTATACCACTGCTGGAGAACGCAGACCCATTGATTTGCATGAGCACATAACATCTATGAGATCTCAAAATCTTGTCCTTATGGTTGAGGTAGTGAACAGAAGTTAATAATGACAGGGGGTGGAAATGTCCCAGATTTGCACTAAGTGCAGTAGCGGACAGGTAAAATGACATTTTAACTGCCGGCCGCAATAGCAGCTTCTCACGCCGTATCATCCCAAACACGCTGCATTAATTATGCATTCCCAGGAAACACGCCATTTCAATGGCGGGCGGGCTCCAATTTGCCCGCCACGTTGTCACCTTGCTGCTTCATCACGCTGTGTGCCACATTTAAAGTATAGCTGCATGCACACTTCTCAGTGCTTCCAGCCCAGGAATGCTGCAGATGAGAATGGCCCCAAAAGGCAAGAAGACTGCAGTCCCCAAGTTTAGTGATTCGTCCCTCGATTACCTTTTGGACACTGTGGAGGCCCATCGTGATGTTTTCTACCACTGCCCTGGCCACAGGAGGGGTAGCAACATTACCACGCTGGCTTGGTAGGTGATGACAGAGGTGATCAGTGCCAATGCTGCACTGAAGAGGTTGGCCATCCAATGCAGATAGAGGATGAATGATCGCATCGATGCCACCAGGGTAACACAACCATCTCATCACTCTAAACTCACACACTCAAGCCCATCACATGTTCACTGCCAGCTCAAGGAACGTCACCACTCTCTTTTGCACACACCCTCACATCTCTATCTGGCCTCAGCTGCTCTGGAGGCTGCCCCCTCAGCCCTCAGCATCTTGAAGCCACTTGCACAGATCAACCTGTGCCCCCACACAAACCTTGGGATACCCCCTTCCCCAGGGCAACCCTCACCCTTCAACGTCTTCCTTTGTCTGAGGCCATGTCTCCCCCTTCCCCAAGCAAGCCCTAGCCCTGAAGCTGTACAGTGCCATCCCCACCTTTTGGCTAGTCTGGTATGTAAATGCATGCCTGTGACCCCCCGTAAAAGTGATGTGGTGCTGTCTGCAAAGCCTGGCGCTGATGACTGTGAGTGCTGCCCACAGCAAGGTAACCAAACAAACCTTGAAGTCCTGACCAAAGTGCAGCTTGCCAGGTGTATGTCACTTATGTGCAGTTGTGAAACACATCGGCTTGCAATCATGCCGACGTGGGCAGGCGATCCAGCATGGAGGGATGACTCCAGCAGGCTAGCCTTATAATGATATGCAGATGTATTACACTGAAGTTCCCAATGTCTGATGTCAGGAAATGTGGCCTGCCATTGACAGACTGAGCGGACGATGGCAAACTGGTTCACAATGTCATGAAATTGATTTTTGGCATTCTCGCTATATTATCCACTCACGCTGCTGAGCACGCCAGATGACAGTGGACACGGAAAATTCCACCCAGGATTTTTTAAATTGGAACCCAAGGTCTTAAAAGCAGGAAAGGAAGCACTCATGAGAATTCTCTAACAGTGCCTTGGCCCTGTATAAATGAGGTTGTGAATACAGATGTCACTTGTATTATGTGGTCAATCGCAGATTGCAGTCAAGACATCTTAGTGGTTCAACCTCTCATCTTTCAGTATCATGTGTATTGACGTGTTTGAGAGACTGTTTGACACAGACACGTGTTCTCAGAGCTTCCACTGGAAAGCAAGTATAATAAGGTTTGAATCATGTGCAACTGAAGAGAGGCACACAGCATGTTCGATTTCTAATAGATGGCCCCTCATTAACCTGCTCTACTGCCTGTCCTTTCATCACTGTCACTTTGTACTCACTCAACATAGTGATGGTCATTTCTTGTTGCGCATGTGTCTCTACTGGTGCTTCCTTGATGACAATTGGTGCTTGGATGTGTGGTGCTCTTCAAGAGTCTGTGGTCTACTACTGGGTTCTTTTCATTGTGGATGGAGCAAATAGGATATTATAAGAGCAGCAAGACATTTGTGCATTTGGTCACAGTACTATAATGATGTGCTATTATCCTTGCTCACATACACTGCACATGGACATGTAGATAAAACAGGTCAAGCAAATCAAAAACTTCTTGATTAATATGATATATACCAACAGTTCTACACAGTTCTCCATTGCCTGCAGTCCCAATGCCTTCCAGATTCTTCCTCCTGAATAACTCAATTGTTGTTTTCTCATATGCAATGCATTGTTTGTCATTGTATGGGCCATCGCCATACTATGGTCACCTGTTTGTTTCTCAGAACTGTGGATCTTGCAGCTTGGATAACAAACCTTTGTATTCATACTGATCAAGTAATAGTTTCTGATGTTTCAATTTTTCCAGAGAAAGAAAGTTCGCAAAAGTATTGCTTTTAAATATTGGATTTTTCTAGCAAAGTTTATTCAGACAAGCTTTTCCAAAAAAAACACCAAGACAAAATGAAGTTAAAATGCTAACAAGCTATGCATCGATATTATTTCCTCCAAAGACTCGAAACAATAAGTAATTAATTAGCCTGTCTCTGTATTTAATGAACTCCTCAAATCCATTGTGTTGGAAGGTCCCCAGGTGTTTGGAAGGCTTTGTCTGGAACAGGCCCTCTCCTTGGGTTGTGAACATGAGGAGGTAAAAAAAAGAGGCATAAGCACTCACTCATCTTTAAAAGAACTCTGCATCAGCAAGGTTCAAGTGCAGGAAGGGTAGTTAGTATTATTTTGTTTAAATCAAGTAGGCTGGCTTGTGGGCAACATAACGCTTTCATTTTATTTATTATCACGTAGAGAAGTCATACTGATAGAATCAATTGGTCTGAGTCACAACTGTTGCTCCTTATATTTATTGATAAGAGAAAATACGACATGATGATTCGTGTCGGACCTCATCTTACCAACTGTTTCCTCAGTCCAGTTTCAAAATGGTTGGAGAGGTGCATGTGGGGACAAATGTGCAATACGTGAATATCCAATTCGGATAATATGGGCTTTAATTGCTCTAACCCTGAGTTACGCTATCATATAGTTAGATATTGGAGAATATGGGCACACCTCTAAATGTAAGAAGTGCAGGTCAATTGTGGGATTGATAGCACTTCTGTTTCTAAGGAACTATCTGAGTCATGTCTAAACATTAACAAATGTGTTTGCTGCTTTATTACAATTGCATCATGACTAGGTGACAGTTTGTTGTTACTGCTAATAAAACCAGATTCTCAGGAACCTCATGTTTCAAAAATATTGCTTCCTGTAACTTAGTCAGAAGGTTATAAAATGCACTTAGACCCAGGCACTTGTCCTAATTTTAAATAGAAGTGGACATTCCAACTGCATTTTGTTTGAAAGAGTGAACGCTTGAATTAAACATTAAGTGTGCACGTGGTTATATTTTAATTAATATGCAACTAGCATTTTTATCCAGCTGGAATTTTACTTAAAACCATCATAATATTATTGATTTTGTAGGAAATATGTTCTTGGCTATAACAAATGTATTCTTTCATAAATTTTGCACTATTAGTAGAAGCACTAAACTCCACTTGGTGTGCTGCTGAGGAGGAAGGAAGATGGATGTGAATCTGGAAGCACTCAATTTATAAAAGAATTAAACTAGCTGAGCAGAAATGGAACAAGATGTTCCAAAAATACTTAAATTAAACATTAATGGGAATTATTTCATTTTCTGAAATAAATGTCCAATTGTTGGAAACCCACGCTGAAGAATTTCTCTTCCGCTTTTAGCCCTCATGCGCCATGCTGAAGCAACTACTGACATAATCAACTGAGGTGGCTTACACCCCAGTTTAAATTTATAAGTCTGAAGGCTCCTAAAACTGCACATAACACCATACAAATGTTTGAAAAGATAGGAAAAGACCATTGAGCCTCTTCAATTCAGATAGACAGCAAACTAGTATACCTTTATTCACCTCTTAATTAAGCAACAAGTGAAAGAAAAACAACACTGGCCAAGTTAGGAGAAAATGTATGGAATTGTTCTCTGACCCCCCTCAGGCAACCGAAGCTCTAAGAGGCTGTGCTGCTCATCATAATCCCAGTTAATTAAGCAAGGCCTCAAGCACTCCAAAAATCTAGGTTCTCATCACCGGGAGCACCTTCGTTGTTTCACTTCTAATTATCGGAAGTGCTTGCCACCATATGTGGCATGGCCTACAGCAAATAAAAAATAATTTGGTAGAATTGCATAATCTACCCATACCATTAGCCAGTCACCTGCAGCTAAATAAAAACAAATCAGGCCATGAACATTTCTCGTAATGTGAGCTGACACTTAAGTGCAGAACCAAGGGAATGCTGCACACTCAGGATGTCATCTTTCAGGTGAAATGTTAAATCGGTATTCCCATCTGGCCCTTCAAGTGGATCTCAAAGATCCCATGTCATGAGTTAAAGAAGAGCAGGGGAGTTCTGCAAGTCTGCTGGCCAATGCTCGGACCTGGGACATAGCCATTAGCAACAGATTAACTGATGATTTATTTCACTGCCTACATAGCAACAGTCATTTACTTCAAAGTAATGTGTTGTTTATGAAGCACCTTGAAACATTTCTGAGATTGACAGATCTTTAATCTTTCATGGAATCAATGGATATGGGGAATGGGCAGCAAAGTGGAATTGGAGCCAAAGATCAGTCATGATCATATTCAGGGCCAGGGGAGAAATTATGGGCCCTGGTGCTTCTCCTGTTTCTAGGCCCCTTATCTCCATCCCTTTAACCTTACCCCTCACATCCTTCAGGTGCTTAGAATTGGGAATCAAAGTCACAGTGGGGTTGAACTGTTTCACATAGCTTTAGAAAAAATTTCTTGGCTTTTCTTCTCTATGCCTCTATTTATAAAGCCCACTGAAAGCTAAGGTTTACAACCATGGCTTTGTTAGATAATTGCACACAACTTGGTCATTCATATTTTGCAACCAGCTCTGCTTCTTTGAGCCTGGTCCTAGGCAATATCCAGACAGCAACATCCAAAAGACTTGAACTTTACAAACATCGCAAACAACAATCCTGAGTACATTCTATTGGCGCATGACTCCTGGGCCTGAATTTCATGTTTGGCGTGCATACCAAGTCGGCAGGAGCAGAAGCGGATGTGGAATCCGCTCCCACTCGTGTTGTCCCGGTGGATGGCCAATTGAGGTCCACCCAGCGTGAAATGCACCTTCTCAATGGTTGGGAAGGGCCAGGTGGGAGTGGGAGCCTGTTGGGCGCCGAGTTCAATGGCGACCCAGTGGGCGCTTTAACACTGGCAGAGGCAGCTCCCTGAAGGCTGCCATGGGAGAATCTTTGGTGTCTGTCCAGGAAACCATTTCATTAAAACAATGGCCTCACCAGCAGCTGGAGACGTCAGGTAGGAGAGCAAGTCAAGTGGGCACTCGGCTTCCTGTTTCAAAGATGTGGGCCCTGCAGTCCTTGCGGAGGATGTCGGTGTCAGATGGAACGCTCTAGTACCCAGGGATCAGGAGAAGGCCACCGCACCTGACCAAAAAAGCCTGGGAGGAAGTGACAGCCGAAGTCAGCGACCATGACATTGTGAGGTGCACATGGGTGCAATGCCGCAAAAGGTTCAATGATCTGCTGCGCTTGCCAAGGGTGAATGCTGAGTTGGCATGGATCAGTGTGGAGAAGTGTTAAAGGCTGGCCGTCCCCTCATGGAACTCAGTGGTGTTAGAGTCTCAGTGCCAAGTGTCACTGACACCGGCGCCAGCCAAGGGGGTGAGCCCTGGCTGCTTGGCCTGCATGCCTTAGGGGTCAAAGACCACAACTCGGATGTGTCCTGCAAGGTGCCCCGGGGGGGAGTGGGGGGGATTGGTTTGCCAGGCTGCAATGGTGCTGCAGGTGGATTGTGGACAAATCAATGCTCCTTTGTCATTTCAGGAGAAGAGAAGCCATAACACCAATGAAAGAACTAAGACAGGCGGGGGCCACCCAAACCTTCTCATTCTGATGAAGTACGAGATTGGTGCCTTGGAGCTGGAGTGCTGCCACCCACCTCAGTCAGCCGGACGTGGAGAGGCAGGGGTCTCTGATGAAGGTAAGAGTGCAGTGCACAGAGGTGAGAGTGTCGGATTGTGCAAACATTCTTTTGTAGTCTCATCATGAATGGGAGCCTCAAACCTGGAGTCCCCACTGATCACTGAAAGACAATGGCACCATGATGCAGATCTCCATTGTCTCACTTGGTGCCTGGCATGCACAGTGACAGTGTAATGACTTAACCTAATGACATGTTGCTCCCCCCAGAACCACCGTTAACGTTGGACACTGAAGAGCCACCCTTGACATCAGGCGATCATTGGGCTTTAGATGCACCTGTGTCACACCACCTCTCTGCACCAAGCATCAGTGCAGATACCATCACTTTGGTGGGCATTAGATCGTTGGCCAGAATGTTGGTGCATAGCGTTGAGGGCACTTCATACTCGCTTGAAGCGCAGGCAGAGGAAGAGTGCACACAGGGCATCGGCAGTCGACTGCTGGAGACCCGGACGATGCTGGTTTGAAGGCAGATGATGAGCCTCTGGAGTCGTCCATTAGACAGCTGATGCTGGATGTCTAGCGGAATGTGTGGGAGGATCTGGCAGAGATCCATGAGGGTCTGTGTGCCATGGTCTCCGTCATGGATGAGTCCATACGGAGCATGAGCACTGCCTCCTCCATTGAGAGTGTGGTGACTCTCATGGAGAGTCAATTCCAGGGACAGAATCAGGGGTTCCTTGGTTTGCGCTCAGACCTGCAAGCCCTCACACAGGCAGTGACCTCAGGAGGTCAGTGTCAGTGTGGGAGATGAATGAGACACCCAATATCCCAGCTAAATGCCCGTCCATCAATGGCAAGTAAGGAGGTCCAGAGCGACCTCACGTTGGCACACGAGTGCTTGTTGTCTCTGCGGACTCCTCTCAGGGTGCTCTGGATGACAGCAGCAGCTCCTCCGTCCCTCTGCCAGTGACCATGGCATCTGATTAGGCGGGTCTGGCACAGGCTCCATTGGCAAGAGGACAACTGCCAAGGTCATCGAGGCCAACAGGACAGCACAGTCAGCAGGCTGCCTCTAATGGCACTGCCAGTGAGGGGGTGGCAACAAGACGCTGCACTTGAAAACATAAGTTTAAGGCACCGTGAGCACAAGAGGGACTGTTCAAGGGTGATCTTCTGTTCTCATATTTTGTTAATATATCTACTGGTGTGACCATTAACACCGTATGTTCTCATGTTCATTTGATGTGAACGCCAACATGATATAAATTTTGCATTTATCTTAATGGCCTGAGTATGTTTCACTGATTTGTCGGTGCAGGACATGCCAGTATCACATGCTGGACATGAATCTATCTAAACTTTGTTGCACAGGCACTGAGTGGCCTTTCCTTCTAAGGAAAGGGTCATTTTAAACATCCCTGGCATGAGGTGGAAGCAAATCTTTGGAGCGTTGGATCAAGGCATTCCTGGTGCTCTACCTGCCTGAAGGATCCAAAGGTTTGCCTCCACGTCCTCATCATGCCCCTCACCAGGCTCCTCTTCTGACTCACCACTGGATTCATCATCTGTGGCCTGTGTAGCTGCCTCAAGATCCTCTTCTTCCAGTGAGTTCCCCCTTGCCAGAGCCAGAAAGTGGAAAGCACAGCATGCAACCATTATCAGTGACACCCGCTCTAGGGGGTATTGTAGTGCTCCCCCTGAATGGTCCAGGCATCGGAAGCGCATCTTTAGAAGAACTATGGTCCTCTCTATCCCTTGTGGAGGCATGAACTCTATTATAATGCTGCTCTGCTTCTGTTCTTGGGTGGTGAAGAGGTGTCATAAGCCACCTTTCCAATGGAAAGCCCTGGTCCCATCAGCCATCTATCCAGTCGGGCTGGAGCACTGAAGAGCCTCGGCACCTGGGAGTGTCTGAGGATGTAAGTGTCATTGGAGCTGCCAGGTATCTTGCATAGCCTCTTGTCTTGTGGTCACCAACTATCTGGACGTTCATCAGTGGAAGCCCGTCTTGTTGACAAAGGCACATGGCTGACCCATTGACCCCTTGATGGCCATGTGTGTGCAGTCGATTGCACCCTGGATGCGGGGAAACCCAGCAATCACTGCAAACCCTCTGGCTTACTCAGCCTGGCTGGCCTTGTCCGTACAGAAATGAGTAAATGTGATTGCCCACCTGAACAGAGCATCAGTCACCAGCTTGACTGATTGGGACACTCCACAAAGATCCCCCACTGACCCTTGGAAAGAGCCGAAGGCATAGTAACTGAGGACCACTGTGACCTTCAGAGCCACTGGCATGGGGTGCCCACCCACACTGTTGGAGGTGACTTCAGGCCCAATCAACTGACAAAGGGAGGTCACTTCAGGCCCAATCATCTGACAAAGGGAGGTGACTTCAGGCCCAATCATCTGACAAAGGGAGGTCACAGTCTTGCTGGAGAGGCGGTGCCTCCTTTGGCATTGCATCTCAAACATGTTGAGGTAGCTGCATCGCTGCTTGTAAACCTTGATAGCGTCTTCTGCAGCCCCTTCTGCCTTGGACTACCTGCTGGCCCGGCACCCCCTGTGCCTGCGCCTCTCCTCCCACAGGTCCCTCCCCTGGAAGCTGCATTGGGACACCCGGCCTCCTCTCCCTTCTGCCCCTCTCTTCCTCCTCAGAGGAGGTGCCACCAACAGAGAGCATAATCCCGATTACCAGAGTAACAGAAGGCTGTCTGGTGCCTGGAAGGGTCCACACGATCAAAATCCTCCGGGGGCCTTGGAGACACTAATGAGTCCTGAAATGAAGCCTGGAAATGCTAAGACTGAAGCTCAGAACAGAGATGGAGCTGTCAAGTTCAAATAAGCAACCAGCAGCAAACTATCTCCTAAACTCCTCGTTACTCACTACTCACAAAGGCAATGCTGCAGGCCCTTTTATCCTGCCCTTGGATGAGGTTTCGTTAAAAGTGGGCTGCCTGTATGCCTGTTTTGCCCGTGCAAGGAGCATAAAATCGCAAAAGCAATGTAAAATCGGGATCAATTGACTTTTTAATGGTCTCAAGTGGCCCTTTAATTGTTGGCAGACGTGGCTCCAACACTCGCATGTCCCCGCCGAGCTGAAGATTACCCGTGTGTGGGATGATGTCGGGAGGCTCACCCGATGTTATCTTACGCGATTTCACATCGGTTTGGGTCAGATGTGCGCCTGCCCGCATGACAGAAAATTCTGCCCCTGGTCTCACTTTCAAGCTTAAAAATGGCAAAACCTTCCAGTAAATTAGAACCAACCAATTCACCTGCAGTAATGTGCTATTTCTATCCACATAAGTGAGCTTTGTTAACAGAAAATTTACACTTTGCATTGAGTGACAGATATTTTCTCATTTTAAATTGAAACTAACCACGTTTACAAATACCCAGCATGGAGCATATAATAGCAAAGTATAATGAAGCAAAGTACTGCAGGTGCTGGAAATCTGAAATGTAAATAGAAAGTGCTGGAAGCACTCAGCAGGCCAGGCAGCCTCTGTGGAGAGAGAAAAGACTCAATGTTTCAGGTCCACGATCTGCACTAGTTCTGATGAAGGGTCACTGACCTCTATTTCTCTTTGCAAAGATGCCACTAGGTATGCTGAAGATTCCCAACACTTCCTGTTTATACTGAAACAAAAATAACCCCTTTGTCCAGCCTTCCAAAAAGCAATCAGACTTCCGGTGAGCCTTTCATACCCCTCAGCAAGAAACCCAACAGCAGCTGTGTGAGATCTGGTTCATACAACGTTAAACGTGAATTTGTAAAAACAGTTAAGGTATGAAGAAAACAAGCAACTTGCTGAGCAAAACAAAATCAAAGTTAAAACAATAAATTAACAATCAAAAAAATTAATAAAAATGACTATTTATAAGGTGCCAAGCAGCAGAGCTAACTAATCAAACATTTTTTGCTTTTTCGCTTAAGAAACAGAGCTAGACAGAAAGACTAGATCCCAAGTCCTGGTTACCAGGGAAGGGGGAGGGGACCTGGGCAAGTTAAGGTGAAACCAACCTTGAGTTCGCCTCTGGTGGTGCACTCTATAAGTTGGCCTCAGTGGAGTTCATACAAAAGTGGGGTTTGGAAGTGGGTTGCCTTTTATCCTGGGTTTTTCTCATCTCCTGGCCCGATGTGTGGCTAAGTTTTTAGGGAGAAGGGGTGTGCGTGTGTGCGCGTGTCTATGTCCAGCTCACTCCCAGACTCAGGGTTCACAAACATTCACTCGCTCTCACACTCACTTACTCAATAGCAGCTGTGATTTCTCTCCAATGACTTTGCGGTGAGCCTAACCTGTCAGCTGGAATTCTGCCCTGTGGAGACAGGGACCAACTCTGCTCTCAACCTCTTCCCTGAGCCCCTGAAGTCCTCTCCCAGTCTAGTTCCTTGATAATGGTATCTGGGGCCCAAGGCCCTTCTGCTCCCAACCTTGGGGAAGGGCCCTTGGCCACAGACACCATCGTTGATGACGTGGAGGGGATGGACTGAGGGAGGACTTCAGGGCTCAGAGAAGGTGTCGTGAGGGAAGGGCCTTCAAGAGGGTGATAAAGTAAACGTAGATGCACTTACCATGCGCTTCAGTAGCCTCCAAGCTTCAGCCAGGGAAGTAACCAGCACATGAGTCCAACAACACCCAGACAGAAGTCCATGAGAATGTAGGCAAGAAAAGGAAGGATTGGAGAATCTGGCATGCTCTTCTCTGCCAATAATTGCTGCTGTTCAGAACAGCAGCAATCACTGGCTGAGTAGCCTGTCAATCAGGATGATCTCTGCACCAGATTGGCTGCTTTATTCACTGACCATCCAGAATGACAGGTTATTTGGCCAATGAGCCTGGGACTCCCTGGAGCATGGGCCCCAGTGATTAGCACCATCTGCACCCCCCCTCTCCTGGGCCCTGATCATATTGAGTGGTGGAGCAGGCTTGACAGGCTATTTGGTCCACTCCTGTTCCTATGATAAGGTGGCCATATATATACAATTCTCCATTTTACATCAACACTGCTGCACATCTACTCATTGCCTGGTGCCTCTGGTAAGGAGGTTTAACACATAAGAATCTGGGATTATACTACTTGCTCTCATTTCCCCTCATAAATAGAACGCTACTATGTACAAGTTGGCATGAAAATGACATGTGATGCAACACATACAACTCAAAAGTTTGGGAGGAATAGGCAATATCAGTCAGTATGGAAAAGTAACTTTGGTGACGAATAACTTGGATTTCCAGATCTACATTTTTATAGGTGATAATGAAAAAATATAGAGCAGAAACCTAGATTTAGGAATCAACTAGAGTGCAAGAATGAAAAAAAGGAAAACATCAAAAAAGAGAAAATATAAGAAGAGCAAAAACACATATACCTGAAATAGAAAATAAACAAAGGGAGCAGCAACAAAATAGAGGTGTTATTACATTGAATGACAGAATTACTGCATATTCCAACAAAAAGCAAAGAAACAGATTCAAGACGTTTCTATGCCTTCCAAGTATGTTTACAATCATGTGGCATTTGTAGTAACAGTAGATGTGAAACACAGAAAAAGAAGTTATTCTACACAAGAAATGCCTAATATGGCAGCACCATAATGGAGTGCAATAGAATTGTCCTTTGGAGACCCAAAGGCAAATATCAATGATAGGATTTTTAAAAAAATTCTCCCATCTTTTTCTTGCCCCTTAAGGTTCTTGTTAAGGGCTGGTTTCTGAGCTGTACATTTTACATAATCCCGTGTAAAAGTTAGAGAAGTTCAGTTATTTTCTGCGATTCTTTTGAGGGAGGACTTCTCCCACACACTATCTTCCACTTACATCCTAGTGGAATTGCAGGTGTTAAACCAGTGACAATATACTCAGTACAGGAGAGTTTGCTGTAAGAACTTTTTTGCACTATACAAAGGCCTTAGTCAAGGTTCTTGCCATAAAATCAATCAAATTAAGACATGTTTCAACCACCTGGAAAATTCTATCCACAAAATAGCATATAACTCTCCCTCCCCAGTTATTACATAGTTGCCTGTGGCAGCAGTACCGACATGGATAGGGCAAACCACTGCAGATTCAGTGCAAACCCTGAATCATTGAAATGAAATTTAAAGTGGCAAAGTGCAAAACCTAACAAGTTAACACATTTGAAATGAGGCTGCACTATACAGTCCTAATTGTACCACGGAAACAACGGTCAGATCTTGCGGACTCTGGATCACTTCAGGGTCCTGCAAAACTCCCGATGCAATGACTTCGTGGGAATTGCTTGGAAATTTTGAATTTCCGATGGGCAATTCGCATTGGAGACTTCTGACAGTTTTGGCTTACTTATCAGAATAGTTGCCCAGGAAATGTTAGGCAGAAAAATTCTAATCTAATTCCTGGGTAAATATACAACTGACTGTCCCCTCACCAACCCCCACAATCATTCGCACTGACCCCCCAACTACTATCCTGACCCCCCCCAACTCCCCCATGACTTCTCCCTGACCCCCTTGACCTATTGACTCTCCTACTGACTCAGCCCCAGCCCCACATCCGACTCCCCCGACTCTGACTCCACCTCTGACCCCATGACTCGCTCAACTTACTGACTCTCCCCTTCCCCAACCTGACTAGCCCCCACCACCCCGACTTTCACCTCACCCGATCTGACTAGCCCACGCCTGATTCCCCCACCCTGACCTTACTTCACCTGACCTGACCTGACTAGCCCCCACCATCCTATTCCCCACCTGACCCCTGAATACCCCCAACCCGACCTGAGTAGCTTCCCACCTCACAACTACCCCTTCAGCCCCCCAACTCCTGGCTCCCTCCCAACATGATCTGACTAGCTCCCGGCCTGCCAACTCCTCCCAACCCAAGCTGACTATACCTCAATCAACCTACCCACTCACCCAGCCTACACACATCACACACCAACCACCATGCCCAGCTGCCACTGTACCCTCATACCCACTTTGCTCACTCACCTACCCACTTACACACTCACATACTTATTCACTAAAATGCACCGAGAAGCTTGGGGACCTTTAAACACTAACCAGAATACGGCAGCTAGTGCCTTAAAAAGGGGACACGGCTTCTGCGCAGATTTTTTTCGCTGCTCTCTGCGAGGATTCCTGCACTGAGGGAGTTGGCAGGATCATCCATCAGAAGTAGGAGCCTTTTAAACGTATCCAGGTAAGTGGGTTGTTTTCTGTGCTCAGAGTTGGACGCAGGGGTTCCGACACTGATCAGGAGTTTTGGGCCAATTACCAATGTTTACAGTGTTCCCTTGTTTTCTTAAGGTATTGCTGAAGTATCATTCTATAGGCTATTGGCAACAAGGAGTCCCCAACATATTACCGTTAACTGTGACAGAAGATTGGTGAAGAGCTTAAGGAAATAGCGAAACTGGCTGTTTAGTCCATTACTGGGCCAATCTGGGAAAGTTAGGACGAAGCATCAGGAGAATCCCCTTGGAAATTACTGGTGCAGATGTCCAAGTGGCCAGTAATTATGTGCAAACCTCATTAGTGGGAGCATATAACTGCCAGAAGCATCATAGCCAAGTCCTGTTCTCACCCAACAGCTACACACCTACACATCAAATGAAAGTTACAGCATAGCAAATAGGAGTGGGAACCCTGGCTGATTTTACAATTCCTAGCATAAGGGTGCAAAGGCAAGTTATTACTCTCCTACTGCTGCCCCAAATGCTACTTGAGTACAAACTGGGCATTAACTTAGCTCCTTTCTGATGTATATGGCTCAACTCCTCACCTTAGAACCTTGCTGAGGCAACAGGCAGTCCTGTGCCTAATCCTTAATAGGGTGGAACAGATAAATTAAACCTATCCTGCTTATTCATTTTGAAGTCATATACTGTTTTTTTTTCTGGTTTACATTTTGTCACTATTCTGTCTGTCTCTGTTTGTTGAACTGTGCTCCAGCTTTCTTAAGGTAGAATTCATGGCGGAAAAAACTGAATTCTCGTTGAGGTTTAAAGAGGATGGTAGAAAAAGACCTACTGCTCAAGTACCCTGCAGCCTATTAGCTTTGCTTATTTAGCCAAAGTAAAGAAAACAGTGCTTTGTGGGGGTGTAGGAGAATTTGAATCTGACACCAAATATGGTCTGCAACTTAAACCTTTTAATGTGCTTGAGCAGGCTTTTACACACAAAATTCTCTAAGCCGTTGTCAGACATGGAAATAAATGCGATTATCCCGCTTTTCCTCTCGGTAGTGTTGTAACGTTCATTGAATCTTTCGTTTTGGTCTCTTTTTACAAATTGTGAAGGAAAGCTCAAGATCTTTATAAGCCTCTGTTCACACATATAGTTCTAGATGATCCATTGTGGCATGACAAGAGTTTGTTGTAAACTGGGCCCCCCAGAAATGAGACAGTTCCGACAAAACGCCTGATGCCAAATTGTTTACCTCTGCCCAATTGTCCTGTTTCCTACCGCTAACTTGTTTCACAATGTGGTGACAAAAAAGCAACAGCAGGAATTACAGATCCTGTATCTCAACAGAAAATAAAGAGCACACTAAATTGTACTCTGATTCATTAAACCCTGAACCATTCTGGGAAGGAAAAAAATAACCATTCCATTATTTCTCACTGCAGTAAAAATCCACAGGCCATTTATTATTTGAAAAGAAAGCAAAAACCTTAATCTTAAAAGATTAAACCAAATCCTACCTATGTATGTATACAGATCTTGTGGATCTTGGTGAAATAGCCATTTCCTTCATAAGAGTTCATATGAGGTTCTTCAAAAAGATTCCCATGGAGAACATAGGAATATAACAGAAGTCAAGGATGAGAAAAAGCCATTCATCCATTGAAGTTTATTACATTACAATGGTACCTACACTTCAAAAAATACTTCATTGGCTGTAAAGCACTTTGGGATATCCTGAGGTCATGAAAGATGTTATATAAATGCAAATCCTTCTTTCTTTGATCTCTTTACCTAACCTTGTACCAGCCATCTGCATCTTCAAGATCACTAAAATGTTTGCCTTCACAACACAGTCTGGAAGATTGTTCCAAAATACTTTTCATTTTTTAAGTAAAGAAGTTCTTCCCAATCTCTATTTTACATTTATTTTCATTAATTAAATTTATGTTTTATGATTGCGCAGTGTTGGCACAAGTATATGCTGTTTTTTTCTGACCTGCATCATTTAATATTTCATATGCAGTAGGACACCGTCCAATTGAACACAAAAGTATCGTAAAAGTACCTTTCCTAAAGGCACTGTGGGTGTTTCTACACCACATGGACTGCAGCGGTTCAAGGCAGCGGCTCAGCACCACCTTCTCCAGGGCAATTAGGGATGGGCAATAATCCCAGGCCCACATCCCATGAACGAGTAAATAAAAACACTGGAATTATTAAGGACCTGACCATCCTCAGTGCCTGTCCACTCCTGAGTTCCAGAGGCTTCTCCCATCAGTTAATACTTAAAATTTAGACAGGAGTGTATTTTAAAGCCTTGGTACTTTGTCTATCTCCACCCATCTGACTGAGAAGGTACAGAAACAGATATAACTGTACATGCTCCACTCATCGGCATTTTAATCAGGCTTTTAGTCATAAACAGTGCCGGAGAGCACTAGAACTAAACACAAGAAGAGCAATTGCCTGCTGATCACTTCCTTTGTAACCAGACTGGTGGAGAGTTATTGCACTGGCACTTTATAACAAGTTTCTAAGCAAAAGTGAATGGAGAAACTGAATAGCAGAGCAAAGGTACTCAGGCAGGCAGTGGCTTCCTACTATTCCCACACTACCAGCGTTCCTGAGTTCTGCATCCACTGAAAGGTTCTCTATTGAAGTACTGTCCAGGCAACTCCACTATTCTTAAATCATCTTCTTTCTAGACTGCAGAACTTCCATTCAAGTAATCTTTCTTTGCATCCCATTTTCTATATACTTTGGACCAGTCTTGCTGTTATACTGCGCACCCTCTCAAATTTGTGGATATGACTTTTAGGACACGGTTACTGAAAATAAACACAACACTCAAAATGAGATCTAACTGGTGAACTATAACTTCTTACCATCATTCTAATCCGCCCTCTGTCAATTCAATTCCACATATTGAATTGTTGTGGTGCATTTTTTTGTCAAATTTTTAAAACGTAACATTTGTCAGTCGTAAATGAATTTGACATTTGAGCACTCAATTGTATAACCCAGAGGTGTCCTATGTTTTGGAGCAATGCATCAGACTTTGTGATGTTACTGACTAGGGATCCCAGTCTGCATTTGTTTAGTGCCTTTGCAATACAGTTTTGGTGGGAATGTGAGGCAGATAGAGCTTTGTCCCAAAGTTAATGCTGTACTGTTAATTCACACTAAGTTGCTATGTTATTCATTTAAGGCTCTCTGTACTCCTTCATTCTAATCTCTCTGTCTCTCTCTCTCCCTTTTCCTCACTTAAGTGTATCTACAGTCAGCCTCTCCCTTTTTGCCTTCACTTAAGTTGCTCTGTTTCAATTTTAGCCTATCTCTTGTTCATTTTTGGATGTCCTTGTCCTGCAATGATCACTGTATTTCCCTCCTCTGCTCTTTAACTTGCTCTTTTCTCTTTCCCTTTGTTTTTTTAAGCTAATTTTCTTTCGTTGGAAATGATTGCATCTGGGGCATGTCAGTGATACTGCTGTATGCAAGGGAGGGGGTGGGGGTTGTGAGATGTCCAAGAATCACTTGGCTAGTAGCTACCTGCAGGGGGCAGGATTTCTGGCATCATTAGGCTGAGCCTTTGCAAGCTTGACTGACTTAGTCTGTTGCTCCAAGGAGGACTCTTTTCACCTGCTCTTTCTAGATGCAAGGCAGGTTTTTATTTCACAGAGGCAAATGAGCCTCTGGAATGTGTTGTCAGCTTATGTGCTTACTCACTGCACATCTTTACAAAGACACTGATGCAGTTCTTGGCTGGGGAGGAGTTCAGATCATGTAAAGGTAGGTGGATTAACCATAAACATATGCCTGGTCAATGTAATCTCCTAGATTAGGTTTGATTGCCTGAGGGGTTGGAGATGGCTTTTCCAGATTTTTTTGTGATATTGGCCTGGGTTTTCTTCTGTTTCAGTTTTCTCTTTCCCAGGACATTATATGGCTACTGTGGAGGGTGATGGGGGCAGGGCAGGCTGGTGGGTTTGATAAGGAAATCTCTAGTTATTGCTTTCCAGGCATCATCAGTGTAGGTCAAGTTTGGTGGATTTCTAGTCTTTTTTTGCTCATCATTTCCATGTTCTGTATACTCCAAAACAAGGTCACAGATAGTTAATGGGGAGATTATTAATGGAAAGTGTACATCTCTGAACAACCTACTAAATAGCTAATGTTCCAGTTGCTTCACGGTAATTTAGAAAACAAAAATCACAGGCAGCACCAACGGCTTTGGTCAGCAGGAATGCGTGGGATTGGCATGTAGCACTGCTCTTCCTTCCACTCAGGAGCTGCAGTTTTGATCTCTCTCCAGCTGAAGGAGCAGGAACTGCACTCATCATCCAGTGCACACGTGGTCAAAACTGGTAGCACTGCCTGGGAAAGTTTTTTTAAATCCCACAAGCTGACCAGCAGATGAGCTCTTTCTATTGGTGAAACAGGGATCATTTAAATCAGCAAGTATCTCTGATTAGGCTCGGGAGCTACAGGTCATACCCCTTCATAATGTGTTATGGGCAGGGATTGGAGATGACTGAAAATCTTGTTCCCTTTCCCTCACTGTCATTAATCAGTGTGTTTTTGCTCCTCAACCCCTGAATGTGTGGTTAATTTTGAATAATCAGCAGTAAGCTTTCATGGGTTTAAATAAGGAGGATTATCTCTTCACAAATTCACCTTGACAGTCTATTGCTCCATCAATCACTCAGGGCACAAACACACACATATACTCGAAAAAGATTCAAGGAGATAGTGCACTTTTACCAATTACAAACAAAAGAACAGCTCATAAATTGTGTGTTTGGTTCATCTTAGGAACAAGCAGTTGTTCTGGGCCCATTAAAGAGGGCATTTTCATTCCGAGAGGGTAGTCTAAGCAGCCTCAACAGCTGGATTCGTATATCAGTGAGGTTGCTGCATTCCTTCGAAGAGATGGTTTTTGCAGCAGATCAAAAATTTGGTTACTTATGGTTTGCTTACCAGGAGATTAAGTTTCTGCACTAGTGGACTTTGAGAAGAAACAGCTGGGAAACTTTATGATGTAGTTGTCTCCAGGCCAGAATTTTATGCTCCCCAACCTGTGGGCTTTTAGGCGGTGGGGAGGAGGGGGGTGCGTGAAATTGAAAGGATGGGATCCCCTCCAGGTTCCTGGTCGCCCCGACCACACAGTGAATTTACACTGGAGCGGGCAAGCCCTCGGACAGGAAATCTGCTCTTGCCCCAATTGAGGCCCTTAAATGGCCAATTATTGGCCACCTAAAGGCCATTTCCTGCCCAGCCATGAGGGAAAGGCTGAAAGTCAACAGAGTTACATTTCGGGTGGGAAGTTGGGGGGGGGGGGGGTGCCTCCATCAGAAGCATCCTTCTGAAGTTGGGCGCCTGCCCCTTAAGGTCTGATGCCCTCCAGACCTTTCACCCCCAGCGGCCGCTCCCCCGAGACCCTGATCACCCACTTTGTGCCCCTCCAAGCCTTCTCTACCCTCTCCATCCTGGGACCCCTTGCCTCCGGTGCCTGGGAAGAGTCTCAGTCATCCTCCTGCGTTTCATCTTCTGTTCTCTGCAGTGCTGCAGGGACTGGAGAGCCGTCAGCAAATCAGGTTGGCTGGCAGTTCTCTAAAGTGGAACTTCCTCCCGAGTGAGGGGAGCAAGTCCCACCTGCAGCCACTTAACGCCCATTCAAGTGTGACATGGCCATGTGGCACTCAGAGTTGGCGGGAATGTGTTCTCCGCCAACTTTTTGGATGACAGGGAGTGAGACCCTACCATCCAAAAAATTCAGGCCCAGTATTTAAAAGACATAGGTGTTACTGCCTTTTTATGCAGCAGTTGTTTCTTGCTGTGTTCTTTTGCAGACTGAGCAGTTTCTCCCTGGTTCTTGGAATAATAGATTTGTTATTTGAAGACAGTTTCTTCCAAGTGACCACTGATCAAATATTTCTATTGTCCACCCAGAATGGTTTAAAGCTAGAAGCCATTGCTATACAATAGATAATGGGTGGGGGGTAGGGGAGTGGCAGGTGCTTGTTCACACCCACTTATGATAAACTGGCTTCTGCAGATTTATTTTGCTGAATAGTAAGCTTGGAGCCATAGAGTCTTGGACTGTATAGATTTTGAGTTTTGCTGGGTCTACAAACAATAGCAGATGTAAATCCCACAGATGGGTTTTGTCTTCATTTATCCATTCAAGAGGGAGCCCCCCACCCATGATTATTAATCAGGACCTCTCCGGAGACTTGAGGCAGAAATTGTAAAAATCACCTGACCTTTTGTAGCTATCTTAGCCACCTATTAATGTCCATTGTTTTTAAAAGAAAGTTAGTTCTGGAAGTTTCCAAACCAATTACAGTTCGTGTTTTAAAGTTATGGATAGGACGTACATTTACAGAGCATGATAAAAATCAATCTAAATTCTTGGCAAATGTCTGGCTGCAGTCTTCATCCCTGATGACTTCCCTAGTTTAGTTTCTTAGAAAATCTGCAATCCGTGTCAGTAGTAGGCGTGAGAAACTTTGAACTTTAAGTCCTGCCTTTTGGGAACGTGTACTTCTCACGAGGACAGTTTCCTTTTTTTGTTAAACCAACTTAATTTAAGTTGATTTCTACCCTCACTTCCTATGGCTATTGATTTAATTGAAAGTTCTTCATCTGGAAACTTGTTAAAAAATTTTAGAAATGCTGAATAATTTATATCATATAAAGTTCCACCAGCTACTTTCTCTTTAAAGTCTTCAAAGAAACCCAGGAGGCTTGTCTGGCAGGTCTTTCTCCTTTGACCTCCATGTTCCTTTCATAATTTACTCTGTAGGTTCCTTCAACCTAGCCCTGGAATAGTGTCTTACTTATTACTGATGTTAGATTAATGTAGTTTTACCCTTTTTAAAAGTTGATACCGCATTTCTTGCTTCACTCCTGTGAAACCTGAGCAGGGGTCCCACTGGTTCCTTCATTAACATCGTGATACCCCACAGGTTTCTTCGCAATACTCCTTCAGAACCCTCAAATATATATCATGTGATCCGTTAAATATTTTAATGATTTTACTTCCTCCAGATTCACTGTTGCTGTTAACTTTGAAAAAATGTAACTACCAGAAAACTACTCTGTTCTGTATTTAACATCCTTCTTAATATCGTGATATTTTGATGCGCTCAAGTGAAAATGAACTATTTTTCATAGTACTTGTTGCTAAAAGTTTCCTAATAATAGATTACAGGAAATTAAGGAGTCAGAAGTCCAGTTTTGCCACTCCTTGCTTAGGTTTTTCCAGAATAATAGCAAATATTTAGTCTTCAAGTAATAATTTATAAAATTCAGATTATTTTGCTGCCATCAGTAAGATACCAGAAGTGTCACTGTCCAGGGAATACCTCTTGTGTATCTTTCAGAGGCTACCAATATGCCTCACTTATTGCATAGCCCTACTTAGTATGTCCATCAGAAATAGCATCATAGTCTGCTGGAATGTAAAATTTGTACCTTGGTTGAACTCAAACACTTGACCTGTAAATGAGATGGAATCAAACACTAAGTGCTTCCACATGCAATTTCACTTAGAGAATAGATGCTTCTGCTGTTGTGTCAGTGACTGGTTCATTTGCTCTTTTTTATTTGAGGCATGCATTAAGCACACGCATTTGGGGCTTTTATAGGTTGTGACAACAGCACATGGGTGCCTACAGCTAAATGTGCTGCTTTAGCCAATCATTCATTAGAATAATGATATTGAGGTAGATTTCTGTCTTCAACAAATCAGTGATAATCTGACCAAGCTGATTCCTCATCCTTTATTAACCCATTTGATTTTAACTCAATTGATTTTAAGTGGCTGGATTATGAAAGGACTCATCAAAGTCTTTGCTTTGCAGCTCACTGGAGCAATGCCAAAGATATCCAGCAGCAGCTAGAATTCCTGGCGAATTTCATGAAATGCTACGTAGTTTCTCTCACATCAAAACCTTATTGGGCTATTTCTAAGAACATTTAGGAATATTGTCAATGTTAATGCAATGGTTTAGTGAGAATCAGATCTTCATGCATCCTGTTCATTGTAGACAAGAATTTTGATGGTAAGTGGTATCTTGCTTTTACCCTGGGAGTCCTTATACTCAGTAATCTTTGTGGTGCCATAACCTAGACTATTCAGATGAAATTGGTGACAAGAACTCCAAAGCATTCTTCTCTATGGAAGAAAATTCTGATCAAGCAGGGTCTTCTCAACAAGAATGCCACTCTAAATGGATCTGGAAATTATTTACAGTATATCTCTAAATATCTACAGCGGTTCAAGAAGGCAGCTCACTACCACCTTCTCAAGGGCAACTAGAGATGGGCAATAAATGCTGGCCCAGCCAGCGAAGCCCACATCCCGTGAATGAATAAAAAGAAAATCTGGAACAAATGAAGGTTACCTCAACTCTTGTTTGCTTACACAAACATCCTGGGAGATAAGAAGAGCATGTGAAGTTTTTATAATTTATCTTCCCATGTCTGTGAATGTAAGGAGTTATTAATTGATTTGTTAATGTACTAGATTGAAGAGTATGTATTTTTGAGTGTTAATACATTGGTACCAGGTAGCAGGCCAACAGTACATCGAGTTTCACTGATATCATTCGGACCATTATGTGTGCACTCCCACAAATCATTATCCATGCTGATCCAGTGACCAATACAGTGCTATGGTATGACTGAAGATGTCACATGCTCTCTCTAAGGATTGGAGAATGTGACCTTCCTGGAAAATATGACAGAAAGAACACAAGGCTGGGCTGACCATGCAGCAGGACTGGGGATGCAGCCCACAGCAGGTCAATCTCAAATTTAGCTGTTGCGAGACACCTCAATTCTAGAAGGCTCCTACTACAACAGAGGTATCAGTTACCTCGTGCGCTTCTGTCACTGAAAGAGCAGCTAGAAAATGGCACATATGGCTGGAGTCAAGCAGGCAGCCATCATCTCTTAGAATAAATGGGAAGCACCCTGAGAGAAGGTACAAAGCACACACACAATACATGTTTATACAGCTTATTGCATTCATATTATGTGTTATTCCACAGATGTTTCAAAGTTGTTTTTATGAAAAGAAAATAGTTCTTACATTTGAATGAGAAATATTAATAAATGCCTTTAGACTTTACAGCTCCAAATTTAAAAACCATTCCCACTTTTTATTTCTTGGGTGCTGAAATTGCTTTTATTCAATTGAAATTAAAGAACAGTTACTAGATTTAAATATGATGACTCAACTCATTCAGGATATTATGAAAATATTGCTTAGGTGGTTCGTAAAACAATACATTCCTGTGAATAATAAATGCAGAAGAGGGGGATTTATTTTACTTTGGTGGCTGGTGTGCAAATCAAAATTACATAATAACGTATAAATAATATATTTCAAACATCTGTAAAGTATTAGTCCTCCGAGATTAATGACCACATTTTCACTTAAATTAAAAATAATGAGATCCAGTTTTATCATTCATTAAGAAAATACCACAAATAAGGATATCCTTAAACTTTTCATATATATTGAGTTTTACTATAAATTGATCAACACCAGAGTACCATTCTAGGAGATGGGAAATGATTCAAATTGTTTTGGCTGCAGAAACGCATACGTTAACTGTGTACATGGGAGATCACAACTTAAATCGTTAAATTCAAGGATTAGATCAAACTGTTCTGAATGGATGGTCAAAGACCTATGCTTCCATAACAAGTGACTAAGGACAAAGACACACAAAGGTCACTTCAATGACAAAGCCCTAGGAGATCCTGGGATCCGATCCTAGTTTTGAGTAACTCTTTTAGTTAAGGTTCACTTTGAGGGAGAAGCGAACCCGAGTTGCTTTTGCCAAGCTCAGCCAATGAACCTTGGTAAAGAACTGGCCAAGGAGCAAATCTTGCACTGCATAAGGGTGTGTCCTGTAGGTTCACCAAGGGCAACTGAGAGGGGTGCCTAGGTGTCCAGGGTTGAACAGAATAGTACGAATGTAGAGAAATATGCTCAGTAGGTAAGGGTACATATTAAAACAATACAAAGGAAAGTTAGAAATCATAAATTTTACATTGATCAATTGGAAAGATAAAGGCAAAACATTTTCAGTTTACCAAGAACAGCATTAGCTATTATATTCATCCTCTGTCAGAATAGATTCTAATTCGCATTCATCATTCCAATATTAAAATGTGGATGAGAATGGATGATAAAAAACATTCATCTATACAGGTGCATTGTCAAGAGATTTTATGGTAAATGCAGTTTAATTTTCTTACAATTTAATAAGATTTAATGAACTCCTAGAATTTCCCTTACAGCAATCTCTGTAATATGGATTCCCTGATCTCTGAGATCAATAAGCTCAGTGCAGTGCCAGACCATTGCCATCATCCAATCAATGACTAATACTGTAGTAATGGTGATACTGCAAAAATGAAAGCCCTAGTACAAAGAATGGTGCAGACAACATGTAACAGCAGTAAAAAATGCTGGATTACATCCACCATCATGAGTTGCAACTTTTATTAGAGTAGACTTCATTGTGAGTTCCAATACACCAGCCTCACCATAGCAGATCACAGAAGCTCCAGCAAACTTCTGCTCACAATTGTAGATCTTCAGTAAACTGGGACTATTCCAGTGTGCTATGCCATAGCAGCCATTAGGCACTTTATTTTCAATGGATTTAAATGTAATCAATTTTACGTTTGGCACTATTTTTATACAAAACCTAATAAAAAGTCATTTTTAATATTTGCTTGTCAATAAATTTCAAAAATAAGTAGCTTGATCAAACCACTTGGTTTTAAATATAAACTTCACATTTCAATGACTCTACATCAAATATGTAATTGCTGTGCAATCTTGAACTTGCTTTGGATTATAGTTTGGAGAGAACCAGTTAGCTGAAATAACCATAGCCTCTTTTAAATAGAAAATGCCTGAGATAAAACTGACCTTTCATGAAATCTTATTCTAAGAGCACTCTAATTTAACATTACACCCAAGGAGCCCAAATCCCTGAATGGCATCATGTTGTCTGACTAACTCATATCACAACATTAGAAAAACAGTCAAAGTTCCTTTCTCTATATAGTTTGCATTTGCTTTGGAATATAATAATGAGATGCATAAAAGGCCATATTGGAAAATTTAAGTATCCAAACAATTACCATACGAACACATGTGCAAATTATACATATTTTCTGAATTTTGAACTACTGAGGAATAAATGATAGCTTTTGAGATTTTCATTTCCAACTGTGTGGAGTTACAAAGGCCCAATTATCAAAGGTTGAGTTGATGGTTGTGCTCCTCTGGAGGAATGATGAATTAATTGTTATTTAGGAATCCACCTTGTAGAAAGAAGAGAACTAATAACGAGCACTGTGTAGGTAATAGACCTAATGATCAACAAGCAGTGGTACATCATGCAAACGGAGCACAGCATGCTCAACTGATTAATGAACAATATCTGTCCTTACAGGGAGCATTCACTGATCAGAGAACACCAGGAAGAAGAGGAACTCGTCAACCAACTACAAAATAGCCTGTGGAGACCCGCAGCAGATGAATAGGTGTGGCAGAAGGAAAGGATCAATAAAATAAAGTCACATAATGCTGTGAAAGGCGTTGATCAGTGACTGATACCAGACACAATTTATGTCCATTTCCTTTGTATAGCAACAATGTTCTTGATTCTCAGGAAAACAGCCTTACTGACATCTTTTGATGATCTGCTTCTATCACTGCTTGTTTGTCCCTACAACCACACCCCCACTCCACCTCTCTCTCTCTCCACCCCCCACACACACACCTTAAACCAGCTTATATTTCAACTCTTTCTTGGACTCGAAGGGTCATGAGGACTCGAAACGTCAACTCTTTTCTTCTCCGCCGATGCTGCCAGACCTGCTGAGTTTTTCCAGGTAATTCTGTTTTTGTTTTTGTTTTGGATTTCCAGCATCCGCAGTTTTTTTGTTTTTATTACTGTTTTATAGTCTGTTGTACTGCCTAGGTTTTGTAATCAAAATCAAGCCCAATACTCTTGTGTAAATTGAAGCAATATCAAATTTGGAACAGTTGGTTTCTTGGTCAAACCTTATGCCCAGTGTTTGTCAGTACATACCTAACGATATCACATTCAAGGCGGAATTTACTGGCTGTGATGGTAACCCCATCCACCACTCCAGAAGCTGTTGGAAACTGTGCGGACGTCATTTCTAAGACCCCTGACAGGGTTAAAAGTCAATGAGTAGGTTAACTGTCTGTTATCATGTTCCTAGGCCTTTGAAGGCAAAGAGCCCACCTCCAAGAGCTGTCAGCTAATCAAATGGCTGGCAGCTCTTCACTCCCAGCTGTGTCATTGGGAGCAGTGGCCACTGCTGGGGCTGCAGGAGGCCTGAGAGCAGCAGCAAAATTGGAGGCCCCAGAAGGGAATTGAGTGGGGTGGTCTCACTGAGGTCAGTTAGGCAGGCACTGGTTATGGGGGGAGGGTCAGTATGGAGGGTGGGGGCTGTCTCCCAGTGCGAGTGGCCTTTGCTGCCAGTGAGGCGGGCTGCGCAATCAGGAAGGCTACCACAGTATGCCAGGTGGCTTCCCCATGTAACATGGGCCTCCCCATCCCCACCACTGGTATTCTACCAGTGACAGCAGGATGAGGCACTTATGTGATTTTAATTGGCCACTTAAGGGCCTCACTTGTCCTTGACCTTCCTTGTTGCTGACTTCATCGGTGGGAGTCGGGAAAGTGATGGGCTCAGTACATTATGTTTATCGAAATCATCCAATTCCCCAACCAGCCTCCTTGAGTTGGTTGGCTTATGTCTATGAACAGAATGAGCACATTTGCAGCTGGGTGAAATATGCTCCATGTACGAGGCAATTCCGTTTGTTTTAAAATTAGTGAATCATCAAACAACAGAAATCGTGAGTGAATTTCTGCATTGCAGAGGAGAGCAAATCATCATTAACTGCACTGCCAAATAACTTGGCCAGCACAAGCAAGGTAGTATTGTTTGATGTATCTCACCCTTCCATCCCATAATTTAATGCAGATCCATAGGCACTTGATCAATATCAAACTCAGTGTACATCTGCAGGCTTTTTGATCAATAAGACACCCACAGCTATACCCAGGCCACATGTGTAGGCTTGCAATCAATATCATACCCAGTAGACATGTGGAAGCATTCAATCAACAGCTTGCTCAGTATACATTTGCAGACTCCATAATCACCATCACACACCATAAACATCTGTAAGCTTTTAAAATGTTACACTTGCTGCATATTTTTAGTCTTTGAATCAATATTCCACACCAAACACATCTGTAAGGCTGTAAACTGATACAGCTCAGCGGAAAAATTGCTGGATAAAGTATCTTTTATCTCATTAGTTGTTTACTGTATGACTGTCAGCAAGTATCACCATAGTGATTGTCCCTTTACTTACTCATTCGTGGGATGTGGGCATTGCCTATCCCTACCTGCCCTTAAGAAGATAGTGGCCAACCATCTTCTTGACTATCACTGCGTGTCCTGTTAGGCCATTTAAAAGGGCAATTAAGGGCATTGCTGTGGGTCTGGAATCACACATAGGCCAAACTAGGAGATTTATTTCCCAAAAGACATTAGTGAACCACATGAGTTTTTTTCTTGTTGGCAACTTTTTATTCCAGATTTATTTAATTAATTGAATTTAAATTCCTCAGCTACCATGATTGGGATTCTTGCTCTGGGTCATTAATCAAGGCATCTGGATTACTCATCTAGTAACTTAATGGCTGTGCTACCAAGTGTCCTTCCTACTAACCAGTGAAGCCACCAGAAGTGGATATCTTCAGTACATTGTTGCATATAAAAAATATATTTTTGTGGCTCAGCAGGCTACACACATTTGGGTATTTCTTTTTGTTTGCTTATGGTGCATATTGTATTTTTTGTACTCCTATCATTTACTCTCCTTGTAATGGTCTTCTTGGGCCATAGTTCAATGTGACTAATAAAGGAGTTGGTTTACCTGCTCCCAGGTCTCTTTCTGTTGCTTGGATGCCAGCTACAAGAAATGCATGACATTTGGCTACCATTAGCACTCTTTCCAACTTCTTTGTCTTCAATGGGGAGAGGCCAGGCTGCTTGGCATTTCCCCACAGGTGATATCAACAATTCAGTTATGAGTGGGTTTGAATCTAATACTCACCTGTTCAAGGGAGGGTGGCATTTAACTCAAGCACACTACAATATATGCTGCCTCTCAAGGCATTAGTTCTAAAACATTTGTAACATTGCAAGGCCATTCACAGGATGTATAGGTACTTAGATTTTTGCTTTTTTGATAAATCATTGGGAATGGAACAGCAAAACTATCTACTTTCAAAGTTGTTGAGCCCTTCAGCTAGTTTCTGCTTTCCAATGTCACAAGGCATTTTTTCTCATTATTAAACACACTTTTTTTTTCCAAACAGCACCTTATTTTATTGCTCCCCAATGGCCTAGCCAGTGGCCTCCCAGGCTATAAGCTAGAAAAATTACAACATTTAAAGTATTCAAATTCACCAAGTTGTGACATCCACACCATGTCATTCACTGACATCCCTGGTGGTAAGTGAGATGATATGTACTTATTTGTATCTGTATCATTATTCATTCAGTTAAGGAGAATATCATTCTACAATGAAGCAAAAATTTCCAAGTAATCACTGGCTGATTTGAAAATAGCTTAGGTATAGATTTAGACAATAATACATTGTAATATGAATTTATTTTCATTATATTGTTATAATAGCATTTTGAAAATTAAATCCAATTCCTGACAAAAGCTGGGTGATATTTCTAGATGAGAAAATAAAACAGATAGCTGACTTTACCTCAGCATTGATTTAAGGCTGGGCCAATGTGGAACATGAACCAAATACATTTAGACAAGTATATGCAAATGAAACAGGCAGAGTTATTTATCTATCAAATTAATATTTTTAGCTACTGACAGAATTAATTCAAAAGCTTAAGCTGATCCATTTGAGAGTTCTGGAGACATTCTATACAATAAAATTCTAATGTGTAAAATTGTAGAATGCTAGAGAAGTAAAATTTACTCTATCATATTTTCCTTTCCCTTCCTCTCCTTCTCACAAAGACCTATCCCTCCCATGCCTACATTATTCCTCTATTAAAATGGTAGACCCTTTCCGAAGCCTCCACCAATGTCACTCTTGTGGTCGCCACCAAGAGACATGGAAGATTAACATAGGTGGAACACTGTTCTTGCTGTTTGAACAGTCTGGATGACTTTGTGAACCTGGTGCCTGCTGATAGAGTTTGGAAGCAAATCCTGATAGAACACAATGTTGGAATCTTGTCTTAACTGGTGATCTAATTACTCTAAAATGTCCATAAATAAATATGGACTTCTCTGAAATAATGCACAGAATACGTTTCACAAAAATGTTTCTTTTTGTATGAGATGTTTATTTCATTTGCGATTGTGTGTATTAAAAAGAAAGCAGAGAACATGATTGCACAGCCAGAAGATGATCATCCCACAATTGAATGATATTTATTAAAGTGCCTTTTTATGACACTGAGAGTCAGTTTTCGTTGCTTGTTGATGCTTGTATTATTATATTCCTAGTTGCTCAATTGTTTAGCTTGTACAATGAAAATTTCCAACATTGCACTCTGAAGTTCTATTCAAATCTTTTAATTGCCTGTTTGTGAATACATTGGTACTAAGTTCTTTCAGAAATGGAAGATACACTCCAGTGGCACAGATTTAAAACCCTTTTTTAAAAATTAATTGTGATGATTTCCACACAATATTATGTAATTTTCTGATATCTAATATACTGGATGAATATACACCCAAACAAAAATGTTGCAGGTTATATAGAATTGTATAAACACTAGTTAGACTGCAGCTAGAGTACTGTATACAGTTTGGTCACCATACAGGGAAGGTGTGTTTGCACTAGATAGGGTAAGTGGGGAATTTTAGCTATGAGGAGAGTTTGGATAGGCTGGGGCTGTTTTTTTCAGAACAGAAGAGGCTCAGAAGAGATTTAATTGAGAAGTATAAAATTATGAAGTGCTTAGAAGGACCTATTTCCCTTAGCAGAGAATAGCGATGGGGCATAGACTTAACATAATTGCTTGAAGGATTAAAGGGGTTTGAGGAGAAACATTTTCACCCAGGAGGTGGTGGGAGTCTGGAACTCAATGCCTGAAAGGGTGGTAGGGACAAAAGCCCTCATTACAATTAAAAAACACTTGGATATGCATTGAAGCATTATAGCTTGCAAGGCTCCGGACTAAGAACTGGGAAATGGGATTAGACTGAATATATCTTTTTCAGTTGCAATGAACATAAAGGGCCAAATGGTCTCCTTCAGGGCCATCAATTTCTATGATTCTATGATTCAATCACTGGTCTGTGATAAGTCAGCTAGCCTTAGCCAGGCTAGTAACTGGAGAGCTACAATCATCTTCAGTATCTCTGTGATAAGAAGAAGAAAATAAATCAACTGGGGATTGGGTGACTGCATTGCCAAACATCACTGTTCTGTCTTTAAGTGTGGCGCTGACCTCTCTGTGCCTCACCACTTCAGTATTCCATCCCTTTCTGAATCTGTCCTTTCTATTTTTGATCTTTTTACAGTGTTCCAAACAAGCTCAATATAAGCTTCAGGAACAATATTTCATCCTCTGCCTGGCCTGTTTACACTCCTTTGTTCTGAACACTGACTTTAACAACTTCAGACCTTAAACATCTTCTTACATTTTATTGCCCATTCCTATCATCCACCTTCCACTTAACTTCTTTCCAATGTGAAAGTATTTTATGCGTATCTTTCCTTTGCCTTCTCATCACCTTACTCAACAGTTTTTTTTTCTCCTTTTTATTCTTTTAATGTCTTTTCCTTGGGCCACTAAGATTGTCTTTGTACATTACCCACCAATTTTCACCTCTTTCATCATTTTCAAGAAATCTCTTGACTGACCATTAAACTGCCTCTCTTTGTAAGAGTCATTCACTCCCTTCAGTTTGCTCAGTCTTATAAAGGAGTTTTCTTGTCTAGTTCTGGCAAAGAGGCTACACCTGACACTTTAACCCATCTTTTCTCCTTTTACAAATATATGCAGCCTCTTTTTATTTCACAGTCCCAGATGATGTTTTCACTTGGCAGGGGCAGAGGTGTCCAAAGCTAGGAATTATAAATGTAAGGCAATCACAAATAAATCCAACAAGTAATTCAGGACAAAGCTCTTTGGTGACTAGAATATGGGGTTGCTGTCACATGGAGTGGTTGAAGCAAATAGCATAGAAGAGAAAGCTAAGTGAAGTACATGAAGGAGAAAAGATTAGAAGGATATGCTGATGAGGTTAGATGAAGTAGGGTAGGAAAAGGCTCCAGTGGAGCATAAACACTGGCTGAATTGCCTGTTTCTGTGCTGTGGTTCTATGTAATATTTAATTTACACTTTCTTCTTTTTATTCCCAGCGTGAATCTGCATTATTAGGAGAGGAGCAATAAAAACACATAATTGACCCACAGTGTATTGTGAATTGTAATTGTCTCCATGTACTTCTTTTATCTTCAATATATTTAATTCACCACATACATTGCACACTTCTCATTTGGCAAGCACCATTCTAGACATACAACCAGGTCTGCAGCTGCACCCTGCATTGCTCCATGTCCTCCGTAGCAGGGCTTCCCAAACTGTGGGTCATGACCCCCAGTGGGGTCACGTAACAAGATTTTGTGGTCACAGGCTCCAAGGCAGCAATGGTTGCTGTGGGGCTTGGACTGAATGCTAACAGCTGAAAAGCCTCTTTATATTCTTGCATTTCTTTCTAATGGTGGGCATGGCCAAATGGACACATCTCTAAGGCTTGATTGCTACTGCTGCAAACAAGCCCATGAAAAGGTAGCTGTTCTTTTTAAAAGAAAACCCTGCAGTTTAAACACTTCCTACTATGTTTAAACAACACCCCCTGCCCAGCCCCACCCCACTCAACAACTCTTGTACCTAACAAATTTTCACTCTGGGGTCATGTGAAATCCGGGGCATTAAAATGGGCTCACACCAAGAAAAAGTTTGGGATATGCTACTCTATAATATTACTTATTCATTTTTAAATCTGAGCTTCATAGATTTTTGTTAACCAAAGTATTAAGAGATATGGGACAAAGACAGATGTAAGAGTTAGGTTCACAGATCCGGTGTGATCTCACTGAATAGCCATGCTGGTTCACGGGGCTAAATGGCCTCTTCCTTGTTCCTATTCTCCTTGCTGAGACTCAGAAACATACGGGCCACACAGTACCAGACTGGAGTGAATCATTCCCTTTTGCCTGCTGTGTCCTGATTCCTGCTGTGCTCTGTCACAGTCCCAAACAGTGCTGTACACAGCAGAATAACCCACCAAACATTCCCAAGGCAGTTATTCATGAGTTAAATGCAGAGTAAAACTCCCTCTTCATTGTGCCATCAAACACTCCCGGGGCAGGTATAGAGCAATGCTCCTTCTGCACTCTTTCTCTATCTCTGATGTTTATTTAGAGGGGGAGCTGAGCGAAGCCTCAGTGTCCTCACTTCAGACTTCGGTGAGGGACAGGTTGCCATGCCCGCATTCTCTGCCGGCCAGTGGGCCCCCACCAGCAGAGATCTATGGTTCAGGAGGACACCAGGCACAGGAGTTCTTCAGCCCTGTGGGCCCTCCCTTGGGACAAGAGACAAAGTCTTCAACAGGCTGGGGGTGGAGCCTAAACCCAGAGTGCAGGCTGAAGGAGAGGGTGGAGCCTGGAGCCCAGAGTGCAGGTTGAAGGAGGGGGTGGAGCCTGGAGCTCAGAATGCGGGCTGAAGTAGCAGAAGAACCAGAGGGAGGGAGAGCAGGACTGCAGTAAGGAGCAGTAGCAAAAATCTAGGACTGGAAAGTTGTAGAATTCAGAAGCCAAGGCCATGATTAGGGCAGACCAAAGTCTCTGATGGGGGCTAGAGAACCAGGAAGTGGATGTGGAATGGCCATACAGCTGCTGAAGGCCTAGTTGTCCCACCTAGACATCAGCCCGGAGTATAAGACACCATGACGGGAGGAAGATTTCCTTTGTGTCTGAACAGCAAGGTAATCTGACTCACATGGTTGAGGGAATTAGCATAGGAGTTCCACTAACCATCACTTTTGCTGAATAGAAGGTATCCCTGCTCCACTGCTCTATAACCAACTCAGCTACCAAGTTGATTAGAGACCAGGAGTTGAGCTCTTGGTGCTTTCCTGGGGTGACAGGAGTGTTCGGGTCAAGGCTGTTCATTGTAAATAGTTCAGGAGTGTGATGGAATACTCTCCATTCCCTGGATGAGTGCAGCTCCAACAACACTCAAGAAGCTCAACACCATCCAGGACAAAGCAACCCGCTTAATTGGCATCCCTTCCACAAACATTGACTCCCTATACCACCAACACACAGTAGCAGCAGTGTGTACCATCTACAAGATGCACTTCAGAAACTCACCAAGAATCCTTAGACAGCACCTTCCAAACCCACGTCCACTACCATCTAGAAGAATAAGGGCAGCAGATACATGGGAACACCACCACCTGGGAGTTCCCCTCCAAGACATTCACCATCCTGACTTGGAAATATATCACTCTTCTTTCACTGTTGCTGGGTCAAAAACCTGGAAGTCCCTCCCTAACAGCACTGTGGGTGTACTTACACTACATGGACTGCAGCAGTTCAAGAAGGCAGCTCACCATCACCATCTAGGGATGGGCAATAAATGCTGGGCCAGCCATCGAAGCCCGCATCCCTTCAATGAATAATAAAAAAACAATCCTATGAATTAAGCCTTTCTAGGAACGTATGTAAAGATTTGATGCTGGTGGAATAAAATATCCCTGTTTTATAACTTCAGAAAACATCCTGAGTGCTTGAATCTCATGTTACATTTAATCTACACAGTAAAGTTCATTTTCTGCTCGCTTGCTGTTGCTCTCTGTGTCTTCCTCTCTGCCCCTCTAGGCACTCCTCTCCCCTGTCTGGGTGGTCTTCTCATCCTCCTTGTCTCCCTCTTTCTAAACCACACTTTCCTTCTGTACCTCCCCCACTTTCTTACTCTCCATAAGAACATAAAAAATAGGAGCAGGATTAGGCCATATGGTCCCACAGCCTCTTCTGCCATTATCGTTAAAAAGACTTGGGATCCTGGGCTTCATAAATAGAGGCATAGGGTACAAAAACAAGGAAGGTATGATGAACCTTTATGGAGCAATGGTTTGGGCTCAGCTGGAGTACTGTTAATTCTAGAAAGGATATGACAGGGTTAGAAAGGGTGCACAAAAGATTTTGGAAAATGGTTCCAGGGATGAGATACTTCAGTTACATGAACAGAATGGAGAAGCTGGGATTGTCCTCCTTAGAGAAGGGAAGGTTGAGAAGAGATTTGATGGAGGTGATAGTGAGGGGTTTGGATAGACTAGATAGGGAGAAACTGCTCCCATTGATGGCAAGGTCAAAAACTGGATGACGCTGATTTAACGTGATTGGCAAAAGACCAAAGGCAACATGAGCAAAATCTTTTAAATGTAGCGAGAGGTTGGGATTGGGAATGCATTGCCTGGGTGGATGTTGGAGGCATATTCAATTATGGCTTTTAAGAAGAGTTGGATAAGAACATGAAGGGAAAAAAAAATTGCAGAGCTATGGAGAAAGGGCAGGGGAGTGGGACTAGTTAAATTGCTCTTGCAGGGAGCTGGCACAGGCATGATAGGCTGAATAGCCTCCTTCTATGCTGTAACCATGCTAAGGTTCTATGATCACTGATGTATCCTGAAGGACAATTGTTTTGTTTTGACTTTCTATGAGAAAACACACAGGAGATAAACTAGTTCTATCTTATAATTGGCATCATAATATATACGCTATTACTCTGCCAATGCTACAGGGCAGAAAAAAATTTGGAAAACTAAGAAAAGATCATAGTTCATGAATGCTTAAATGTAGTTATTGCTCAGTAGGCCTTTGGAAATATCCCAAATGAGTCAAAAGCAGCAGTTTGACTCTGGTAGTTCCGTGGGTGCTGACATAGGATGTGTCAACAAATGTTGCGCTGTCAAAACTGCCAAGGGAATCTTTATTTTGTATAATGAAATTATCAGGGTAATTCTGCAAACCATAATTTTTAAAAGTGTGTTGTGACAGAAAAAACTCTGCAAGCTAAAAAAAAATGTAATCAAAGTCTGGTACCACTCAGAACCAGTGATCTGATATAAACTATAGAATTCCTTGTTGTAAATGAAAGCATTCATCCAGATCCACCCAATCTTGGAGAACTTTATCCTATCACATATTTTGTAAGGTTTTAAGGCTTAAAACTTTTAACATTCATTGGATCTTATCTTTCCCCATCAATGTTCTGCAAAAAGGTACATTTATTTCACTTTGTTATTGGTTTTCTTCCCTCATCCAATCTTCCTTGGGACATCTTGCCTCAGTTAACTAGAGATTTTCTCACTTCCCCAATCCTACAAATTGAACTCTAGTACTCCCTTTCTCCTTCTCAGGAGCCAGTTGCTTAATTAAACTTGGTGTGCTACAAAACTATACAACCAAAATTTTGGGTTTTCTGAGAATAGACTGAAACAAAGGACATACACAGCAGGTCCTTGTACTAACCTGCTTTTCTTACAGTTTCCCTCTATCTACTCAGCCTAGTTTCCATCTATACCACTTCCACCACTACACTCAACACTCCCTCTTCAAGCCTTGTCTTACATTACATGCAAATAGAATATAACCTTCCAGTCATTTCAAAAAATATTGTAATATAAGCACAGTTTTAAGTCCATCCTTTTTGGATCTGCAGATAAATTCCCAGATCTTATCCTATCTCTTTTGCCTTATCTTTATAAAGTAGTTTCTGAATCACAGAGTCACAGACTTGTTACAGCACAGAATGAGGCTATTTGGCCCATCAGTCTGCACGGGCTCTCCGAATGAACTATTCATTTAATGCCATTCCCCCACCTTCTCCCTGTAATCCTGCACAGTCTTCTTTATCAGATAACTATCTAATTCCCTTTTGAATGCTTCAATTGAACCTGTCTTCACTGGACTCTCCGGCAGTGCATATCCCAGCTCCTAACCACTCACTGCATGAAAAAGTTTTTCTCATGGTCCAGCTCCAGAGATTTTACTGTTGTCTTTGCCTCAGTTACTGGTGTACAACAAAGCGCTTGTTTGGAAGTCGCTGGGTGTATTTTTTCTTATTGTTTTGAGGATGTGAACAAGTTGAATTTGGTTTATTTTCATAAGTATCCAGATAACATACAATCAGAGTTGTTGCGTGACTTGTTATCGGGCTCCTTTGGTCTTTGAGTCTGTCACAAAGACTTCATCACCTCATCAGTCAGGTTCTGTGACATGTTATCCATTTCTCTTTTCCCTGAGCTTGTATAAAAATGATTATTGATGACTGGCTAGTGACATTGTCAATCTTTCTACTGATCCTAGGGTGATGCCCAATGGTGCACTCCGATTGACCCTGATGGCCTGTGCAAGGTCAACTTTATTAGCTTGGGGCAGATGGCCACAATCACAACCTGTCTGACACATGCCCATGGAAACTCCAGTGTTTGTCACCCTGAAGGGGAAGAATTGCCTGGGGTCCCTTCCCCCTATCCTCCTGGAGTTAGGGTGGCAGATCAATAGAATCTGAAGTCTTGAAATTTTAGAACCAATGTATTATTCTTCTGTGGAAGTATAGCTATGCGCATCATTATGGTTACAAAATCCAGTTGGTTTTAAATAAATACTAGATGAATTCATTCAAAGCTTACTTGCTCTTAGCCCAGAGACCTTTTATGTATTCTGAAAATTATTGCTTTTGTTTAATAATTGGCTAATAAATTTGCATAGGAACTTAGGACTTAGGAGTGTGAGTAGGGCATTTGGCCTTGCAAGCCTGCTCTGCCATTCAATAAGATTATGGCTGATTTGGTTTTCACTTTCCTGTCTGTCCCCCATAACGCTTGACTCCCTTGTCTGTCAAAAATCTATTTCATTCAGCCTTGAATGAATTCAATAACCCAGCCTCTACTGCTCTCTGGGGAAGAGAATTCCAACAAACTAAAGACCCACTGAGAGAAAAAAAATCTCCTCATCTTCATTTTAAAAAGGAGGCCTCTTATTCTTAAACTGTGTCCCCAAGTTCTAGTCTCCTGCGCAAGAGAAAGCATCCTTTGCATTAGGCACTGTGCGATATCTGAGGCATGATGACATCATACAGTAAAAATAAAGTAGGAAATGCATGCATGCACAACATTCTACGATAGAGGAATAGATATTTGTAATGGTTTGGCTGAACAGTAATGTCAACATTTCTGATCGTACCTGATGAGGAGGGGAGGAAAGGCAGGCCCAAACTGCAGAGCAGGAGTTGCAGCAAATATCTGAATTAGGCCACAGGAGAATGGCGAACAGAGATGTCGTGCAGCAGGCAGTCAGTCATTCACCACAGAAAGTGCGGCAGCAATCAGCCAGGCAGTGTAGCAGCTATCCAGCTGCAGCAAGAGCGTTGAATTCAGTACTGAGAAAGCTGCTGTAAAAACCCGCTACCTGCTGCCACTCTCAATGCTGTTTTGTTGCTACAAGGCCTGTGCTCAAATGGAGAGATCAATCAGCCAACAGTGAGGATAGGGCCTGGGAGGAAGTGGGACATCTCAGAAAGAAAGATAAGGAGGAAAAGGTCAGGGTGGGGGGTGAAGGGGAACTGAGGTTGAAGGGGAAAAGGAGCAGAAAGATATGGGCGACAAAAGAATGGGTTGAATGGGAGTGAATGGCAGTTTCTGCAAATTAAAAAATCTGAGCAGATGCCCAACATTTGTAAGAAAGTATTCTTCAGCTGGGTCAAAAGATTTTCAGATATATTTAAACAGTAGATTACCTTCTATATAAAGTTGCTGTAATAAGTGTGTGGGTGGTTACTCAGAATCTAAAGAAGATTGTACAGTTTAAGTGAATTTTCACAGCTCCCAATTCTTGCTTGCCTGAACAAATGAAGTATGGCTGAATCAAGGGATGGAGGAAAAGTTCATAGGTGAAAGCAAACCAGCATTTTCACACCATGTAAGTGTAGACACTCCCTAGGCAGCTAGATTGTAATAGTATAGGGTTATGAAGTTGTCTCAGTTCTCTCTATGTCTTTCTGTAAGATGAGGTAGGGCTGGAATGATAAATAAATAAATATTTGGCCCAAATTTTCATAGTTGGAAGGGCTTCACACCTTGGCCAAGATGATGCTGGAGCCTGGAATCCAGAAATCCCGCTCTGAGCCCAGCACCCATGTTTTGCACTGGTCGGGGGTGTTAGGGTTAGAGTTGGGAGTTGGGAGTGGGGGGGGGGAGGGTGGGGGGGTGGTGGGGGGGTGAGGGGGCGGGAATGGGGGCAGGATTATTTCACATATCCACTGTTCACAGACGCAGCTGCACATTTAAAAGTTCAGCTGCCTTCAAACAGAAGCAATTTTTCTCACCCAGGTTTCGGAAACACAACTTGTGGGTTTCAGACATTGGAAGGAAAGGTCTAAACCTGCCATAGTTATTTGGAGAGACAAGGTATCCTTTGGGAGAGGTCACATGTCCTTTGGGAGAGGTCAGGTACTCCTGTTGGATTGTTAAGAATAGACATGAATGTGTCTAAAAATGAATAAGATCTTTGGAACTGTCAATATATCATCATTTTTAATCCTATTGAAAATCACTAGCTAGCTTGCAGTTGAAAAGATCAGTGCTTGCAATTTCAATAGATGTTTGTTAACATAAGCTTGAGGGTTATCATTATAGGATTATGACTGGTTCCGCAACCTATCATTATCACAGTGGGGGCCTGTAAGTTTACAGTTTGATTGACAGCTCAGAAATGTTATAAAGAGATTATCTGTCTTTGATGGTAGACTATGAATACAAATGTTAATTTTAAAGGATTAAATACTTGAAAGAAATGGTTGTTTTTATAGAAGATTAAGTACATGAAGGAAATACTTGTTTTTATAAGGGAAATATGTACTTGAAGGGATTTAAATGCATTGAATAGGCTTTTATCAATTATAATCTTTTAATATATAGTGAAACCTGTAATAGATACTTAGAACTTTATTTGATTTCATCTCAACACAGCTCCTGAGATCTGCCAATGGTGGATAATGGGTGAGTTGACATGGGTGGTGTAAGGAAAAAGGGTGGTGGGTGGGGGGCACAGGTTGGCATGAGTTGGCACTAAGTTGGCATGGAGATATGAAGGGTCATGGTGTGAGGTAGAGGGACATAGGTCAGCATGGAGGGTATAAGGGGCCATCAGGGTGGTAAAGGAGCATAGGTTGGCATGGAGGATATGAGAGTTCAGAAGGGTGAGTGGGAGGCATGAGGTAGCATGGCTTGGCATGGATGGGGCATGAGGAGTGTGTGGAGGGTGAGGGAGTGTGAGGGTGAGGGCTGTTTTTGGTTTTACTGCTTTTTTTCGACCTGGGACAAAATCCCAAAGCAGTGAGGTAAGCCTTTTAACCAGCCTGCTTCAGTATATGGCAGACCCTGTGGCTGCCTCCACACTGTTTCTGGGGGTGGCGGACCCAACTCCAGTTAGCATCCATTCCGAACTCCGCAATGAAAAGCAGGCCATTTGGAGCACTTTCTCTCTGCTTGGGAGTGAAAATTTTGTCTTCACTCTTTCACCCTTTCTCTCCCTCTGTCATGAGAGCAGTTGTGAGGAAAATTTCTCTAGATTAGCAAATGCCTACAAATTCCCATCTCCTCCCTTCAGGGATCTACCTATTTATCCAAGTAGAAGATGCTAGCAGGGAATTACTAGCTTTGTTACTTTTTAAAATTGCTTTAAATGCCATTCATTATTTTGTTGTAGGTGTGTGTCTCTTTGAGGTGGGATGTCCAAACTGCAGCCCAAGGCAAACCTGACCTCTGGCAAACTATCCTTGAAATCTCTCAACTCAGTTCTATTTTGGCTTATAGCCTTTATGTGTCCTGTTTCAATTTATGGGCTTGGAGGGTTAGAAAGACTTTTTTCTAGAAGTGCTGTCTCAGTGGATAAACCCTGAATCAAAACATTAAGACCTGTTTGCATCAGAAACTTGTGATACATGGAAACTAATGGGAACATGGACTTAAATTTATATTTGTGTGTGGTGTCAGAGGCATGGGAGCAAAAAGCTTGGGCAACCTTATTTTATGGCTACAAAATTGAATTGATGTTAAATAATTGCAGTAATGGGTCAGGTAAGAGGTTGCTGATATGTAACACCAGTATTCTATTGCAGGGAAGTTTGTCTGCACATTCAATACAACTGCATTTGTTTTATTTTCAAATACTTTATTCCTCCCCACTCACCAACAGATGTGTAACACTGCAATTTGCGTTCGACTGTCTGTAATGTTGGAAGTATGCTAAACAGAAGATACATACAGAGTAAATTTCTATTAATATTATTGACTGATCTCCTATGCCTTTGCTCAGAGCATGCTTGTTTTGTAAGGACTAGAAGATTGCACCATGTAAAACACAATATACTACCCTGCAGTTGCTAAAATATACCAAAATAAGTTGACAAAGTCTATTTTGTATTAAGTCAATATTGGGTGAAAGCCTACACCCTAGCCTGTTGAGAGGGGTAGGAAGTGGCTTGATCTAAGGATCAATGCTGGGTGCATTTTTGTCCTTTATGTATATATAAATTATTTGAACTTGAGCATAGGGAGCAGAACATCAACATTTGCTTAGGACATAACAGCAGGAGGTTCGGCGATCAGTTTGTAAATGACTTCAAGGGACTTGGGCAGGTTAGCAGATGACAGATGCAGCTTAATGTGAAAGTGTGAGGCAAGGTACTTCAGGACTGTGCTATCAATGAGAAAATACTATAAAGCTGGAGGAACAGAGAGACCTTGAAGATGCAAATTCAGATAGAGAAAACCATAAAAAAGGACAGTAGCAGCTGAGTTTTGTAAATTGGTGCCTCGAGCAGAGGAACAAATAAGTTCAATGAATTTATAGAAGACAAAGGCTAGGCCATAGTTAGAGTACCATGTGAAATGTTGGATGCCCATTATAGAAAGGATATTAAGAGCAATGCTTCACCAGGTTGATATCAGGACTATAAACTATAGTAATGAGAAGGCACTGAGATACTTGAACTTCCACCGGAGCAGAGAAGCCTAAAAGGAGATTGGGCAGGGGTTTTTAAAATAATGACATGGTTTGTTAGATTGTTTTGGGAATGATCATTTCTGGTTGGCTAGTGACAAGTGGTGATTAATTTGAGATCGTCATTTAGCAAGTGATTAAAAGAGGATAAGGACAATATACAAAGAATTATTACAGCATGGAATGCTTTGTCATAGTGAAGTAGGGATAATTGAAAACAACAAATAAAGATGCAATTTTAAAATGGAAGGAAACTCTTGGGGCAGACTTTTTGGTCAGAGAATGAAGAAGTGTGCTTTTATATTACAGATAGGCAATATTTTCCAACATAAATATTCAAGTGGATTAATTAAAGTTAATGAGAGGGTGAAATGCAGAATTTATAAATCTTCAAAGACCAGAAAAATTGTGAAGTGGCCTTGGAATTAAGGGGTCCGATTTCAACACAATCAAAACCCACTCACTTAGAGTTAACATTGGGCCCAAAGTCTGCAAATGTAACTGGAACAATTATCATCATCAATACTAAAGTTTCCCAAAATAAAGATAAAATAAGATGATCAGAACTGCACTTATAGAACTAGAAAGCTTAGTTTTTTAAATCGGCTTCTTATAAACAAATCCAACCATTCTTAATCAACAGGCAGAAAGCCTCGCTCATGGTTTTTGTAACAGGCTAAATTAACTTTCTGATTTTCACTTGAGTTTTCAGCTTTCACCTTATAAGTTGCTAAAGGTCCTTTTAAAACAACGACTAACTGGCTGAGCAATTTCCCATCAGTGGAGCAAATTACAAACATGAAACAAAGTACTTCTAGATCACCAATACAATTATTTCTCGCACCAAGACAGATCACCATTCAATTCAGATGACTGTAGGCTCTAACAAACTGACTTCAAGCTCCTAATGCTTTTCTCACAGAATCCAGTCTGGTCTCCTAACTCAGGTAATTAACTTTTTGCTGCCATGATTACTATAACATAAGGAATGACTGTTGTAAATACTAACACATTAACAATAGTCATAAAACTGACAGGGAGACATTTGTTGCATTAACTCCTCTGGGTACTACAATGTTTTAACACATTTTTTCCTAACTTCCTCTCTTCCTCTCCGGAAAGCATTGACTTATGATTGAATGTAATACCAGGAGTGCCAGTCACATACACATACCTCACCCAAGTGGTATTCCACATGGGTGAGCTTAAACAATCAGTGACAGAAGGCCAGTCTCCATGGGGCCGTCACCAGCAAGGCCAATCCTGACTTTGCTTCTGGGGGAGAAAACCTCTGTCTGCTCTTTGTAGTGAAATCGTAAACGTTTATAAACAACATATTCATGACTGAGCAGGATATAGAACACGGAACAAAAAGATTGGCTAATTGCTTTGTTCCTCCAACTCAGAAGGACTGAGGTCAGTGCTACTGACACTCGTTCTAGGTATCTTTGAATGTCCATGTTGGCATTCATAATTATAGGATCAGAAAGAATTTTAAAATGAGGGGAGGTGATTTTAAATCTGCTTGTCCTGGATAACTGGGGACAGTTAAAACCAGTTAATTTGATTCTAATTTTAATTTATTCAGCTGAGAAAACTGTGAACACTCCTGCCCAAAGGTGACAACAAAGCTTATTTATTTCCATGTGCCTGTTGGGACCAGGCTGTAAGGTTTAGTTGGTGACCTGACTGAGAAGCCATAGTGAGGTTCCAGGCCAACCTAGCAGGGAAGATGATCACCAGAAGAGTGTTTTTTTTTCCCTAGTGGGGAAAGCAGTTCATCTCTGTTCATCTGGCAGAAAAGCAGCCACCCATGAAGCGCAGTTTGATAGTTGGTGTGGGCATATCAGTGGCACATGTACCAACAGCAAACTGGAAGATTATAGTCATGTTACACCATTCCAATTACATAACAGAGGCCTGGAAAGGACCAGACGGGTAAGGCTACCAACCTTTGAAATGTTCCTGAAACTGTAAATGTCCATGTTTAGTAAGGTAATCAATTCCCTGGGATTGATTATTTGCTCCCTCTTTTAGTCTAGTTCTCATCATGTGACTCTTCCAGCCATAACCCTTGACATACTAATGGTGGGCAGACTATCCACCCATGCCCCCCTACCTTCCATTGGCAAATGGCTACAAAGAAAAATACAGTGGAATCCAGTCACAACTTAATTTTTATCCCATTTTCTGGTACCTAATTGAGTGATCTGTCCAGAGACTAATTGGAAATTTGAGCCCCAACTCTTAAGATTTGCAGTGGGGAAATTACATAACAATGATCACAGCATTTTGCCACATGCTCAACAAATTGCTGCCTTCAAGTTTTAGCGAATAAACTTGCAACAACAGTTATAATATTCCCAGTGGAGATTTTAGCAGAGATGTTTAGGAAATTTAGCGGAAACCCAATGGTTTCCCAGAGTGCCAGGCCAGAACAGCTAGGAAACCTACTCATTGGGGGTTACTTCCACTATCTGAATCCTAATTTCTTCCAATGGTCTTCAATTGGACCAATGTCCCAACTAGGATATCAGTTTCAACAATAGCCAACATTTACATTAGACTAGATCAATTACATGTGAGGGAACAATTTATTTTTGTTGGAGAGAGCACTTTTAAACACTCAAACCCAATATTACATTTAGGTTGTTATGATTAATAGGTAGCTGGCACTTATCCTCATATAGCAGCATTGCAGACTGTACCATAGATCCTCCTTTCTGATCTAACAAACTACCAGATCCAATGGAAATTAGCAATATTTTTTCATAATTCCAGGCCCAACTGTACCATCCAAACTTAAAGATTAAACCAATTAAACAAGGATATATCTATTGTAGCACAGTGACTGGGAAGAGTGTTCTGCAGTCAGCATCATAGTGAAGCAGTCTGGGAAGAGTGTTCTGTAGTCAGTTCTTGTTGAAAGTAAGAGTGACATCACAAGACAGCACGAGAGAGCAGCAGAGAGATCAGAACCAGCGCAAGTGTGGGGAAGCTTCAAAAAGTAACGTCAGCTCAAAGGTGGGAGCTGATTGGTGAGTAGTGGGTTAGTGTTTTTCTCCAGGTTTTTTCTCCAGTTTAAAATAGATTAAGCTAAGAAAAGGTAAGGGTTCTAGTTTTTATTTAAAGTACATAAATAATTTCACATTTTTTTACTGTATTTAATTTAAAGTAAGAGTTTTCTTCAACTAGAGGCATGGCAGGGCAGCTCAGTCCCATGTTATGTACTGTCTGTAATATGTGGAAGTCCTAGATGCTCCTAGCACTCTAACCGACCACGTGTGCGGGAAGTGCCACCAGCTGCAGCTACTTGAGCTCCGGGTTTCGGAGCTTGAGCAGCAGCTGGAGGCAGTGAGGTGCATCCGCGAGGCTGGGAGGTTCGTGGATAGCACGTTTTTAGATGTGGCCATCTCACAGTTTACGGAAGTGCAGACAGAAAGGGAATGGGTGGCCATCAGAAGAAAGGTGTCAGGCAGGTAGTCAGGAGGGAGGGAGGGCAAACAGACAGAGATCGTGGTACATATTGGTACCAATGACATAGGTAGAAAGGGGGATGAGGTCCTGGAAGCAGAATTTAGGGGGTTAGGAAACAGATTAAAAAACAGGACCTTAAAGGTAGTAATCCCGGTGCCAAGTGGAGGTTAGTCCAGATGATTGTGTGGCTGGAGAGATGGTGCAGGAGGGCGGGCTTTAGATTTCTGGGACATTGGGACCATTTCTGGGGGCGGTGGGACCTGTACAAGATGGACGGGTTGCACCTGAACCGGAATGGGACCAACATCCTTGTGGGGAGGTTTGCTAGTGCTGTTGGGGAGGGTTTAAACTAACTTGGCAGGGGGAATGGGATCCTGAGAGGAAGTTCAGCAGGGGGAGATGCACAGCCAAAATTAGAAAAGAGAGCAAGTGAATCTGGAAGGCTTATGAATTATAGGCCAGTTAAGGCACAAGGGAGTTTGGCAAAGTTGGATGGTATTTAGTTTAATGCAAGGAGTCTGATGAATAAGGCAGATGAGTTGAGGGCACAAATTAACACATGGAAGGATGATGTCATTGCTGCCACAGAGACATGCTTGAGAGAGGGGCAGGATTGGCAGCTCAATATCCCAGGATATAGGGTTTTCAGGCAAGACAGGGAAGGAGGTAAAAAGAGGAGGGGGTATCGCGATATTGATCAAGGAATCAATTACAGCAGTAAGGAGGGATGATATCTTAGAAGGCTCCTCAAATGAAACCGTATGGGTAGAACTGAAAAACAAAAAAGGAACAATCACATTGCTGGGAGTGTACTATAGGCCCCCAAACAGTCAGAGAGAAATAGAAGAGCAGATGTGTAGGCAAATTTCAGAGAAGTGTGAAAATAATACAGAATCACACAAAGCCGATGAGACCCTTCGACCCATCAAGTGTGCACAGACACATGAGAAACACCTGACCTACCTATCTAATCCCATTTACCAGCACTTGACCCATAGCCTTGAATGTTATGATGTGCCAAGTGCTCATCAGGTACTTTTTAAAGGATTTGAGGCAACCCGCCTCCACCAACCTCCCAGGCAGCACATTCCAGACCGTCACTACCATCTGGGTAAAAAAGTATTTCCTCACATCCCCCCTAAACTTCCTGCCCCTCACCTTGAACTTGTGTCCCCTCGTGACTGACCCTTCAACTAAGGGGAACAGCTGCTCCCTATCCACCCTGTCCATGCCCCTCATAATCTTGTACACCTTGATCAGGTCACCCCTCAGTCTTCTCTGTTCCAATGAAAACAACCCAAGTCTATCCAACCTCTCTTCATAACTTAAATGTTTCATCCCAGGCAACATCCTGGTGAATCTCCTCTGCACCCCCTCCAGTGCAATCACATCCTTCCTATAATGTGGTGACCAGAACTGCACACAGTACTCCAGCTGTGGCCTCACCAAGGTTCTACACAACTCCAACATGATCTTCCTACTTTTGTAATCTATGCTTCGATTGATAAAAGCAAGTGTCCCATATGCCTTTTTCACCACCCCACTAACATGCCCCTCTACCTTCAGAGATCTCACATGCCAAGGTACCTTTGTTCATCAGAGTTTCCTAGTGTCATGCCGTTCATTGAATACTTCCTTGTCAAATTACTCCTTCCAAAGTGTATCACCTCACACTTTTCAGGGTTAAATTCCATCTGCCTCTTATCTGCCCATTTGACCATTCAGTCTATATATTCCTGTAGCCCAAGACACTCAACTTCGTTGTTAACCAAAACAAAAACAGAATTACCTGGAAAAACTCAGCAGATCTGGCAGCATCGGCGGAGAAGAAAAGAGTTGACGTTTCGAGTCCTCATGACCCTTCGACAGTTCTGTCGAAGGGTCATGAGGACTCGAAACGTCAACTCTTTTCTTCTCCGCCGATGCTGCCAGACCTGCTGAGTTTTTCCAGGTAATTCTGTTTTTGTTTTGGATTTCCAGCATCCGCAGTTTTTTTGTTTTTATTCTTTGTTAACCACCTGGCCAATCTTTGTGTCATCCGCAAACTTACTAATCCTACCCCCCCACATAGCCATCTATGTCGTTTATATAAATGATGAATAACAGGGGACCCAGCACCCTGCTCTGAATAATAGGGGACCCTGTGGCATGCCACTGGGCATGGGCTTCCAGTCACTAAAGCAGCCTTCTGTCATCACCCTCTGTCTCCGACAACTAAGCCAATTTTGAATCCATCTTATCAAATTACCCTGTATCCCATGTGCATTTGCCTTCTTTATAAGTCTCCCATGTGGGACCTTGTCAAAGGCTTTGCTGAAATCCACATAAACTACATCAACTGCAGTTACCCTCATCTACACACCTGGTCACCTCCTCAAAAAAGTCAATCAAATTTGTTAGGCATGACCTACCTCTGACAAAGCCATGCTGACTATCCCTGATCAAACCTTGCATCTCCAAGTGGAGTTAGATTCTCTCCATCAGAATTTTCTCCACTGACGTGAGACTCACTGGTCTGTAGTTCCCTGGCTTATCTGTACAACCCTTCTTAAATAGCAGATCCACATTAGCTATTCTCCACTCCTCTGGCACCTCCCCCGTGGCCAGAGAGGAATTAAAAATTTGGGTCAGAGACCCTGCGATCTCCTCCCTTGCCTCCCTCAGCAGTCTGGGACGCAAATCATCTGGACCTGGAGATTTGTCCACTTTTATGCCTGCCAACACCTCCAATACCTTGTCACTCCCTATATCAATTTGCTCAAGAACCTCGCAGTCTCTCTCCCTGTGTTCCATACCTTCATCCTCATTCCCTTGGGTGAAGATGGATGTGAAGTATTCGTTCAACACTCTACCGATGTCCTCTGGCTCCACCCACAGTCCCTAATGGGCCCTAATCTTCCCCTGGTTTTCCTCTTCCCATTGATATACTTATAGAATATCTTGGGATTTTTCCTACTTTTACCAGCCAGAGCTTTCTCATATCCCCTTTTTGCTCTCCTAACTGCTTTCCTATGCTTCACCATGCACTTTCTGTACTCCACTAATGCCTCCGCTGATTTGCTCCCATTGCACCTACTAAAAGCCTCTCTTTTCCTTCTCATCGTATCCTGAATATCTCTGGTCATCCATGGTTCTCTGGGCTTGTTACTCCTTCCAATCACTCTAGAGGGAACATGTTGAGCGTGTACCCTCCCCATTTCCTTTTTGAACAACACCCACTGCTCTTCTGTAGATTTCCCAACAAGTAGCTGTTCCCAGTCTACCCTGGCCAGATCCTGCCTTATTTTACTAAAATCCACTCTCCCCCAATCCAAAACATTTTTTTGCAACTTGTCTATTTCTTTGTCCGTAACAAGCTTAAATTGTACCATGTTGTGGTCGCTATCACTGAAATGCTCGCCCACCACCATCTCATCCACCCTGTCCGGCTTCATTCCCCAGAATTAGGTCCAGCACTGCACAGTCCCTTGTTGGACCCTCTACATATTGACCTAAAAAGTACTCCTGTACACATTTCAAGAAATCCACTCCATCCATGCCCTTAACACTATGTCTATCCCAATTAATGTTGGGAAAGTTGAAATCACCTAATATAATTACCTTATTGTTATTGTTTTTGCACACCTCTGCAAATTGTGCACATATTTGCTCCTAAATTTCCCACTGACTAGCTGGGGATCTATAATAAACACCTAACAATGTGGCTGCCCCTTTTTTATTCCTAAACTCTACCCACAAAGCTTCATTTGATGCCAGTACGTAGAAGGTCCTACAAGAGAGGGGGCGGTCCTGGACTTAATTTTAGGGAATGAAGCCAGGCAAGTGGCAGAGGTATCGATGGGGGAGCATTTTGCAGATAGTGATCATAACTCCATTAGATTCAAGGTTGTTATGGAAAAGAACAAGGAGGGGCGGGAGCAGCTACCTTTAGGTAAATCTGCATCAGAGCAGGGGGACTCATTCAAGAAGGAAATACGGAGAGTACAGGGCTAACATATTCTATTGAAGATAAAGGGTGGGACCAACAAATCCAGGGAACCCTGGATGTCGAGAGATATACAGGATTGGATAAAGAGAAAAAGGGAAGCTTATGGAAGATACCGAGGGCTCAAAACAGTAGAAGTCCTAGAGGAGTATAGAATGTGTAGGGGGGAACTTAAAAAAGAAATTAGAAGAGCAAAAAGGGGGAATGAAAAAGCACTGGCAGGTAAAATAAAGGAAAATCCAAAGGTATTTTACAAGTACATTAAGTGTAAGAGGATAACCAGGGAAAGAGTAGGGCCCATTAAGGACCATAGTGGTAATTTGTGTGTGGAGCCGGAAGACATAAGTAGGGTTCTAAATGAATACTTTGTGTCGGTGTTCACAAGTGAGAGGGATGACATGGGTATGGAAATCAGGCTGTTTGTGGTATATATAAACGATTTAGACTTGAATGTCAGAGGGTTGCTCAGTAAGTTCGCAGATGACACGAAAATTAGTGGGGTGGTAAACAGTGAGGAGGATAGCCTTAGATTACAGGAGGATATAGATGGGCTGATCAGTGGCAAATGGAATTTAATCCGGATAAGTGTGAGGTGATGCACTTGGACAGGACATACAAGGTATGGGAATACACGATGAATGGTAGAACCCTGGGAAGTACCGAGGATCAGAGGGACCTTGGTGTGCATGTCCACCGGTCCCTTAAGGTAGTGAGACAGGTAGATAAGGCAGTTAAGAAAGCATATGAGATACTTGCCTTTATTAGCCAGGCATAGAATATAAGAGCAGGGAGATTATGCTGGAACTGTATAAAAATGTTGGTTAGGCCACAGCTAGAGTATTGCGTGCAGTTCTGGAATCCACATTATAGGAAGGATGTGATTGCACAAGAGAGCATGCAGAGGAGATTTACCAGGATGTTGCCTGGACTGGAGAGTTTTAGTTATGAGGAGAGATTGGATAGACTGGGGTTATTTTCCCTGGAGCAGAGGAGATTGAGGGGCGACATGATTGAGGTGTATAAAATGATGAGGGGCATAGATAGGGAAGACAGGAAGGAACTTCTCCCCTTGGTGGAGGGATCAAAAACCAGGGGGCACAGATTTAAGGTAAGGGGCAGGAGGTTTAGAGGGGATGTGCGGAAGAATATTTTCACCCAGAGGGTGGTGGGAATCTGGAACTCTCTGCCTGAAAGGGTGGTAGAGGCAGAAACCCTCATAACATTTAAGAAGTATTTGGATGCGCACTTGTGATGCCATGGCATACAAGGCTATGGGTCTAGTGCTGGAAAATGGGATTAGAATAGTTAGGTACTTGGTTGACCGGCGCAGACTCGGTGGACCAAAGGGTCTTTTTCTGTGCTGTGGACCTCGATGACCCTATGATTCATTTTAGTTGTAAATGGTAATATTTCTGGGAGTGAAATAAATGCATTTTGCTTCCTTGTTTTTGAGTGAGTATGAACTCAGCCAATCATGAAACTCTGCAGACATCAGATGTACGCAAAATTTTTAATGATACAGGTTTGGTTTTACTGGGTCAGCACTGCTTTAAGGTGCATCTGATAGCACTAAATAGCACTACCATCTCCTGCTCTCCCCTCATAATTATTCACAACTCCATACCTCAGGTGGATTGAGAGATGAAAACTGAGGAAAATTGTGTGTAAGTCAAATTTAAAGAGATGAGGGCAAGTAAAGGGAAACATTACAAGAAAGGTGTCAAAAAATCTAGAAGGCTTCTGAACAGCATTAAAAGGCACCCTGCTATCATACAGTGCTATGCACACCATGCTATCTGTGATTGGCGTACTTTGAAAAGCCATGCAGCAGAATGGTTAGTTAGACATTCACATCTCATGGTAATGCTATCAGGGGTGTAGCTAATAGAGTTTTCTTTAGGAAGAGGAGTCTCCACATAAAGGTCTGATGAGATATGCCATCTCTGAGTGCAGGAGATCAGGAGCTGCCAGGTGAGCACAGAACACCTCTCAGATGGCTTGACCCACCTGGCATCCCTCTTCAGCTCCTCCTCAACTTCCGAACATGTATGCTTGGAGGATCTCTATTGGGAAACTGATGCCGACAAAGAGAGCTTGAGGTAAAATGGAAATCGCAAATGGTTCAAAGGCTGACAAAAGTCTAAATGCCAGATTGGGTAAAACAACAATAGAAGTAAGGCCAACTAAAGTCCTGAAACACTTGCAAAATCTGTGGGCTTCTTAAAGATCCTCCTGCCTGCAGGACTCCATGAGGCCTTCGTCCTGCCAGTTTTCAGTAGTTTTGTGGGGACTTAGCTTCCATTATGTCTGCAGACCTGTAAATGGCACAGTGACATTCCCCGTTCCTATTTATGTATTTTAATGAAGTTCCTGCCTCATTTGAATGGGGCCTTCGTTTGCCTGTTTCAAGCTGGATCTGAAGATTCAGCATTGTGAATGCAGTGGATCTGATTTTCACCTGATTTTTCTGCCTCGATCTTCCTTCTTCTGTTAGTGCCCCAGAAATGGCCACTAAGGTCATAGTATGACAGGAGTAGGCACACATTTGGTAGATTTTCTAGGAAGCTATCTGGACCAGTGTCTACATAGATCAAAACATTGTGGATTCATGATTAGGGCTTGAACCTATGACTTAGTGGGACTTAATAGTGCTCCTTGCAAAGTATCTGACATCATTTTCTGCTCTCACTGGTCCACTCCTACAAGGAATAATGCAGGTAGAGCATTGAATGCAGTCACCATAGTGTCCAGAATACTTAAATATAATTTTCAACACTTGAGCTTTCACACTGCGGCAAGGTCTACTCATTTAAGTGTTATGAATATATTGAACGATTGTTATACTAACACAGCAATGCTTCACTTTTAGCTACCTAATCTGCCAGTTCACAAGATTAATTGCATGTCTTGAGCATGTTAGTGCTTGAAAAATCTTCAAACAGCCATTCCTTAAGACAGAATCACAGAAAATGCAGTACAGAAAGAGGCATGCAGCCCGTCATGCTTACCTGCCAGTATTTACTCTTCAACCACTGCATTCTATTCAATCCTGTTTTGTGGTTCTTTTCCCATATCCTATGGCATGGTGGAAACTACAGCACAAATGAGGTAATTACAGCACAGAAAAATGCACTTTAAATGGTGACTATAGTAACTATATATCACATCAGTACTGTCAGCCACACTGATATATCCTGAATATGTAACACCATCGCCAGGTCTGGACACCAATATATTAAATAATAGTTAGAATTGAGGAAGGCTACATAGCCCATCTTAGTTCATCTATCCATCTCTGCTGCTGCAGAAAATTATTTCTTAACTGATTCCTGGGGCTTGATTGTCAAGCCCTGCCGAGGTTGGGAACAAAGGTAGTTGGGGCCCAAGAATACAGGTGTAGGGCAGTGTGCCGGTTTCCTGGCCCCATTCCCAGTGGCAGCCATTTTGGGTGCCTAGTAAGGCTACCTGCCCCCATGAAGAGGGCAGCCAATTAGGCTTGCTAGAAACCTTGTTAGCAGTAGCTAACGGAGGCTGACTTAGGTTCTGCATTCGGCCTCCAGATTCCCTATGCAACTGGGGCAGTTCAACCTCCTGGAGGCCGGAACCCAATTGTAGCCTGAGGGGGCTGGTGCTCCGGAAAGGTCTAGAGGCCCTCCCTACGGAGCTGGGTGCGGGTGCAGTTACAGACTGCTCTGCAGAAGGATTTCCACCATCCAATAACATCCACAGTCCCACCAGACCCCAACCCCAAATTGGTGGCATTGCTCCTTTTTCTATTTTGTTCTATTTTTTTCAAGTTGCTGAGAGGGCAGCATCATATTGGAGCACACTCTCAGTTACATCCCTTATAGCCGGCTGCTTCTCTGAAGTTGGAAGGCTTCTGATTGGCCCTCCAGCTTTGCCACCTTTAATCAGACAGGGAACCTGTCTCCATGTGCCCCGGTCAAAATTCCACAGCGTGACTATGTGCCTCTAGAGACACGTTTGGGACCCGGAATCAATCCCAGCTCTTGTTTTCCGTTCCCAAAGCAAAAATCCAGCCCCAGTTTCTTCAATATCTCTTCTGCAACTTCTCTCAGACCTTGTCATTCTGCCTAAAGTGATGCCCAGAACTAAACACAACAATCCAACTGGAACATAACCAGTGTTTTTTTTAAGGATTTAACACGTAGGGTGGAATAGTCCTGGATTTGCACAAAGTACGGTAGTGCGCGTGAAAAAGTTGTTTTACCGACTGGCCCCAAAGGTGGATTTTTGTGCTGTGTTGTTCCAATCCTAGTGCGTCCCATCGCTTCCTTGCTCCAGGTGCCATATTTAAAGCGCACCAGAGCGGAGCCTACTTCGTGTCTTCAGACCATGACTGCTCCAGGTGACAGATGGCCCTGAATGCAAAGAAGACAACAGCCCCAAATTCCCTGTGGAAGGCCACTGCAATGTCTTCTACCCCCACTCTGGCTGCAGGAGGTCTACAAGAGTCACCAATCTGGCCTGGCTGGCGGTGGCAGCGGTGGTCAGCGCCAACGGAGCATAGCCTAGGTCAGCCAACCAATGCAGGAACAGGATGAATGCTGTCATCTCTTCCGCCAGGGTAACTCACTCTTGTCATCACTCTCAACTCACACACTCACAAACCCATCACACGTCCACAGGGGTCTTACAGTTCAAGGGACAGCACCACTAACTCTCACACACACCCTCACGTCTCCGTCAGGCTCACCACCTCTGGAGCTCATGTCCTCATCCTGTCCGTGGCTCCTCTCACCACACAAACATTTCACGCGGTGCCAAATGTCCTGCTCACATTAGGCTGCTCACTCACTTTGAGGAGCGCGCCATCGCACTGACTGGTGAGGACGTAGACTATGCCTCCAGCGATGGTGATGTCAGCAGTGAACCCCAGATGAGGATCCTACACCACATCCTCTCTCTCTTGACGCAGCTGTGAGTGCTCTCTCTCCTGCTTTTGACTCTGCTGCCTTGCACTAATTATCTCTACTTTGGTTCACAGGGAGTCTGTCAAGTGACCGACACCCTCAGCCAGCCAGTCCCTCAGATCCATCCATGTCCTCATCTGCAGTCAAGAGGACACCTCCTCCATGAAAGAGCTGGAAATAAGCTGTCTGGAAGACCTACCACAGTATTTACCCACACCCACCACCAGCGCAGAGACGCACACCTCACTGGGACCTAGACCTAGAGCAGGCTTGGGTTCACAATCTGTTGATCACTACAAGGAACCATGTCTGCAGCAGGAGAAGGCAGGTTCAGCTGACTTCCCCAGCACTCAGAGGACTTCTGGGGAAGGGGCTTCTGTGAGGTCCGAGTCAGATGATGAACCTCTGGATTCGGCCTTCTATCTCATCATGGAGAGTCAGCAGAAGGTGGGGGAAAATCACACACAGCTGTTGGAAGCCATCAACAGAGTGGCAAACGAGTCAGAGAAACGCCTGCTCCCTGATGAAGTGGTGTCCATATGTATGCGCATGGAGGTCTCCATGGGAAGGATGGCAGACCCTGGTCCAGCAGAACATGGAGATGTGCGCAGACCTGCATTCTGTCGAGGTAGCCATGGGTAAGTTCCTGCAGTGGCAACACAATAGGGAAACAGGGCACCTTGACGTCTCCCCAGGTGCTCCTTCCCTTCAAGAAGTAAGGTCGCCCTTGGGCACCCAAAAGGAGGTGGTGCAGCTGCTGGACTCCCCTGGGTCATCCACTCAGGAATCTGAGAGTCTGTCTGCTCCCTCCAAGTTCCCTTTGCCAGTGACCCCCCAATCTCATCCTCTGTCAACACAGAGGACAGCCGAAGTAATCCGGGGCCCTCAAGGCCTCGGCTTTCCAGAGAATGCACGCCAAAAGCATCAGAGGCAACAGGGCCAACCATTGCACAGGCTGTCTCCAACCCTGCTGCGGATGTCAGGGCAGCACCTAGAAGAAGTGCTGGGCCTAGAAAAGTTAAGAAATTCTGATCACAAATGTTTGCATGGAAGAACACATTTTGTCTCTTTATAATCTGAAAATAAATTCACTTTCACTGAAAAATGTGTAATGTCTTTCAGCTTCATTTACAGGCTTTGCGATTCCTCCCACTGCTCCCCCAACCCACCCCCCACCACTAGCAGTTCAGCTGCACACAGCCAGACCATGAGTGATTCTGGAGGGAGAAGTGTGTGCGTGGCAGGAACTTTTGGAGCCTCATGCAAGCACTCTCCCACACATGCGGAGCCTTCATACATCATACTCACCTCAATGTCCTGAGCATTTTCAATGCTGCCTGCTGGGGTTCTCTCTCAGTTGTCCATCTGAGCCGACCTGCATCTCCACCCACCCACCGATCACACTCCCATGCAGCACCTGTGCTCGTCCAACATGAGGCTCCGCTCACTTTCAATTTCAACAACCATGGCCGTTGTTAAGCTTTTGATCAGCTCCCCCACCCATGTTACCCATGTCCTTTCCTCCATCACTGTCGACCCCCAGGCATCATCTTCCACCTCACCACCAAACCCTTGTCTTTCCAGGATGTTCAGGTAAACTTGCACATTCCTGACTTTCCTGAGAATCCTGCCCCCATCCACATTGACCTCCACAGTCTCCACCTTCCCACCCCCAGGGTCCATGTCTGTCTCCGAGTCCCCACCAACCAAACTTGCTGTCCCTTCTACTGCTACTGACGTACCCTCATCCTCCCACCCTTTGAGCTGCCTCTGCCCTGTCTCATACTCACCATAGCTCTCCTACCACCCACCTATTGTTTGCTCCCCTGTCAGCAGTCATTGACTCCGCAGACCCATCCCTTGCACATTTGCCTGGACATCCGCTCCCCTTACTCCTTCCTCCACCCTTACTCCCTTCTCCCCCTGGACATCTTCCCCACTCTGAACTCTCTCTTCCCCTTCCCAGACCCCCTTCCTCCCTCCAGACATCATCCCTCTTCCAAACTCCCTCCTCTTCCCCAGGCGCCTCTCTCCCCATCAGACACCTTCCTTTCTGCAGACACATTCCCCGCCTCCGCAGTACTCCTGCAACCCCCTCCGAACTCCTGCACCCCTCCAAACTCCTGTGCCCCTCCGAACTCCTTCCCCCCTCCGACCTCTCTCCTTTACACCTTCTTCCCCCTTACACCTATCTCCCCATCTGTTACATCCTTCCCCCCCCGTACTCCCTCCAACACCTTCGTTTCCACGCACCGTCCCCCCCATTACACTTTCCTATCCCAGTCAAACGTAGGCCTTGCTTTCCCAATCCCCTTGGTACATCCTCCTCTCCCACTCACAGCTGGACCTTCCTCCCTGCCTCATCACCAATCATTTGTAGCAGCCCATGGCCAAGACCATGATGTTCCAAAGCAGACCTGAGACACTAATGGAGACCTCCCAGTTCGCGGCGGAGCTATGTCCATGAGAATCTACTCAGCAGGCAATGCACATGTTCCTCCAGGGTCCAGTAGCTGTAGGACTCCAGCATCTTCTGCTCCTCGGATGTCCGCGATCTGAGCAAGGCCCTAACGGTAAGTCCCGATTTCTGCACGTCAGACTTGTCCAAACATTTTCTGGGGTGATGTGTTTTCCTGCCGGTAATGGTAAAACTGGTGTGGTGGGACGATTCCGGTCAGGCCTTACTTTGCATTCCATTAACAGGACACAAAGCGGGTTCACACCAGCCTCCAAAGGGGTTCGTGTTCCACCAACGTGGACACCATCCGATACTCCTGCTGTGCTTTCACGTCGGCGTGAAACTGATTTCTGCCCCTCACGCCGCATTGTCCCGCCCCCACCAGCCACGACGCCCGATGCAAACAAGACCAGACGATTCCACCCATGGTGCATATTGTGTGACTTCACCACGCCTGTGCTATTCTACATAACTGATATTACGAGCCAAAGTGATTCAACTTGTAAAAATTGATTGCAGAAAAGTTTATAACTGGACAAATTTACTATGATATTGATATGCTTATTCCATGTATTTGTGTCCACTTGGGAAGTTATTCAAGGCTCCATAAACTAAGTTATGCAGGTTATCAACAATTTTAGTTCATCCAATGTGGACTTGATCCCAACCCAAAGTCCCAATGAGGAAAAAAACAGTGGCTACAAATATCCTTTTCCAGTTTTAATGAAGTGTACATTCTCCCTTTCTTTCCAGCCCACTGCCCACCCCATTCCAAACATTCTGGTGCATATGTGAGAAAAGGTGGCATACGTGATTGTTACGGCCAATGAGAAAGACACCTGGCCCAAGTAAAAATCGATCAGAGTTGGAGATTTAAGGTGCCCTCAGAAGACGTGCAAGAAAATGCAGCACGGTTTAAAAAAAATCTGCTCACTTATCAATAATTAATCACACTTAAAAAACGAGCCCTGATGTACAGAAAGTTTCCCCAAGCTTCCAGAACAAAAGCAACAACCGACATGAAAATTTCATGGTATTATTCATGCACTCCACCCACTATTCGCCATGCATTGCACTAATTAAACAAAAAAAGAAAAAAAAAAACCTCAACTATTGCACTGACAACTACATCTAGCAGCCAGCTGTGTTTTCACTAAAATTATTCAAAAGGCCTGTCACTAGAAATTCATCAGCTGACTGCTCTCCACACGGAGGTTTTGCAACTATCCTTGGATGCAGATTTAGCTCAATATGAAATTACGGGCTATTGTTCGCCTTATTTGAGGAAAAAAATGAGTGATTTTTTTTTTTTCTGTTGTATATTATGACCCAGTAACGAAATTTGGGAAAGTCGGTTGGAGACTTGTGCTCACAAAGGATCTGATGATGTTAGTGGCATTGAAAAATAACTGTAAATCATAATGCACCTGCAAAAATGATCCTTTACCATTTCCCAAACAACTGACAAACTATTTAACTTAAGTGTTTATCTAACTGTGGTTTTGTAATTTTTTGATTCAAAAATAGATCAATTCCCTCTGAGCTATTGGTCACTGGTGTAAAGAAGCAACTTCAGGAGTGCTTTAGTGCAGATGGACAGCTGCCAGCTAAGCAAAGGAGGTCAGTAATGTGGCAGGAGAGGTGGAGGAGGTTATGCAACTTAAAAAAAAATCATAAAGGGAAGATGTGAATATGAAAATACACAGGATCTATACAGACATGACGGAAAGTTGGAATTATTGAACAACCTAACAACAAACTATATAGTTAGCAAAGACGTAGCAAGAAATATGGAAGTCAATAAATATGCAAACAACCATATACATTCTATGATGGAAGGAGGAGGGTACATCAGCCTGTCTCACTTCACATTGTTATGTCTGTAGGGGAATCTCATAAAGGTTGCATCAGGTAATGGAGCATGATTCAGGAAAATGGTCATTTCTTATGACAAAAGAATTGCCAAGCTATTCAGCACAGGAAGTTTGGAAGGTGAGACACCGACTGAAATCAGAGAACAGTACAAAACTTATGGAATGTAGTATACCACACAAATATATTCTCTTTGCACAACACCTTACATTCTCACAATGTGTGACATAATGATTATGCATATTGCGTTTCTGACAGTACGATACCTGTAAAGATAAATACGTGTATTTACTCAGACTGTCTCTGATGTCTTCACTCTTGAGCTTAATCTGAAGAACAGTCTCCAGAGCACTAAAGATTATCATTGCCATTTAAAACAGACGTTGCAGGAGCTCTTGGCACTGATATTGAGGGAAAGATGCAAGGTTACGTCACTAAGGTATCAGTCACAGGCACTTAGGAGCAGGATTAGGCCATTCAGCCCTTTGAGCCTGCTCCGCCATTCCATGAGATCATGGCTAATCTGGTTGTGGTCTCAACTCCACTTTCCTGTCTGCCCCCCATAACCCATGACTCTCCTGGTCTATCAAAAATCTATTTCTGCCTTGGATAAATTCAATGACCTTGCCTCCACTGCTCTCTGTGGAAGAGAATTCCACATGCTAATGACCCTGTGAGAGAAAACAATTCTCCTTATGTCTGTCTTAAACGGGAAACCTCTTATTCTTAAACTGTGTCCCCTAGTTCTAGTCTCCCAACAAGTGGAAACATCCTCCCAGTATCTTCCCTGTCAAGTCCCCTCGGGATCTCATATGTTTCAATAAGGTCACCTCTCATTCTTCTAAATTCCAATGGGCATAGTCCCAATCTGTTCAATCTTTCTTCACAAGATAAACCCTTCATCCCAGGAATGAATTGAATGAACTTTCTCTGACCTGCTTCTAAAGCAATTATATCTTTTTTCAAATAAGGAGACCAAAACTGCACACACAAATAAGGAGACCAAAACTGCACACAGTATTCCAGATATGGTCTCACCTGTAGTAAAGCTCCCCTACTTTTATATTCCATTTCCCTTGTAATAAATGCCAACATTCCATTTACCTTCCTAATTACTTGCTGTACCTGCATACTAACTTTATGTGACTCACATACCAACCCAGATCCCTCCATACCACGAAGTTCTGCAACCTCACTCCTTGTAAATAGTAAAAAGCTTTTCTATTCTTTCTGTCCAAGTGGACAAGTTCATATTTTCCCAATTATATTCCATCTGCCAATTTTTTGCCTACTCAGTTAACCTGTCTATATCCTTTTGCAGATTCCCTACCTCCTCTTAGCAACTTACTTTCCTACCTATTTCGGCGTCATTGCAAATTAAGCTACCATACATTTGGTCCTTTCATCCAAGTCATTGATATAGATTGTAAATAGCTGAGGCCCCAGCACTGATCCCTGTGGCACTCTAATAGTCACAGCTTGCCGACCCGAAAAAGACCCATTTATCCCTACTCACTGCTTCCTGTTAGCTAACCAATCCTTTATCCCTGCTAATAAGTTATCTCGATACCATATTCTCTTATCATGTGCAGTAACCTTTGATGTAGCATCTTATCAAATGTCTTCTGGAAATCCAAGCTCATCACATCTACAGGTTTTCCTTTATCCACCTTGGCTGTTGCTTCCTCAAAACAATCTAATAAATAAGTTAAACACAATTTCCCTTTCACAAGGGACTTCGAAAGTCGAAGAAAAATCAGCAGGAACATAGAAACAGGAATAGGCCATTCGGCCCGCTGAGTTGCTCCACCATTCAATTAGATCATGGCTGATCATCTACCTCAACTCCACTTTCTCACACTATCTCCATATCCCTTGAGGTCATTGGTCCCCAGAAATCTATCGATTATTACCTTGAACATGTTCAACGATTGAGCTTCCACAGCCCTCTGGGGTAGAGAATTCCAAAGACTCACCACCCTCTGAGTGAAGAAGTTCCTCTTCTTCTCAGTCTTAACTGGCCTATCCCTTATTCTGAACTGTGCCCCTTGGTTCTAGGTTCACCAGCCAGGGGTAACATCATATCTGCATCCTCTCTGTCATGCCCTGTAAGAATTTTTTAAGTTTCAATGAGATCACACCTCATTCTTCATAGCTCTAGGGAATACAGGCCCAGTCTCCTTAATCTCTCCTCATAAAACAATCCCGCCATCCCAAGATTTAATCTGGTGAACCTCCATTGCACTGCATCTATGGCAAGTGTATCCTTCCTTAGATTAGGGGAACAAAACTGTGCACAATAATCCAGGTGTGGTCTCACCAAGACTCAACTGCAGTAAAACATCCTTACTCCTGTACTCAAGTCCTCTTGCAATGAAGGCCAACATACCATTTACCTTCCTAATTGCTTGCTGCACCTGCATGCTAGCTTTTAGTGGTAGGTATTGGATGAGACACAGCATGATTCATGCTCCTGTTTGTAGCCAGCAAGCCAAAAGATCACAACCACCCCACTTATGACTAACTTATTTGAACTGCTAGTTTAGTAAGATATTTCACCCTCTACAATGCAGACAAATGGTCCTGAGGGATGGAAGAGTCTAAGAAATCTCGTCACTGCAGCCATTCTCATGATACAACCAGCTACATCTGCAAAGCAAAGCTGTAGTTAAAAGGCCCATTCTCTCTGGCCACAAATCAAAAGATTTTCTACTTTTCCCTACAAATGTTTCCCTACTCATAACCGGAAAGCCTGGCAGTTAACACTATTCTAGTTATGTCAACAGGTTCTGGCATTCTTTATCAACAGAAAATGAAAGATGATGCAACAGACAAATCCATTTCAGATGGAGTGTCATCAAATGGCGCACTTTTGCTGGTTGAAGAGGCAAGTTCTGTCACAGGTGCCACACATGAAGCTATTGACTGTTGTTGTGGTTGTTTTTGGCATCTATTGCCAAGTGCCACTGGCCATCGTGATGATGCATGGCAGCCCACAGGAGGTATCGCGTTTTCCTCTGTCATCAGCTAGTGACTCCCAGATGCAATAATCAATGTTTAGGGCCTTTGTCTTGCTTGCAAACAACCTTGAAGCGGGGCTTTGGGTGTCTTACTGACTGTCTGGCTCCAGCTACCTCACCCTACAGAAAACCCTTGGGAATGCGACCATCTTCTATCCTGCGGACGTGCCTGGGCCAATGAAGCTGCCTGTGTTTGATGAATGTTAACAAACCCGAGAGCTCTGCCTTTGAGAGGACTGCCAAATTCATGATCTTATCCTGCCAGAATATGACCATAATGCACTGCAAACAGCGAAATTGGAAATTGTGGAGCTTCTGTCCTTGATAGCTGTATATTGTCCAAGTTTCACAGTCATACTGCAAGTTGCTCAGCAGACAGGCCTCACGAGCTATCAGCTTGGTCCTAAAGGTCAGCTTTCCCTATGCATGTGTCAAGTTCTGCATCAAGGATGAGATTGTCAGTCATTGTGGACCTGAGAAAGCAGAATATGTTAACCACTTCCAGTGGAGTGTTATTTTGTGTGATTGGAGCACAGTTGCAACAAGTTGTCCCAGGACCATGGTTTTCTTGACACTTATAGTCAGGGAGAACAAGTTACAGGCATGGAAGAGACAGTCCATGAGCCTTTGTAGCTGAGTTTCCATGGGGGACCATTACAGCATCGCCAACATAGAAGAGTTCTTTGGTCAGGACACGATATGTTTTTGACTTTACTTTCAGGCTTGATAGATGTAGAACCTGCCATCTGGCCTAGTGTAGACTCCTTCCATACCTGCAGGGAAGGCAAAGGTCAGGAGCATGGAGAAGAAGGTGCCAAATAGAGTGGGGGCTAGGACACAGTTCTGTTTTACTCCATTCTTCACTCCAAAACTGTCATAAGCGGAGCCATCAAACTGCATAGTGCCGTACATGCTATCATGAAAGGTACGGATGAGACTGAGGAGCTTTGATGAACAGCCAATTTTTCCCAAAATCTTGCAGAGCCCTGCTCCATTGAGAGTGTCGAAAACCTTAGTGAGATCTACGATAGTATGGTAAAGGGGTACACCCTGTTCCCTACACTTCTCTTGTTGCTGGCGTCTAGAGAGGATCATGTCCACAGTAGACCTGTTGGCACAGAAACCACATTGTGCTTTCAGGTACACTCGGTCTGCAAATATAGCTGGAAGCTTTTCACTATAATCCTACCAAAGGCCTTCCCTGTGACATCTAAGGACTGAGATTTTCCTGCAGTTGTTGCAGTCTCCTCTGTCACCTTTGTTTTTGCATAGTATGATGATTTTTGCATCATGCAACTCCTGTGAAACAGAACCTACCTTCCAGCAGAGAAGGAGAAGGTCATAAAGGTGTGACAATAGATTGGACTTCAAGTGCTTGAGCAATTCAGCTGGGATTCCATCTCTGCTAGGTGTCTTTCTGTTTGCTAAGCAATCTATGGCCTTCTTGAGCTCAAGTGATGAGGGCTCTTTATCTAACTCATCCATGACAGAAAGCTGCAGGAAAGTGTCACGCGCAGACTGGGAGATGTCTGTCTCACAAGAGTACAGCTCACAATAGTGTTCAGCCTAGAGGGACATCTGTTCCCTTCTGTTGGTGAATATTTCACTGTCTGCTGACTTCAGGATCTGGAGGTCTATAAAAGCCATGTTCCAGAACAGCTTTTATAAAATTGGATTGCGAACACATCTAAAATACAATTGTTAATCAGTTAAGATCTCCTCTTTTAAGTACACTCGTGCATTACAGTAGAAAGAAACTTCTGGGCTGACAAATCCGTTTGGTGTTCACTATCAATTGCTTTGTTTTGTTTTATCAGCATCTGTTTTATTATTGGACGTTTCTTTTTCCATGTTGTCCTCTCCCTAAAGAAGCGGACTCTTTCTGGGGATAGGGTTCCATTGCATCAGCAGTCATCAGGTATCCAGGCCAAGGACCCAGATTTCATGTTTGGCCATAGACAGCTATTGAGGAGAAGAGCATAGATGCTGAAACTATGTAAACACATGAAGGGAAAAGCAATGGAAAGATATGTTGATGCACTTAGACAAAAGGCAGTGGGGGGAGCAAAGCTTGAACACCAACATAGACCCGTTGAGTTGAATGGATGTTTACTTTGAAGTTAGCAGTTGGCTCTTCTATTCTGGAGTGCACCAAATCCAAATCGTGTCGGGACTCTCAATTAAGACTTGCCTCTGTGCCGATATGCCTTATAAATCTGAAAATTCACTGTTAGTAGCTCCATCTTCCTTCACATCCCACAATAAGATGATAACATGTTATAAACAACATTGCTTCTTTCTGTGAAGAAAAGCTCCAGGAAAAGCTCACAGAAATCATGTTTGTGAACTCTACAGCGACTTGACTAGCTCTTTATGAAATGTTGGCGGAATCCTCTGCTCTCTCTGGTGGCAGGCTTGGGGATGGGAAGGGCATTTAATTTGGCGGGATGGTGGCATACCTGAACCCCGTTGCCTTCCTGTCTCCACCAGAGTTAAGTTCTGGGCAGGAAAGACCATGGTCGATCATTCCACCCTGCCATCAGTTGAGGCCCTTAAGTACTCAATTAATGACCACTTAAGGGCCTTATCCCGCTGCTGCTACTATCAACTCAGCAGTTGCACTTCAGCCCCACGCTCCTGATCTATGGGCACCCGGTGCGGAAGGGGGTCGGGAAGGAGGAGGACCTCCTCGTGAACCTGTTCCTGGGCCTGGCCAAGTTGGCCATTAACAGGTCCAGGCAGCGGGCGATCGACGGGGGAGTCCCACCCGATTGTTTGTCCCTCTTCCGTGGCTACGTTCGCTGCCGGATGTCCCTGGAGAAGGAGCACGCGGTGTCTGCTGGCACTCTCGAGGCCTTCCGTGCTCGGTGGGCACCGCGGGGACTGGGGTGTTTTGTTGACCCCTTTAATCACATTTTGATTTAAAGTTTGTAAGTTTCCTTTAAACTTTGTTCTTGGTTTTACAGCTGACCTGAATTAGGGGCTGTGCCTGATTTATCCCAATTTTGTTGATTTGGTTTTCATTTAAAAGATTATCAACTCAGCAGGAGGTGGGCTTGAGACCATGTGGCATGCATGGCAGCTAAAAATGTGTGGCCAGCTTTTCACATCCTTGGGCGGGGGAGGAGGGGTCCCACGATTGAGTACCTGATTGAGGGACTGGGCATTAAGAAGTGGGTGGTGGTGGGGATGACTGAGAGCAATTCCCCTGTCCTTGCTGTCCATCCCCACCCCCCCCCCCCACCCCTCAAATTATTTACCTATGGTCTGAGTCACTTCACAATCCTGGGTTTCCGGTGCCCCTCTTTCCAGCAGCAGCCATGGCCTCCGCAGTGGTGCTACTGAGCAAAAGATCTGCCAGCCTCTGACTGGTTGACAGCTCACGGTAGGTGAGCCTTCTGCCCCAGAGTCTTGATTCCAGGGGAAGGCCTGCCGCTGGGCTTGCCACTGCCTGATTGGCTTGTGGCTTGGCAGGGCTTCCCAAAAAGAGGCAACGCTGATCTCTCGCTGGCTCTCCAGTCAGCAGATGAGACCTCCAACGCCTTAAATTTCTGCACAATATTTGAGATCCAGAAATGGATTTCCCAATTATCAAGTTAATCATATTATTTGTTCATTCCCACACTCACTTTTAGATGGTGAATTGTAATGATGTGATGTGATGATGTTGAATACCAGCCGCAGAATTTAATCAGATTAATAATTTACTTTGGGGAGGTGCCTGCCTACCTATTATGCAGTCCTTTGCATTACAAAACTGCCCAATGCTTTTTTAAATAACATATTTTAAGTTTTTTAATTCATATTCTGGAAAGCTATATCCCTGGAGACTCAGGACAAAATCATTAAACAACCTCCACCAATATGTTACACCAATGGAAGTGTACCAATGCACTACAATTACAAATAAGGGTGAATTCATCCGATGCCCTGCAGAAGGGCTGCACTCAAAGACATTCCTAGTTGGAGAGGGTTACAATGTTGTCGTACTATTCCCAATCCACTCTTGCTTTGAGTAAAACTCTCCAGTAGGGTAGCTGAAGAGCTGCTCAATTAACGGATAAGTGCATATGCTTTATGATGTAGGTTAAAACTATATAATTTTATTTTCTGTGGGAGTACCAGGATAATGATTATTTCTGAATTATGAACAAAAATTGAAGACAAACTATTTTGAAACCAAACTCAGTGCATTTAACTAAATATTTAACAGCAAATAGCTGAATATTTTATGCCATTGTCAAACCACATAACAAGTTACATTTTCTGTCATACATAAAAGCTGTCATGAGATCAACACTGATGCTATATCTACACTAAAGGGTGAACTGACTGAGGCCAAGCTCAACCACCACAGCACACTCCGAGAAGCCAACTAACAAATCACTTGCAAACTTAATACACCTGTATTCACAAAAATCAATTTTTTTCATAAAACGCAATGGTCTCCAAACATTGCTCTAACATTAAATGTTATTTTATCTTATGGATTATGCTGGATTGTATTTTCTAACTGTTTCCAATTGCAATGACCAATGTCAACTTTAGTTGACAGCACAAACACTTTATCTTTTTGAGTTGGCTTGTATAAATCATAAATATTTTCTATAATCTGTAGCATTAAAGTGTAAGACATTGCCCTGAAATATTGTCTAGTTTAATGGCACTATTTAAAAATCCACCATGAAAAGACGCAGCAAAACAGCTAAGCAGAAAATAATGGGATGAATTACTCAAGAAAGAGTCTGTTAATAATATTCAAAGAATAGCCTGATGGAAACCTGGGATACAGTTCAACTATTGTCTTCAGAATTGGCAGTGATGTCATGCACCATGGTACAGAAAGTGGGTTTTGAAGTAATGAAGTGTCAGAGACAACGGTCACACATTTTATATTACATCTGTAGTCAAACAGACCAATGCCATTACACTTGCTGGTAAATGCACTTCTCCATGAGCTACTAAAGCATACAAAATAGGTCCATCCCAACCTGTGATATGTCAGCTCATGTCAATTAGGGACAGCAATAAGGGGTGCTTAAATTAGCCAAGGTCCTTGTACTGGGGAACGTTAATCAGCTTTTCTCACTCCTGCTGGTTAATCAGTAATTCCTGCTGGAAAACCCTGAACATTGGCTGAGGACAAGATTGAGTTCAGATACGGTGCTCCTCATGCTAAATGGCCTGTCAACACTTACTTTAAGGGCGATGTGAAAAATGATTACTTCTGTGAGGTAATCAACAGGATCTAATGTGAGAAGAATTATACTCGAGTACGAGGGTTGAAAACTGAGTTGTTGGCTGGGGGTGGCCAGTGGCGGTGGAAGGAGATGGAAGCATAGAATATACAGAAAAAAATGTATTCTGAAAATGGCATAAATATTGCTCAGAATCTCTGCAGAACTTTAGGTTAGAATTTTTGTTGATGCCACAAGGCACATTGGAGACAGTTGTCTCATTTGCACAACTGAATCTAGAGTATTATCTAGATTGGAAAAAGGTCCTTGTGTTAACAATGCTAAGGTTGAAAGGCTTTCCACTTTTCCCTAATCTACAATGGTGAAACATCGAATATTATAGCTCCTGTAATGCCAGAACAAAGGAATTACACTGCTGTCATTAATTCTATGTATCAGCATTGAAAATCAAGCAAAGGACAATCTCTAATGGTGAGTGTACAAATAATAATACAAAAAAAACATAGACAAATGCAGATTCACCCCAAACACATGTAAAGAATATGACCCTGGAATTCATGGGCCAGAAAAAGCACCTTTCCAATATTTCCACCTCAGGGACCTGAAATATGGGCCAGAAACTGGCATCACTTAAATTGCACCTCATTTAGACTGATCATTTAAATTTCAATCTTGGGGTAGTGTCGGGGGTTCAGTGTCAGAGATCAACAGGATGTGGGAAATATTTTCTATCCATCACTTCCTTTGGCAAAGAGGCATGTCAGGAGAGATCCTTTGCTTTCCTGGGAAGTCCCTTCCTTTACATCATGCTAGTTGAATGTCCAAAACCTTTGCTTGAATAAGGTAACCTATCTCCTCCAGCAGTGGATCCTGTTGATTACCTCACAGTGGAGCCTTCAACTTTCCAAGTGACTCCAGTTGTAACTGAAGAGTTTAGTAAAAGGAAAATGTCTGTGGCTTATTTGGGATGAGGGAGAATGTTGTTCTGTCTTTGAAGAGTAGATCTGACTAAGTTGGCTGCTACTGATATGCCTTGCAGGCACTTATGTCCTACACAAGATATATCCCTGGAACTGGAGATAGGATTTTCAGTTTTGGGTAAGATAAGGGAGAGTGGCTTTTTTTTATTCTTTCATGGGATATGACCATCGTTGACAAGGCCAGCATTAGTTGTCTATCCCTAATTGCCCTTGAATTGAGTGGCTTGCTAGACCGTTTCAGAGGGCAGGTAAGAGCCAACTGCATTGCTGAGGGTCTGGAGTCAGATGTAGGCCAAACCAGGTAAGGATGGTAGATTTCCTTTCCTAAAGGACCTTAGTGAACCAGTTATGTCTTTTTGACAACCAATGATAGTTTCATGGTCATCATGACTGAGTTCCATTTTGCTTCCACTGAGGGGCAGAAATTGTGGAATTTCCAATGCTGTACGTTCATATCTCATAAATTCACTAATTCACACAAACACCTGGTACACCAACACATACGGAGATCTTAAGCCGTGTTAATAGCACTGAGAAGCTTTAGTGTCATTTTCCCCATCAGAACGTCAGAAGAAATTCCAATCCCTTGCACAAAACAACTTGGGAAAATTAATATGGTAGAAATTGAACTTCATTCCTTTCATTCCAACAAATACCAATTTAGAGGACTAATGTCTATTGTGTTTCATGCCTTGGAGATATGCAGATATGACAGACCAGCTTCTATGTGTGCAACTCGATTTAATGCTTTAAAATGTCTGTTCTCTCATGCTTACAACAGCTTGCCTCAGTTTAGTTTCTGTTTCTAAATGATCACACCCCGGCTCAACAAATCATACACAGTGAGCAGTCAACAGACACACATGATCAAACCCAAACAACCGAACACCACAATGTCCTCTGCTCCAATGATGCCTGAGAGATGTTTCACGTGATTTTGAGTCCGGCAGTTTATCAGGCTTCTTATCCAGCTGCCTTAAAAAGGTGTTAGGCACATGCTGATGAGGAGCCCAACACCTGTTTTTGTGATCAGGCTGCCCTGAGGAGAGCAAGTGTCAGACCTCGGCTCAGGAATTCCAAGCAAGCTCAGCAAAGTAGATAAGTTGATCTTGATTTGAAGTTAGAAGCAGCAGAAGTGCTATTACTGGCTTCACAGCACTCCCAATGATGCAAACAGCACCCCACCCCACCCCACTCACATTGTCTTTACCCATTCCTGCAGAGATTTACTCAGAATTTATTGGTTGGCAAAGGTTGAGTTGCCTCTGGAGACTGACAAGCATTGGGAGCTCTACCGAATTATTGAAATAAGGCCTAAGGCCCAATTTTAAGTGTTGTTTTAGCCACACAGCTGGTCCTGTGCTTTTGTGCTCCATTTGTTTTGTTTCTGTAAATGGCATTCACCCCAATGTCCTGTAACATGTCTCCTGCTCTTCACCATGTTTCTATTCTGTAATTATGGAATAAAGAAAGGTCAACAAGAACATCAATGGTCATTTACATATTTTAGCTCAAGGAAAATAATGAGGTAATTTTGTGGATATGAAAACAATTTAAATATAGTATCTCAGTCAGTAAACACACTTCTTGGTATAGCACTAAGGCATATAAACAGGAAAGACATAGCTAAGATCGATGCACAAGTTCTCTTTTATTTAGCCCATAATTGGACTGAAGATTTTGTAAATTGGGAATGGGACTAGGAACTAACTTGTGGACTATGAATAAAAAACACTTCAAAAGAATGCTGCAGCACCATGCTGATGAATTTTTGTTTAGTTCTAATGTTAACTTATCATTGGGTCTTATATGCTGCTTAAATAAATAAAAATTGAAACATGGGGAGTAAGATTTGCCCGCGGGATTCATAACCCCAACATCAAGGCCAAATAGGGGTCAGAACTCTACACTAGGGTAGACTATAATTTTCACTGAGTTGACCAATTAGTGAAGAGGGAGCAGGCTCATTGTCCAATTAAGGAAGGAGGGTAGGTCGTCAAAGCAGGAAGGCCAATGGAAGACTTTCCAGCTCGGAAGAAGCAGCAAGCTGCCTGTTCAGATAAGGAAGAGAGAGGGTGCCCCAAGCTGGAGGGGCCTTCTTTCAAACTTAGTTAACTTTAAAATAAAAAATGCCCTAAGCAGTTGGGCCATCACTATGGAGGAGTAACCCTACCACAGGGTGGCCTGTAGTGGCAGCTGAAGCCAGGCAGGCAGAGAGGGCCTCAAAGGTTGCCTGGAGTGCTACCCGCCCATCCACCTCCCTACTCCAAGGTCTGCTACCTCCATGTAGCTACACTGCTTCCCAAAGTCTTCGAGGACCAATCGGCCTCTGACAACAGGGCTTAATAGGCCTTTAACCAACCTTCATTGGCTATCCATCCCACCTCTGGGACAATGGCCCAGGGATGGGATGGTGCCGAGAAACAGGCAGACCAGCCAGTGGCGTGAATTTTTCACACCTTTCTTGCTCACCCCCATTGGGTTTTAAAAATTCAGCCCATATTGTGAAGAGAAATCTGTTAGAAAGCAGAACAACAAATGCATGCTCTTGGTTATATTACAGCATAAAACTATCAGAGGAATTAAGTTTATAATTCTATGCCCTTCTTTAGGTGAAAATGCCACCAGCTCAGCTAACTGAAATCCTCTTATTACAAAGAAATAGCTAATAATCTTTTTCCAACAGTATTTTTTTTTAACTGCTATTTGGATAGCAGAGCTTATGAATGGAAGAATTTATTGTGGTGATCAGGTCACTCCAGTCTATCTTTTTCATAGCTTCTTTTTACACTGTAATAAATATGAATGAGTAAAAAAAAAACCGCAGTGGACAAGATTATATTGAACCCAGTTTGAAATTCAAGATATACTTAGAGAAAACAGTTTACTGTTAAATGTGTTCCTGTATTATCTATCAGTGCACCTCATAAACGTCTTGTCTGCAATAGGATAGAATTTATTTTTCACTATAGTGGATAATTTCACAGCAGTTGTTGAACCTTTCCCCACAATCGTCTTAAGTCTTTTACTCAGCACAATACTGGAATATAGTCCTCTGCAGCATCTCTAGTCTTTTCACCTTAACTAAGCTGTGTTTCACTTGCTGCTATCTCTCAACAATTTGCAGTGATATTTCAGCATGAAGTCACTATATTTGGTATTTGTGTTGGTTCAGTACTTTTAATCAGCAATTGCTATTCCAGGTTCTATTCCTGGGAATTTTTGGCAAATCTTTGAACTTTGGAGGTAGGCAACTGGTAGTCATGCTATGTAAAGTCCAACCATTCTTTCACCAATTTTCCTGCCAATCGTAATTTGTTGAGATTTAATGGAATGATCCCAGTATTTGTAGCAAAGCATATTTTAGCAGGGCAGTAGAAGCTTTACGGAAAGAAGCTCTCTGGGTTATGTAACATTAGCTGGGTGCCAACTGTATATTCAGGATAGCATCCAATTTGCATGGATTGTGTCACCTTTCCCAGCAAAGTATATATTAGATTTAATTTGTCATTTGCAGTCCTCTCACCAAAATTAGCAATACAAAGGCTGCTGAATTGGACTCATTGAAGGTTTGTGAATCGGGAATAGCTTCTAAACCACGTATGGACTCAGAGGTGATGAGGCAGTTAAATTTAATCGGAGGCTCATTTGAATCCAACTCAAAATCTGACTAGCATACAGAGTATTACAAATTTAAAAACCCTCAATGTTCAAAAGTTGAAAAATAATTCCAAGATCAACTTGTCAGCTTTAGCATCTACACAAATTTCATCTGCATCGGCTCAGCATGAAGATTCTGTGTCAGCTATGAACTTATCAATCAGTGTATGCAGTCTGATAAAATGCTAACACTCTGCAATATCCAGAGAGAACAGATTCACAATATCTGGTTATAAAATGGCATCAATATAAATATGGTATTACATAATCCAAATATTTCAGTAATCCACATAAAACATGACATATAGATATTTGGTGTGCGCAGTCCTTTGGTAAGGTACTCTGACAATATTTGCAGAAAATGGAAATTAGAAGACTGCTGGAGCATGTATTACACTTGGTATAAACGTACCAGGGCTGGTAAGTTATTCATCTAATGCACAAAACATCTCTATGTCCAGTGAAAAGTGGGCCACATGAAAAGGGTGCTTCCATGAAAAGAAAGCACCCATAGTACAAACTGCAAAAAAACCCCCACTTAATACCCACACAAAAAACATCCACACTAATACCAACACTGAAAACACAGTCATTTAATACCCATAGAGGACACCCCGGCTTAATAACCACACAGAAAACACCCACATTAATACCCACACAAGAAACACCTACACTAATAGCCACACAGGAAACACAGACACTAATAGCAACAGAGAAAACACAGACACTAATACCCACACAGAAAGCACAGGCACAAATATCCACACAGGAAACACATACACTAACACCTACACAGAAAACACCCACACTACTACCCACCCAGAAATTACCCACACTAATATCACACAGAAAACAGGAACATATTACCCACACAGAAAACACAGACGCTAATACCACACAGATACTAATACCCACACATATACTAATACCCACACAGAAAACACAGATGCTAATACCACACAGATACTAATACCCACAGAGATACTAATACCCACACAGAAAACACAGATGCCAATACCCACACAGATGCTAATAGCCACACAGATACTAATACCCACACAGAAAACACAGACACTAATACCCACACAGATACTAATACCCACACAATACTAATACCCACACAGAAAACACAGACACTAATACCAACACAGGAAACACCCACACAGAAAACCCACACTAATACCAACATGGGAAACACCCACACTAATACAAACACCGGAAAAACCCACACAGAAAACACGGACACTAATATCCACACAGAAAACAGACACCAATACCCACACACAAAACAGACATTATTACCCTCATTGAAAACACAGACACCAATACCCACACAGAAAACACAGACACTAATACCCACACAGAACGCAGACACTTATACCCACATCGAAAATGTAGACACCAATACCCACATAGAAAACACAGACACTAAAACCCACACAGAAAACACAGACACCAATACCCACCCAGAAAACACACATACAGAAAACACAGGCCCAGATTTTCACCACAATGCAGTAGCTCTCCAATTTGGCCAAAATAGTGGAAATGCCCAAAAATTGGAAACACCACCTCAAACACAGCACTTTCCATTTTCGCGGGGCAGTCACATTTCACACATGGGTGATTTATGGAGGTAGCTGATCATGTAAATCATCAGCTGACTTTGCTGAAGTGAGGCCAGGAATGTGAAATCAGTCATGTAAAAATTAGACAAGGTAAGAAGAGGTCTGAACTTGGCGGATCATTTGGATAGGCAGGGTACCCCTTTGGATCTGCCCCCAGGGAGCATTTGGGGAGGTAAGGTGGCCTTTGGTGGAGGTCAGTTGCCCTTTGGAAGTGTTAATGTAGGAAATTGTGCATAAAAAGTGCATAAACTCAAGCTTGTTGGAACTGTCAACAGCCCTGTCAAAATCAATTGTCGAAACTGTCAGAAACACCTGCCAAAGGCTCCTGTCAAAGGGAGCTATCAAACTGTCAAGGCATTTTAAAGTCCAGCCCTTCAAATCTTTGAAAAAAATGTCTAGAATGACTGCTTGCTATTTCACACTGTTGACATAAGCCTCAGGGCTTCCATTACTGCATTACAGTTGTATAACTGATTTCACAACCATCCACTATCACGTTTCCATTTCACAGCTTGTTTGACAGCCACAAGCAGTTATAGATTCTTTGATGTGGGGCTATGAATTCTAATGTCTGTTGTTATAAGGAATTGTCTACTTGAATGGAATGTTTATTGTTATAAAGCTTTATTTAGTTGAAGGAATGCAAATGTGGTAAATGGATTTTTATGAATTTCTTTTTTTCAATATAGTGAAATCTGCAATAGACACAGGCCTCAATTTTCATCCTCAAGGCAGGTAGCAGGAGTTGGGAAAATCCCCAACTCCGTCAGCCCACCTGTGGCGAAAGTGTCCACAAAAGCAGGATCTTCATTGCTGGGGGATGGGTGAGGGCTCAAGTTGGGTCAGCTGACCCAGGAAAATGTTTGGATGCAGCCGCAGGAGTTGCTGGATGCAGAGGCGGGCTGTTTAAAAAGCCCGCTTCGGTCCCGCGGGACTATTTCGCAGTTAAGATTAAAACTGAAAGGTCCTCCAGCCCTCATCCCTCACACCCCTGACCCTCCAAACACTCCCCATACCCCATTCATGCCAACTCATGCCCCCTACTCATCTCATGCCCCAATGCCAAGCTATGGTAATTCCATACCCATTTGCCCACTCTATGCACTGTTGAGAACCAATGAACCCTACAGGATATAGTGGGAATGTGTACAAAAAAAGCTTTACAAGGTGATTCATTCATAACTTTCCCCTATGTTGAAAAAGAGTTTTTTTTTGTACACATCCCACTATGCACTATAGGGTTCATTGATTCTAGACAGTGAATAATGGATCAATGGACATAGAAATTTGGTGAAAGGGCAGAGCTTGACATAGGGGGCATGAGGAGGACTTTTTAAACTTACCTTTTAAAAGGTCCCCTCACACAGACCAAGGCTCATGACTCCTCTGAGGGGCTGTGAACCATAACTCATTAAAAATCTGGCCCAGCTCCATAAATATTGCTAAGGAGTAGGATGTGCCTGTCTCTGCAATGGAGCCTGCCAGGTGAGGAGTGCCGGATGTGGGTGTTTAACAAGAGCCCACGCCTGCTAAAGGCACTCCAGAAAATCAGACAGCTCAGGAAGGGGGTCGGGAATCCTGGAATCGGAATCCACCTGTCATTTTTAAAGGGCTCCCAAGTCAACCCAACTCATTGAAAATCCAGGTTTTTATTTTATAGAACTTTATTTTATCTTATCTCTCCATGGGTCCTGAGATCTGCCCATAGTGGATACTGGGTGAGTTGGCATGCTAGGTGTAAGGGCAAAGGGTAGCAGGTGGGGGGGGGGCATGTGTTGTCATGAATTGGCACTAAGTTGGTATTGTGGCTACAAAGGACCATGGGGGTTTGAGTACAAGGGCATAGCTTGGCATGGAGGGTATGAGGCACAATGGAGGTGGGGCATAGGTTGGCACAGAGGCTATAAAAGGGGCAAGGGGATGCGTACAGGGGCATAGGTTGGCATGGAGATTAGGAGGGACCATGTGGATAGCAACAGGGCATGCAGTAGAATGGGTTGGCATGCATGGGGTATGGGGAGTTAAAGGGGGTTGAGGGGGTTTGAGGGTTGGAGAGATGTTTTATGTTTTAATGTTTATTTTTGGACAGTGCTGGAGACCCGAGGCAGGTCTTCCACCTAGCCCACCTCCACACCCGGCAGCCTCACATTAGAGAAACCCTGTATAAGGTGAGCATTCTTTCACAGCTGAGACAGTTCAGGTGCAGCCACATTGACATACTTGGAGTTGGGCCTCTAGTTTATCTGTCCACTCAAGCAATGCAGAGGTATGAAAGTGCCACCAAATGCTCCTGAATTTTGCACCCCTCCAGCACAGACTGAAAAGTAATGTGTGCTTTCGGAGGCAGCAGAACAATTGGATGACTGGGCAAGTTGTACAATCTCCTTGAGAAAGCTGGTCATGGAGCAGTCACTGGTGGAGGTGCTCATCGCCCCTTGCAATGTTATCATTAAGTTTTGGATCAGTCTCCTCCATGGTTCAAGCTAACAGTGCAGCCTTGCACTGCAGGTTAGGAGAATGCCTGCACCTGAGCTGAGAGCACAGCATGCAGTCCAGCGGGCGAAGCTGCCGCCATTTGGTAGGTAGAATGGGGTGGAGGTGGGTGGAGTTTCGGGCAGCCATGTAGCGCACTAAACTCTAGCCACCCAAGTGGTGGCCAGCATTCTTCAGTGCTGGGGTTGGCTGCCCCAACTCATATTCCGGCATCCCCAACCCTCCGCCATGCAGACCAAAGATCTGATGTCCTGGCAGACATTTTTAAAGGTCAAGTTCATGGAGTCAGGAATTCTGCCGACTCTGTGCGCCCAACACAGGAGCAAAAATCTGGGCCACAGATACTGATAAGAACACAGGAAACCTCACAATAATACTCACAACAGAAAAAACAGGCACAAATACCCACACAGAAAACACCCACACTAATGCCCACACTAATACCACACAGAAAACAGGGACAGATTACCCACACAGAAAACATCCCCACTAATGCCCACACAAAGAACACCCACACTAATACCCACACAGAAAATGCCCACACTAATACCCACACAGAAAATGCCCACACTAATACCAACATAGGAAACACCCACACAGAAAACACAGACATTAATACCCACACATAAAATATGCACACCAATACCGACAAAGAAAACATTTATTTTAATACCAACAAAGGAAACACAGATACTATAATACCAACACAGAAAACACCCACATATCCACACAGGAAACACCCACACTAATACCAGCAAAGGAAACACAGACACTTAATACCAATGCAGGTAGCACCCACATACTCACAAAGGGAACACCCACACACAAAACCCCCACACCAATACCTACCCAGAAAACCCCCAGACTACTACCAATACAGGAAACACCCACATTAATACCCACACAGAAAACACAAACACTGATCCCAACATAGGAAACACCCACAATAATATCCATACAGAAAACACCCACACTAAAACCTATACAAAAGCAGACACTAATACTTACACGGAAATCACCATATTGATACCCACAAAGAAAATACCCAGGCATATACTCACTGAGGAAATACCCAGATAGGGAAAGGCACTAATACCCAAGCAGGAAACACCACAGAGGAAATACCCACACTAAAACCCAAACAGGAAACACTCACACACCCACACCACAGGAAACACCCAAGGCTCCTACCTTCCAAAGTCATAACCGCTACCATCTAGAAGGACAAGGGCAGTAGACACATGGGAACACCACCACCTGGAAGTTCCCCTCCAAGCCATGCACCATCCCAACATGGAAATATATCGCTGTTCCTTCACTGTCGCTGGGTCAAAATCCTGGAACTCCTTCCCAAACAGCACTTTGGCTGTACCTACACCAGAGGGACTGCAGTGGTTCAAGAAGCCAGCTCATCACCACCTTTCTCAAGGACAATTAGGGATGGGCAATATATGCTGGCCTAGCCAGCGATGCCCACATCTCATAAATGAATAAAACAAAAATACCCAGGCGGGAAATAACCACAATAATACCCACATAAGAAGCATCCATGTTAATACCACGCTAATACCTTATAAGGAAATACCCATACTAATACCAACCCAGGAAGTGCCCACGCTAATACCCACACAGAAAACGCATACACTAATACCCACATAAGCAGCACACCAACAGCAAGCACCTATGTATATAGAAACCACTTACAGCAAGACCCACTTAGGCAGCACCAATATGAATAGCTAAAGCAGCACACTCAGCCCCTTGCATGTAGACCCACTCTCACTCTATTTTCTGTAGTTCAATTCAGGCAGAATGCCTTTATTTCCATAAATACAGCAAGCATGTTTGTACCAGGACACCACATTTGGTATTTTGCAAGGTTAGCATTTTTCATTTATTGACAAAATACCATTAACCAACTCCCACCCCACCCCCAACTAAAAACACTAAAGTAATTTAGTGGCTAATCACCATATATGACAAGGTTAGTAATTTAAAATATATTGACAGAATGCCATTACCATCTAAAGCAGAATGACTGTTGGTAGCTGTAGAATGCTCTACAAAATTTTATAATCATTTACTCTCTCCCTGTTCTACTTTATAGTTATAAAATTTAAAGAACCAAGGCAGTTTTAGAGTGGATTTCAGGATGCTCTTTTGCAAACCTACATATTTTGTGCTCCTCTTACCAATCTAATTTGTTTAATTTCTATGAATAGGCCATGTTTTTTGCATAAAAATTTGTACATTAACTCCCTGTACCAACATTCCATATGGCACCAAAGCTTGATCCGAACAGCAGCATTCAAAATCTGCATTAATCTGATGAGATAGGACAGCACAATGCATTAACTTACAAGATGCAACATATCAATATTGCAGCAAAAAGTGAGATATGAAATAAATTTGTTTTACAATTTTGAACTGTTGTTTTTAAAAATAGCAGCACAAATTGAGCAAGGTGAATGTAAAGGATTGTCATATGAGGTTGTGACTGATTTTTCATTTATTCCAAATGAGACAGTTTAATTGCATAGCTCACTGAATTGCACATTTCCAGTTCCAATGTTATACTGTTTATGCCAATAATGGTTTTGTTAATTATTTTATTCCCAAATAGCAGTGTCTTAGTCCCCAGGCCCTGCAGCAATATGCAAAATTCCACCAATATAAACGTATTATAGATTTAAGGAAGCTCTGACTACATTGATTAAACTAACCCTCCAATGAAATGTGCAGAAATACATGACACTGCAATATGTCTAAATTACATGAAAATACACATTTTCTACTTTTTTCTTGAACTTAATAAAGTTTTTATTTAAATGGTACTCCTAAGACTCATTTGGAAAATAAATCCTTTAAACAACGATTTCCTTTAAACTCAATTAGTTGTGTAGCTTAGCATTGCATCACTGAGTCCACGTTAAGAGTGCTGTTATATACCTTATGTGTACCTTGCATTGCTGTGATCTGATTTCCAAATCAGGCTGGCATTCCAGCAGTGTAAATTCTTTTATTCTTTCATGGGATGTGGGCGTTGCTGGCAAGGCCAACATTTGTTGCCCATCTCTAATTGCCCTAGAGAAGGTGGTGATGAGCCAGTTTCTTGAACTGCTGCAATCCATCTGGTATCTGTTGCAGTTTGATAAAACTTAGTAGCTTGCTTGGCCATTTGAGGATAGTTAAGAGTTACTACGAGTTTGAAGTCACATGTAGGCCAGACCGGGTAAGGATGGCAAATTTCCTTCCTTAAAGGACACCAGTGAACTAGATGGGTTTTTACGACAATTGATCATTCCATGGTCATCCTTACTGAGACTAGGGGCTGGATTTTGGCTACCGAGGTAGGTAGCTCGACCTGGGAAATATCCCGGCTCACTGGACATGTCTCGGTAGAAAATCATAAAACCGTAAAATTTCCGCTTTAGAGTTGGGGGAGGAAAGGCAAATGCAGGATGAAGTTGGGCCTGCCAACCCTGGAAACAGATTCTAGGAGGAAACGGGGCGGGGAATGCTGACAGGATGGTTAGAGGGCCTGCGTCATTTCACTGGAACTTGGTCCAAGTTGTTTTATAAGATTTTAGGCCCTCTAGCCTTCAACCCCCACATCAACTCACCCTCACCCACCCCATGGCCCCTCATACCCCCATGCCAATTCAATGCCACCTTGTGCCCCCATCCACCCCCATGACCCCTCATTCCCAAATGCCAACTCAAGGTCAACTTGTCCCCATCCACCACCCCCCCACCCCGCAACATGGCCCCTCATACTCCCCATGCCATCACAATGCCAACTCACCCAGTAGCTACCATGGGCAGACCTCAGGAGCCAGGTGGAAACAAAATCAAATTCTAAAAATCTAATACAGCTCATTTTGCAGACTTGGTAGTGAAAAATCTCCGATTTATGAAAACATCAATCAAAGCTTTTAAATCTCAAGTGGTTAATATCTTATAAAAACAAGTCCATGCCCCCAATCCTTAAATAGTCTCTTTAAACTGTCAAACTGTGAGCTCAGAATCCCTTGCTGAGGTAAGTGTAACTTTTCAAACTCAGCTGAGCATTCATAATGAATAGCCCTTCGGGAAATGTCAACAAGAACTCTAATAAAATGGCTCGGACCAAAGCAACAATATGTGGGCTGTCAATCAAAGCAGTCCAGCAGACACTTTTTTAAAACAATCACCAATACCTGTAGCCAGTACTTTTTTTTGCTATTTAAAGAGTGGGGGATTGACAAAAAAACCTCAGATCATGGCAGTTAAACAGATCTCATCCACCCTTCAAAAACTTTTACATCTACTCCATCAATTCATGACTCCTACCCTCTGGATTAAGGCCCTTGTTACAGCCAAAATGGGATCTGTTTGAGTCAGCACTAAGTTCAAATGGCCCTGCTGAGTTTGGGCTTCTCTCCTGTGTGATTTATGCCCTGCCCCCTTTCCCCTACCGGCAATAATGGGATCCATTAGAAATTGGGGTGGGTCTTCCACATCTGGAAGTTTTTAAAGGTTCACAGAGCCTTCTCTACAAAAACCCAGCCTCAGCTTTCAATTCCAGATTTATTAGTTAATTGAATTCAAATTCCACCAGCTGCCATGGTGGGATTTGAACCAGTGTCCCCAAAGCATTAGCCTAGGCCTCTGAATTAGTAGCCCAGTGACAATACCACTATTCCATGCTCTCCCTTGTGGAGCACAACTCACATCAATTGGGTGTTTTTTAATCATAAACAAGGCTATCTAAAGAAGGTTATCTTGTGCCACCTAGGTTTTATCACCAGATATATTTGGAAGTCAAGAGGCAAAATTAACCTACATAAAATCTTTTTAAGGCCTCAGTTAAAATATAGTGTGCAGCATTGGACTTCAGGCCATAGTGCAAGTATCAAAGCCTCAGAGAGATTACAACACCAATTCACAATGATTCTGCTGGATATGAAGAAATTCAAATGCAAAGGAAATATTACCTCTTTGTCACTGGAACAATGCAAATTATGGGACAATACAATAGAAATGTTTAATAGATAGAAAGATGGTATAGGGTCGAGAAAAGCAGACTTTTCCCATTATTTCCAGTAAAAGAGAGGCCAAGCACAAGTAGCCATAAATACAAGGTTAAATTTAAAAAATTTACAAAGGCGTAGAGGAGAAAATGAGGCTGGGAAATTAACTTCAAGGATGAGCAGCTGAGGCAGAAACTACGTCAACTGTCAGCATTAGATAGGATAGTTAAATGAAGGAAAAGGAGATAAAGAGATATGAGAACAATGTGGGTAAGTGTGGTTAAGATTGCTTGTTTATACAGAGGGTAAAGGACTGATCAGGCTGAATGACCTGTTTTTTGTAACTTCTATGTATTTCTATGTACTGCCTTGACTTGTCAGTGGTTGCATAGAATTATATGTACAGTGCAGAAACAGGGCATTAGATCTAATAGTTCTATGACAGTGCTCATGCCCCACACAAGCCTCCTCCCACTCCATTTGTTTCATCTCCCTCTATTGACATTTCCTTTTTTCATATACTTATCTAGTTTATCTTGAATGCATTCATGCCATTTCCCTTAATTGGGGAGTTCTTGGCGTAGTGGTATTGTCACTGGACTGGTAATCCACAGAACCAAGATAATGCTGTATCCAGCTCTACCCACGGCCCACCCCACCCCCCTTAAACCAGCTTATATTTCACGTCTTTTGTATTTTTACTTAGTTCTGATGAAGAGTCATTCAGACTCGAAATGTTAACTGTGTTCCTCTCTGCAGCTGCTGCCAGACCTGCTGAGTTTTCCCAGGTATTTTTATTTTTGTTTTGGATTTCCAGCATCCGCAGTTTTTTGCTTTTAATTTAATGCTCTGGAGACCTAGGTTCAAATCCTACCATGGCAGAAGATGGTGGAATTTGAATTCAACAAGTATCTGGAATTAATAGTCTAATAATGACATTGTCAATTGTTGTAAAAACCCATCTGGTTTACCAATGTCCTTTAGGAGAAAATCTGCAGTTCTTACCTGATCTGACCTACATGTGACTCCAGACCCACAACAATGTGGTTGACTCTTAAAAATGCCCTCTGAACAAGGGCAATTAGGGATGGGCATTAAATGCTGACCTAGCCAGCGACTCCCACATCCCATGAACGAATTTATAAAAAATCACTCAGTGTGGTAGTGAGTTGCATATTGTCACCTTTGTCTAAGTATCTTAGCGTGATCTTGAGTAATTCATTCTCACTACTGATTATCTTGAGTAATTCTAGAATTCCAAATTGAATTTATTAATGAGCATTTTATATTTATGACCACTGGGTTTGGAGTCTCCCACAAGTGGAAATATCTTATTCACATTTACCCTATCAAACCTCTCCATAAGACCTCTATTAGTTCACCAAATCAAGACTCCCAGCCTGTTCAGTCTTCCCTTCACTCTCAATTCTGGTATTATCTTTTTTTTTAGCTCTTTCTCCAATGCTTCTACAAAATTTGTAATATGGACACTAGAAATATGCTAGCACTCTGAGTGTAGTTGCTTTACAACTAAGACCAATGTCAAACCAACTCTTCAAATTTGAAACAGGTTATTCTTGTGCTTAGCAGAAGTTGTGCTTAGCAGACCACTATTTATTATTTAGTAGATGTGTCAGTATTTAAAAATAAAACTTATTTTAAGAACATAAGAAATAGAAGGAGTAGGTCACATGGCCCCTTGAGCCTACTTTGCCATTCAGTAACATCATGACTCATCTTTGACCTCAATTACATTTTCTCGCCTGTTCCTTATATCCCTCAAATCCTTCAGAATCCGAAAAATCGATCCACCTCAGCCTTGAATATTGTCAATGGGCAACATTTTGCCCCCGTCGGTGGGGGAGGGGGGAGTGTGGGACAGGGCGGGAGGCCTTCTGATCGGCACCCCCCGGTCGGGGGGAGGGGAAGGCACAGCCATTTGAAGTGAGCTGGCCAATTAAGGCCCGCCCAGCGTGACGTCCGCCAGGAAGCGCTATGCACCCCCTGTGCAGGCGGGGGTGGGGGTGGACTCCCTCAGCCGGGCATGCGCGCAAAAGTTTGCACAGATCTCCCTGAGGCAAAGTGCTGCCTCAGGGAGATCGGCTCTAATTTAAAACTTGCAATAAGCATGTTTAAGATTTTTCCCTGCCATGTCCCCTCATGTGACACTGTCACATGAGTCAGGACATGTCCATAAGTTTTATTGAACCCTTTCTTAAAACTCTAAATACCCTCGTGAAACCTCATCCTGCCCTTTCAGATAGTGAATTCCAGGTCCTTGCCATAATCTGAGGGAAAAAAAAATATTTCCTCATCTCCCCTCTAATCCTTCTATCAATTACTTTATACGTATGCCTCCTGTTTTTTGACCCCTCTGTCAAGAAAAATTGGTCGTCCCTATTTACTCTATGTCGGCCCCTCATAATTTTGTACATCTCAGTTAGTCACCCTTCAACCTCCTCTGTTCCAAGGAAAATAACCCCAGCCTATCCAATCTTCCCTCTTGGCTAAAAATTTCCAGTCCTGGTAACATCCTCATAAGTTTCCTCTGCACCGTCTCCTGATGTACAAACACATCTTTCCTGCAATGTGGTGTCCAGACTGGTAGTGGGACTCAAGCTCTGGTCCAACTTATGTTATACCCAATGTTTCTAGAATCTATTTCCGACATAGTGAATGTGCTTTCTGTGGTGACTCATTGGCATTTAATACCAGTTGGTGCATTATAAGATACACAGAACCGTGGAGTTCAATTTATACAGCTCGTTGGATTATCAGAATTCTTTCAGCCTTCAACCTATCTCTCACATGTGATTGTTTTAGGTCATACCACATTAAAACACTTCCATTAAAGGATTTTAGTTTTAGATAAAATATTCAAATATTCAAACAAAAAAATATGCAAATGCAACTGATTTGTGGAGGTAAATTTCAAGGCTTCCAGTAAAATTCCTAAGTTTCCCCAAATATCTACACTAATGCATACATTCCTCTCCACATTCCAACCCTCCTAGTGATCCAAGATCCTAATAGCAAGATCAGATAATCAACATGTGGGAAGCCCAAAGAGAAAACCCTTGTTGCATTTGCCTGTGGGCTCCCGGGGGTGGTGAGGTGGGAGGTGGGGGGAGGGATGGTGGGCTCCCTCGTTCAAAAACACTCAGTGACTGATTGAAGGACCTGGCATTGGGAAGAGTGAAGGGTGGCCCGCCGAGAGCTACCTTGATGCTGACCCCCTTCCCCCTCTCCCATTAGCCCTATCCTGCGCTAACTCACCTGTGTGCTGGGGTCCCCCATTGATCCTGGGCCTGTGATGGGTACATTGCCGATAGTTACTGCCACTTCCCCAACAGTGCTAAAGGCAAAGGGCAGCTGCCAGTGTTTAATTGGCTGGTGCTCTGGGGGGGTTGGGGATTCCCTTCGACAGCACTTTCCAAACCTGCGACCTCTATCGCCTAGAAGGGCAAGGGCAACAGATGCATGAGAACACCACCACCTGCAAGTTCTCCTCCAAGCCTTAAGCCACCCTGACTTGGAACTACATTGCTGTTCCTTCACTGTTATTTGGTCAAAATCCTGGAATCCCCTCTCTAACAGCACTGTGGGTACACCTAAATCATGTGGATTGAACTGGTTCAAGAAAGTGGCTCACCACCAGCTTCTCAAGGGCAATTAAGTATGGGGAATAAATGCTGGCCTTGCCAGCGATGCCCACATCCCGTGAAAGAATAATAAAAAAAATTCCACCCTTGGGGTCGTTGATTATGGTGAAGGCCCACTGCTGGCTAAAATGTCTAACTGGCACTTAAAACAGCTGGCCTTCCCCAAAGAAGGTGATGTAGGGCTCTTTCTGTTGCTATAGCTGATGGGTAAGGCCCCAGTCACCTGGATTAAACACCGCCCATAAACTGAATTCTTAAATGCCACCTGACCCAGCGTTTTATCACATAATTGGCCTTCCTCGGTCTAAAGCTTGAAGACATTTTTAATGACTCACTGTCCTTTTGCTCTGACTCCTTTACCCTTGAAAATTTCCATCATCACATTCTTCTCAAAAAACATACTAATGACCCCTCCGTCCTCTCCAGTTACTACCTTATCTCTGCGTATGGCCATCTCTCATTCTTTGACCTTCAATCTATTTTCTAACTTGCCCACAGGCCTAAGGCAATCCTAGTCAAAGTCAATAATGATTCTTTGTGACTAAACAATGGTGGACAACCTCTTCATCTGCTTTGCTTCTCCGTGCTTCCCTTCTCCATAAGAAAAAAATATGTTTCTTTGAATTCATGTTGAAACTCGGGAGTAGCTGGCAATGCAAGCATTTAATGCCCATCCTTAATTGCCCTTGAAAAGCTGGTGGTGAGCCACTTTCTTGAACCACTGCAATCCATGTGGTATAAGTATACCCACAGTGCTGTTAAGGAGACAGTTCCAGGATTTTGACCAAACGAAGGAACTGTGATGAGTAGGTGGTGGTGCTAGCAGTTTGATACAACTGAGCAGCACTTGGGAGTCAACCACTCTAGGGTCACATGTGTGTCAGCATCCTTCCCTAAAGGACATTAGGGAACCAGTTGTGTATTTACAGCAGCTTTGTGGTCACTTTTATTTTTTATTCCCACATTTTTAAACAGAATTCAAACTTTCAAACTGCCATGATGGAGTTTGAATTCATATTTTCTGGATTATTAGTCCAGGCCTCTGGTCCAGTAACACATTACACAATGTTACCCCTTATAGTTGATCATTTCACCTGCCTTGGTTGTTCCTTCTGTGTAACATGTTTCATGATACTTCCCTAGCTTGGTTCTACTCATATCTTTCCCAACAAAGCCCACAAATCACTAGTATTGGCTTCTCTTTCTACCTACACACTTACCATAGGCAGACACCAGAGTTTCATCCTTGGAAATTCTTCATTTCCTTGTTAACCAATGGCATCATTTACTGGCATGCGTACAGCTTTGTAAATATGGCCATGAACTCTGCTAAAGTTTTCTCCCATATTATTTTTGACTGCTTAACCAGCATTTGCTTTTCAACTTTCTGAGGAAAGATCAAGTTACAGATGAGTAAGAATTTCTTTCAACTCAACAACCAGAAGAACTAAGTAACTCTGTTCAGCTCCTGTCTAAAACACTGCACCTCAGCCCCTACTCCCACCCCACCACTCCATTCATCTGACTGGTGGCTCAATCAGGAAACAATGTATAATCTCAGTGTCTTGTTTGGCATTAAGTTGATCTGCATCCTAACTACCATCAAGGCTGTCTACGTCCACCTTTGCAATGTTGTCTTTCTTCCCTTTTACTTCCTCTCATTGAAACCCATATCCATGCCCTTACTACCACCAATTTAATTATCCCAGTACTGATGTTTCTGCAGCACATGCAAGTTGTAGAGAATTCTGATGTATTCTTAGTCTGCAAGTAGTGGGAAAATCCAAATTCTTGGTGGACGATTTTAATTATCCCAATACTCTACTTGTTGATATCCCAAATTCTGCCCATCATAAATTATAATCCATCCAAAACGCATTTGCTCGCACCCTATCCTACCCTAAGTCCACCTGCATCATTACCTCTGCCAAGTCAACCTTCCATTTTAAATTTAATTGCTTTCATCCTCCCTACTTCTGCAATATACTTCAGTCCCAGATTCCAGTTTGCACCTGACCCACTTTACATTCAGATCCACTTTGCATCGTTCATTCTGGTTCCACTCTCTTTCCTGGCCCACACTCTTGGGATGCTCTCCTTAAACCTTTCCATCTTGCTACATACTTTCAAAAAACTCTTCAACATTGACTTCTTCAATCATACCATATCACAACTCATAATTCATCTAACAGTACAAATGCTTGCTGCTCAACAAGTTTGTCACGTCTGTGAAGCACTTTCATATGCTTTTTATTAACAGTACCACACAGTGTAACGTATTATTGGTGTTAATAGATTTAAAATTGTCCACCAAGAATTTGGATTTTCCTACCACTTGCAGACTAAAAATACATCAGAATTCTCTATGACTTGCATGGACTGCAGAAACATCAGACACAAGTGTTTTAGTGTATGCTTGGTGATATTATTATTTGTCTTTCAATGAGAGTATATGGAAATCAATCTGTGATAGGATTGTCTGCAAAAGAATATTACTGCACACAGGTAGATCTTGTAATAGGCAATTCCTTTCTGCAAATACGTCACCATATCAGAATAGGAACATAATCGAGCTATGGCCATCCTTTCACGCAATATGTAGCCCATACTTGCAGAGAAATGGGTGATTCACAGGATTTTGCTGGTGTGAGCAGCAGCCTCAGTTGATTGTAAACAAACACTGGCCATGATAGTAGGTGACCCTTTAGTTCATCTGTGATCTGAATTAGGGTGCTTTATGTACTAAACATCAGATTGATGCATCAGCACAAAAAGCAATTTCAGCTCTAGCTGAAGTGCTGTAATGAAGTGCATATTGTGAAATTATGTTTCATAGTAATGAAAATGCTTTCACTTTTAATAACTCATATACCATTAACCAACCAAACCTTATTCAGTCAAGGCTCTTGACTTGACTCACAAGTTAACGTACACATGGTCCATGTCATCTCCTGGAATGTCTTTGATCACCTGAGGAGGTCTGAGAGGAATTTTCCAGAGAGTGTTCAAGTTTTTGTTGCCTCTCCCAGGGCTTACAGGGCTCTGGGGTGATGATGAAGGGGTCCGAGGTGCTTAGTCACAATGTCCCAGGCATCATGAACATTGGGCAGATTAGATACATCAGCTAGGCTTTTCCTGCCCATCATCTGCATTCATTCAGAACTTGCAGCCCAAGTCTCACAGTCGGTAAACCACTAATGCTGGGCTCTGAAAGAGTCAGGCACATGGTTTTCTTAGTGAGAATTATTAGGCTGGAATATTTTGTAGGCAAAAAAAAAATGATAACTCTGGCAATGTTCTTCATCTGCTGGCTGGCAATGAAAGAAAAATAGCTCAATATTCTTTATCTTGCCAATAGTTATACAGTCATTACTGACCATGAAGAAATTCACAATTTGCACGCTGATGCTAGATTATAATTTTGGTTGACAATACAGTGGTAATACTGTCAAGGATCAATGCTGTTCAATTGCAGACGTTTCAGTCAAACAGTTGCATGTCTAAGGCAACAAATCATAAATGTTGCTGGTAAGGCAGATCTGACAAAATTTCATGTGTGGGATCAGATAAAAAGACGTTTAGTTGTTAAGAAGATAAACTCATCATTAGCCTACGGAGCAGCTACAAAGTACCTGAGATTTGAAATGAAGCTGTACAAATATTGGCAAGATAGCACTTCACACAATTGTTTTGAATCCCTTAGTTTGCTATTTAAAGATGTTCAATTTTCATGGAACTAGTGGACTAAAGAATTTAAGATAAATGCAGTGAGCATTTAAACAGTAATTTCTAGGCATTTGGAACATATGCAACAGACTGCTACTTAATGTAACTTAGAACAAACTTGGCTGAAACATTCAAATAAAAGTCATGTATCAATTCCTGATTCAACAGAGAGTAAAGGTATATCAGCTTGAAACCATAGCATGAGGTAAAAATTGCCTGTGAGTGTCCGAAGGCACCAGCCTTGGTTTTGTAGTTCTGAGTCAGAAGTTCGTAAATCCCATTCTGGAGACCTGAGCACTACCCTTTTTTAAAAACTTTTTCATGGGGCATGGGCATCGCTGGTAAGGCCAGCACTTTTTATTGCCCATCCCTAACTGCCCTTGAGAAAGTGATGGTGAGGTGCCTTCTTGAAACGGTGCAGTCCGTGTGCTGCAGGTACACCCACAGTGCTGTTAGGGAGGGAGTTCCAGGATTTTGACCCAATGACAGTGGAGGAATGGTGATATACTTTCAAGTCAGGATGGTGTGTGGCTTGGAGGGGAACTTACAGGTGATGGTGTTCCCCTGTGTCTGCTGCCCTTATCCTTCTTGGTGGAAGTGGTCACAGATTTGGAAGACGCTGTCGAAGGAGCCTCGGTGAGTTGCTGCAGTGCATCTTGTATATGTTACACACTGCTGCTACTGTGCATTGGTGGTGGAGGCAGTGGATGTTGAAGGTGGTGAATGGGGTGCCAATCAAATGAGCTGCTTTCTCCTGGATGGTGTCGAGCTTCTTGAATATTGTTGGAGCTGCACTTATCCAGGCAAGTGGAGAGTATTCCATCACACTCCTGACTTGTACCTCGTTGATGGTGGACAGGTTTTGGGGGGTCAGGAGGTGAGTTATTCTCTGCAGAATTCCTAGCCTCTGACCAGCTCTTGTAGCCCAGTATTTATATGCTGGTCCAGTTTAGTTTCTGGTCAATGGTAGCCCCTAGGATGTTAATATTGGAGGAAATTCTGTGATGGTAATGCCATCGAATGTCAAAGAAAGATGGTTAGATTCTCTCTGGCTGGAGATTGTCATTGCCTGGCACTGTGTGGCATGAATGTTACTTGAATCTTATCAGCTCAAGCCTGAGTGTTGTCCAGGTCTCACTGCATATTTGCACAGACTGCTTCAGTTTCTGAGGAGTTGTGAATGGTGCTGAACATTGTGCAATCATCAGTGAACATATCCACTACTGACCTTATGATTGGTGGGGGGGGCGGGGGGGGGGGGGGGGGGGGGGGGGGGGGGTGGTGGTGGAGATTATTGATGAAGCAGATGAAGATAATTAGGCCTACAACACTACCCTGAAGGACTCCTGCAGTAATGTCCTGGGACTGAAATGATTAACCTGCAACAACCACAACCATCTTTCTTTGTGCTAGGCAATGCTCCAACCAGTGGGAATTTTTCCCCTGATTACTATTGACTCCAATTTTGCTAGGGCTCCTTGCTGCCACACTCAGTCACTTGCTGACTTGATGCCAAGGGCAGTCATGGTCACCTCACCTCTTCAGTTCAGTTCTTTTGTCCGTGTTTTGACTAAGGCTGTAATGAGGTCAGGAGCTAAGTGGCCCTGATGGAACCCAAACTAAGCATCAGGGAGCAGGTTATTGCTGAGTAAATGCCACTTGATAGCACTGTTAACGGCCCCTTCCATCACTTTCCTGATGACCAAAAATAGACTGATGGGGCAGGAATTGGCTGGGTTAGATTTATGCTGCTTTTTGTGGACAAGAGATACCTGGGTGGTTGTCCATGTTGCCAATCTTGTAGCTGTACAGGAACAGCGTGGCTAAGTGTGCAGCTAGTTCTGGGGCACAAATCTTCAGTACTATTGCTGGAATTTGTCACGGCCCAGAGTCTTTGCAGTATCTAGTGCCTTCAGCTATTTCTTGATAGCACGTGGAGTAAATCCAGTTGCCTGAAGACTGGCATTTGTGATGCTGGGAACATCAGGGGGAGGCCGAGATGGATCATCCACTTGGCACTTCTGGCTGAAAATTGTTGCAAATGCTTCAGCTTTGTCTTTTGCACTGATGTGCTGGGCTCCCCCATCATTGAGGATGGGGATATTTATGGAGCATCCTCTTCCAGTTAGTTGTTTAATTGTCCATGATGTGGCAGGACTAGGCTGACAAATCTGTGCAGTGCTGGGGAAATGCTGCACTATTGGAAATTCCATCTTCTGGATGGGATGTTGAACCGAGGTCCCAACTGCCCTCTCAGGTTGAAATGAAAGAAGAGCAGGGTGGTTCTCATCAGTCTCTTGATCAATATTTATCCCCAAACCAGCATACCTAAAACAGATGATCTAGTTATTGCCGCCTGTGGAATGGCTCTGCATTAACTATCACTTCTCCTACTTTACAGCAGTTACTCCACTTCAAAATATATAATTGGCTATAAGGTTCTTCTGGATGTCCTGAGTTCATGAAAGATCCAATGTAAGTGTAAGTTCTTTCTTTTTGTGCACTGACCTATGTGATGAACAGGGCTGATGGGCTTTTTTCTCAGTCCCATCCTTTTATATTCATAAGTTTCAAAATCGTAAGAAACAAAGAACCTCAGCCAGCAACAGTGGTGGACTTGCCTTCAACATCCTTCCCCACTAGGGTAACAAAGCTGCTAATCTTTCTACTTAAAATCAAAATCTGCATTGCACCAACATCAAAAATAGTCAATTCTTAGTTGGACGTAAACAGCTGAACACCACACTGATGGAATTCTCTCCCATTCATAGTTGACAGAAGAACATTCTTCCCAAAGTCACCTGATCAATACTGTTGTATATCATAGCTATCAACACTAGGGAAATGTTGAGAGAGATTAATGGACAAGGTGACTGAGAACCATCAAATACCTCCTTAAATATATGGGGATATGTATATTTTTTAAGAAACAGGTATGCCAAAGTAGACAGTGCTTCTAAAATAAATGAACTAATTTTCACTGCAAGCAAGTTACAGTTGATGGGTCAGTATAGATCATATTGAAATACGTAAACTCATGACCACTTATAAAAATGAGAAACCATATTATTTCATCCATTGATGTGTACAATGGAAGCATCCTGAACGTGCCTAGAATACTAATCTTCCCTCAGTGTCCAGTTGCACTATATTGAATGTTCACATTGCAGCTTCTACACTGGTGTAAGACAAAAATCCTTATCTTGCTCCTTGTTCCTCAATAAATGTAATGGGGCCCCCAAGACATTTAGGAGGGAAGATCACCAGTATCTAACTCAAGGAATCTTCATCAGTTCTCTGCCTGAACACAGGTCCAACCCACACCATCACAATCTCTTACCAACTGGTGTATTTTAGAAGGATTCACAAGCTGATACCTACCATTGGTGTATTTCAGAAGGACTTACAAGTTGATATCTGTTTGACTGCATTATGAATGCAACTTCATTGGCCATCAGTCCCAGAATGGGATTTCTGGACATTCCTGGGATATTAGGAGTTCTTGTGGTACAGTGGGTAGCATCTCTGCCTCTGAGCCAGAAACTGCAGTTCAAGTCCCATTCTGGGTTGAACTGCAGTTTCTGGCTCAGAGGCAGAGATGCCACCCACTGCACCACAAGAACTCCTAATATCCAGAAATCCCAGAAAAAAGGTGATAATGAACAGGGAGATCACATGCACCCAGGAAGTCTGCACCACCCCAGACAATTCTCTAACTGCAACCAAATAAATTCTAATTGATACTTAACACCACAATGGACCGTACTAAATTGGGTTCTGCACATAATCTTTGGTCACAAGTTGAAGGGTTTGACATGGATTCATTGCAACATAAAGCACTATATATGCCCTTCAGAGGTAATTACTATGTGCTTGTGTACCCTTTCTGTGGTGGTCTTTGGGTGAGGTAAGCAGTGTGCTCATTTAATCACTTTCTCTTGTCTGGCATTGCTCTGGCATTATTATGGCAAGGTGAATACTGGCCTTAAAGCCATTCAATAGCTTTGTATTGGCACAGGAAACTTTCCTCTGGGGAGCTTTTAAGGCTGTTATGTCCTTTGATTAATATATAAATTGGAGGCACTAAGGCTTGGTGGTCAACATCACCTCTGGGATTAAGAGCCAATTGAGAAACTTGGTCAGTTATTAAGAACAACATTAGCAATAATAGCACAGACAAAATTAGGGAGAAAACATTATCAGCAGCATTAGCACTATTTATCCACTAATGCCACGTGTAACATCTAACACCACATGGTTTTCCTTGGTCTTGTTAGTGGGATGCGGGTTTCAATATTCATTGCTCTACCTACAGCTTTAAAAATATAGTAAAGAATATGATGTTATCAGCACCAAATGGAAGAAACGTGCGATGGATAGTGAGAGTCCTTAATGTTTAATGGTGTTTACTATAATGGCTGTGTTATGATTACTGTGGTGAGCCATTTATGAAAAACAATCATCTCAAAAAAAAGGTACAGCAAGAGAGGCAAATTATCTGCTACTAATTTCCATACCTTTTAACCTTGAGATATTCAATTTATTAAAATTTAAATTACTAACATTTATAAACACAACAGAAATGTACAAAATCCGGATAGTGTTTTCAGTGAAAGCACTTAATTCTCTGTTTTACCAGTTTAATAGTGTAAGTTGCTTGCTGAATGCTGCAAGCAGACTCTGGGGAACTCTCTCCCAGCTCATTACCCGAACACTTAGATTTGTTGAGATGTACAGTGCTATTTTCTCATGGCTGGCCATCAGGTTGGCAAATTGTCCAACTGTCGAGTCTGCATCTCCATGTGAAATGCATCAGAATCAGTTTGGCATTTTATCGCCAATTCGTACTCATTCTAGAGGGCTTTATTCTTTGTTGATGTGTAAATTTTAAGTATTCTCAGCCTGTGTGTGCCAATTTTGACTGATACAATTAATGTCTGGAAGACTGATGAAGGCATTATGCTGTTATTAATTTGAGCCAAATTTAAAGAAATTGCTATTTCTAATTATATTGAAGAAATTTCCTTGCATGTGCTGTGTCAATGCATCTGACACATATATAAAAAATTAAGCTGTATAATAAAAGTGTTTGTTTACTTTGAGAGGGCAGATGCGCAGTTAAACATGAACAACCGAAGATTGTGCTGTTGTGCTGTGAGTTTCATAAAAATGACACCTTGTTATCTGCTTTGAATGCTTGGAATAACATAAAGTTGCTGTATTTGTGTAGTATTTAAGAACTGAACTTGCCACAAAAAGTTATTTCATTTCAAATCTCGGTACTCTTTCAGCAGTGTAGTAAGTGTTAATTACTAAAAATCAACCTCTCTGGCATTGAAAATTAACTATGACAAGTGTGAAATCTCATTCCTTCAGCCTTTAATTATTGTTGGAGATTTTAAAATTGTAGCATTTAAATTTAATTTTTACTCTTTCTTTCCAGGCATGTAAGGGCAAGTTTAACTAATGGCAGATGCTATCAGCCCAACTATGAAAACTTGCAGGTCAAAGTTACATTTGCTGAGCTTGATTAAGCAGTAGCAGCAAAAGTCAAAATTATTCACACTCTATGTTGCATGCGTACGATTTAATATTTTATCAGCATGATCTTGCTGATCAGGAGATTAGAAATCAGCACGTAAAAAAAGCTCAAGATTAGAACAGATAGGGAATATGCACAAGTCATATTACACAATTTCTGCACAATAGTTATAATACTACTACTTGTGACAGGACAGAATGAGCAAGTAATAAGAGAGAAAATCTTATATTTATTTTTTTCTTTTTATTGATAAAGATACAAAGATAATTTGAAAAAAATAACCAGTTCTCTAACCTTTTGCTCATTTTGTCAAACAAAGAATTTATCTCTGTTACTTTTCCTCTTAGATGTATTATGTAATGCTGTGCTATGTTTATCATATCAATATTTTTAAAAAGTTGAAAAATATATGATAAATCACACTTTTCAATGCAAATCCAAAGATACAAATTTGATCTTATGTGGCATTGGTACAAGTTCTAGAGAAGAGAGGACTTAATTCACAAGTATGAACAGGAAGAGGGCTAATGACTTGGAAAAATGCACAAATAGGAAAGCAAATAGTCATTCAAGGAAGGCAGCAAAAGATCTTGCATCTTTGCAATGCATTTCACATGATCATGACACTCTAAAATGTTTCACAGCCAATTAGATGCTTTCAAAGTGTTAAAAATATGTTCTGTTGTAATGTAGACAAACACAGCAGTCAATTTACAAAAAAACAAAATCCTACAAACTACAAGGAGATAAAAGACCAGATAATCTGTTTTTAGTAATGTTGTTTGAGGGGATAAGTGTTAACCAAGACACTGGGGAGAACTCTCATGCTCATCTTTGAAAAGTGCCATGGAACCTTTTACATCCACCTAAGGGAATATGCTTAGTTTAGTTTAATCTCTCATCTGAAAGACAGCTCCTCCAACAATGTAACAATTTCTCAAATAAATTGGGAAACAGGAGTAGAGATCAACATGGGACGGGGTGAGGGGGTTCTTAAAAAGTAGATTGCAAAGGTAGAGAATTAATATGAGTTCTTAAAATTAATAACTATTTCAAATTTTAAGCTTCCCGTGGATAAGTAAGGACGTTAGAAACAAACAAAGATTGAAAACAAAGGATTGAAGGCCTTATTGTTGCTAGCATCTCCATTGAGACTTCAGTGTAGTTTAGATATACAAACTGTTATGACCCCCATAGAGACCAATAACTTTCAAAAAGAAGTTCACACTTCCAGTTAATAGCCGAAAGAATGACACAACAAGATTTCACATTTTAAGACTTTTACTGTGACAAAAAACAAAAAAAAAACTCTCAATTAAACACTACCTTTGTAGGCAACTTATAATTTAAATCACAAAACAAAACATTCACCTTTCTTTTAGCACAACCAGAAACACACTTCACAGATATACTTTACACTGTCCTTCAAGTAAATATTCTATTCTTGTAGAACCAGTCCAAGATGATTCTTAACTCCAGGGGGCTTACTTCTGTTGTTTTCCTGCTTAACCTGGGGACTTTTAAGCTCAGAATTGTCTTATTCCTCCAGTGCAAGCTAGGCAAATCTTCCAGCCTCATTTTAACTCGTCATATGAGTTTGGTCTTTTCAATCTGAACATGAGTTCCCATCCACATTCCTGTGTGGTAAACCACAGCACCTTATTGCCTATAGTTTCTCTCTCTCTCCTGGATCCTGGCAAACTAACTTTGTATATGAGTTTTCAAGGTTCATTATACCCTTCCTCTCTCAAAGGCTATCTCCATGGCAATGTGAATCACATGGACCTTATGTCCAGGTAGAAATGCTGATTAGCTATTAGCTATCCTTGAGGCCACAATTTATCTTGGAAATGAACAGTTGAGACAAGACTTTACATTCTGAACACTTTTCTGGGGCAGTCTGTCCACTGTTAGTACACAGGTTGCTGTCTTTGTCTCCAAGTGTAAACACATTGAGCATCTTCCTCCCAGTAAAACAATCTGGGCTGCCTTTTATCTCTAACAATCAAACCACCCAGGCTTGCTGTCCGGCAGACTTCCGAACAGATCACACGCAGACTTCATTTTACTTTAAATGAAAGACAGTCACGAAAAAACCTTATTAACCTCATAACTGTAACAGAGGTATGATAAAAATAAAACGCAATATGAGAATACTAAGGCTGAAAAATCATGGTAAATGTATATGAAACTTTAAGTGCAGTTTTGAGTTCCATGCTATAGGAAAGATATTGAAGTAATAGTGGCTGTGCAGATCCAATAGGTTGCTGCCTGGTATGAGGTAATGCAATTACAAGGGAATCTCTGAAAAATTGACACTGTTTTCATTACAACAAAGGACATTATAGAACGATTTAGTAGATGTTTTGAAAATTATGAGGAATGGGACACAGTAGACAAAATAGATTATTTTGTGGTCCAAAAGAAGATTAAAGATAAAAACTTTAGAATGGAAAGCTGGAGAAACTTCTTAATGCAGAGAGTGGTGAGGCTTCAAAAACATTCTTCAAGTTAACGACTGAAGCACTGATCATGCCAACTTATAAGAAAAGTTTGATAAGTGGTTGAAGGCAGGTGAGCACATGGGATTAAAATTTCTGGTCAACAACATGGGCTGGTTGGGTCAAATGATCAATTCCAATATTATATGACTGGATTTTCACTCCTGATGCAGATAGCTCGAGTTAGGAAATTTCCTGGTTCAATGCACCTGTCCCAGGAAAAAATGCCCTAAATGGTGTGATTATCACTTGGGGTAAGTGGTGGTGGTTGGTGGGGGGGGGGGGGGGCGCGCGCGGCGGTGGTGCAGGGCAGGGATGCAGGATGGAGCCCGGCCTGCCACCTCAGGACACAGATCAGACATAGGTGACACAGGAGTTGCTGAGTGCCAAGGCGGGCTGTTTAAGTAGCCTGCCTTGGTTCTCTGGGACTTTGTCCAGTTGTCATGCATTAGGCCCTATAGCCCTTCCCCCTCAGAGCCCCTCACTGCCACCCACTCCCAATGTCCATACACACCAACTCATGCCAACCCATGCCCTCCACCTGTCCCCAATGGCCCCTCATACCCTTCATGCACCTCTCACTCCTATGGCCTCTTATAGCCTCTATGCCAACCTAATGCCAACTCCTAACCACCAGTCACGGCTCCTTATGGTCCCTATGCTAAGTTGCATCTCATGCCAAATCATGCCACCCACCCACCAGCCTTTGCTCTTACACCTCCATGTCAACTCATCCAGTACCTGCCATAGGTAGATCTCAGGAGCCATGCTGAGATCAGATAAAGCTCTAAATATCTATAATGGAGTTTATTATATAAAATTCATGAAAACCCACCCAATATGTTTAAATTCTCTCAAGTACTTAATCTCTTATAAAAACAAACATTTGTATTTATAACCCGACATCAAATAGAGCTTTAACAACCTCCTTAAGCTGTCAATCAAACTGAACTTACAACACATCCTCCCTCACTGTGATAATAATATGCTGTGGAAAGCAATGATACTATAAAGACAGCATTTAGGACTAACAAATCACTATTGTCAACAATCAGCTATTGAATCTGTTAGAATGATATTTTCTACTTTCAGACACAGGCAGACAGTTTTTTTCATATTTTAAAGGGCTGTCCATTTAACAGCATTCACAAATTGCTAAAGATTCATAATTCTCATTCTGTGGGATAATGCCCTTGCTGCAGTGAAAATGTGTTCTATTTGATCCCAGAACTGGGTTCAAATAGGCCTGCTGAGTCTGAGTTTCCTTCATGCATTAATCACGTCTCACCCCTTTCCCCTACTGATGAAAATGGAATCTGTCAGAAATGGGGTAGGACATCAGATCTGGAGCCTGCTGCTATTTTCAAAGGTCCCTAGAGTCTCCATGACCCAGTGAAAATCTGGTCAATAATTTCTATATAATTCTATGTAACCTTGAGCATGCTTTCCTTAACATAAAGATAACATATCATGCGGCAAGCTGTCTGGAGCAATCATTTGTCCTGGTAATTAAGTAATAGAAAAAAGAGCAATGGAGACATGATGAGAAACTTTGGCACATAGTAAGTGGCTAAGATCTGGATTGTGTTGCTTGATAGTGTGGTGGAGGCAGGTTTAACTGAGGCGTTCAATAGGATAGTGGATTATTATTTGAAAAGGAAGAATGTGCAGGGAGAAGGCGGGATAATGGCACTTGATAAATTATTCATTTGGAGTGCCAGTGCGAACATGATAGGCCAAATGGACTCCTTCTGTGCTATAATAATTCTGTGATTTTGTGAAACTGCTTATCAAATCAGGTACACTGTGCAAAATATTAGTATGCACTCTTAACCAATATGAAAAGTTATAAAATAAACTGCTCATTTAATTTTAAGGATTTTCTCTAGGAAATCAGATTTTAAAACTCAAGGTCCCATTTTGGCTGGTCCAAGGGCCTTATTCTACACTCTGGGAGTCACGGATTGATGAAGTAGATGTAAATGCTCTTGAAGGGTGGATAAGGTATCTTTATGTGACATGATCTGAAGTTTTTTTAAAAAACGCCGTTATTTAAACATGAAAAGAATTATTGAATCTATCCGTAGGATTTTAAAAAAAAGCTCTGCTGGACTACTTTGAATGACAGGCCATCTGGTATAGGTTAGAAAACACATTATCACTTGTTTGTGTAGTTTTAATAGACGTCTTTGTTGACATTTCCCAAGGGCTATTATTATGTCATTATGAACACTTTGCAAAGTTTCAAAAGCTACCATTATCTCAGCAGGGGATTCTGAGTTCACAGTTTTTGTGACAGTTTAAAGAGGCTATTAAAGGATTAACTGTTTTTGACATGGGGTTTGAATAGGAGTTTGTTTTTGTAAGAGATTAATCACTTGAGGAGATTTAAAAGTACTGAATGGATTTCAGGAGTGGGAGCTTTTTCACTATCAAGTTTGCATGAGTGAGAGATATATTGGATTGTTAGAAATGTATTCTTTTCATCTCCGCATGGCTCCTGTGGTCTGCCATTGGCGGGTACTGGTGAATGGCTATGAAGGTGGCATGGGGATATGGGGTAGCATGAGGGTGGGTTCATGGCATGAGTTGGCCTGGGGGTATTTGGGGCCATGGACAGTGGTCAGGGAGTGTGAGTTTGCATGGGGATTTTGGTAGCTTGGTGGTGAGGGTGTAAGACTGAGGCAGGCCTTCTAATCAACCCAGCTCAGCACTCACCCGACCCCATGGCCACAACGATCTGCTTCTGGGGTCAGCAGGATCGACTCTATCCACCTTCTCGGCGTGAAAATTGGGTGTAATGGGCCCTTTAAAGTGAGGTGAGTCATCCAAGTCAGGAAATTTCCTGACTTGAGCTATACATCTTAGTTCTGAAAATCAGGCCCAAAGTGTCATGTTCAAAAAAGATGCAATGATCCAATCTTGAGCTGGATTCAGGTATAAACCATATCATCCAGGAAATAGGATTAAGGCTGCAAAATACAGTAATGTTAAAATTCCAGAAGATAAAAAAGAAATCCACTTAAACTGAAAGGCAGCTATTCCACAAGTAAAATATTACTTCGGTATTCTGCCTACATTTTATTAATTTTTCTATCATATATTGCCAAATAGTTTCAAAAATAAATTAAATAAAATGTGCAAATGATCCAATGTCATAAATAAAATTCTAGGAAGCACCATAATTCAAGTGAAATTGTTTTGATGCTTCTTTCAGTATTAGAGATGACAATGCAGGCAAATTAAATATTTTATTTTCTTTGTATCCGATAACAACAAGCAGCTATAATGAAGAGCACCTCTTGATACAACTTTTTGTGCAACAGCGGCCTATGAACTGTGTTTTTCTGTTTTTTTTCCGAGGAAAGTTGTGCCTAAGTGACTGTTTTTTTGCTCAAACATGTATTTGTGTGACCATCCTGGATCCTTTGCAATGTTCCCAAGTTCCCTGTGTCAAAATTCACAAATGGAATTTCACCCACCCTCCCTTATGGGCTGGCTGTGCCTTCAGGTTAACTTTACTAACATCTTATTTGTGAGGATAATTATTTTCTTCTCTTCCTTTCTTTTTTCCACTCACCCATTGAAGGCCAAGTGTTCAGGTGAGTAACCTGCCTTCAAACCTCCACTAATTGCGCCGTGTTCAGAGTAACAATGGACTGGTTCAGAGAGGCTGGAATTTACTTCCTTCTGGTTTAGGAGCAGGGATAGGGTGGGAGAGAGGAGGGCACGATTTGGGTGGTTGGGGGTGGGGGGGATGCGTTGGGGAGCAGTCAGGTGCCAGGTACGAATGGTACGAATGGAAGAGGCTTGAGGGACCAATTGTTCTTCTCCTGTCCTCCTTTATCAAATGTTTGTCCATTCTGATTGTTTCTCCCTCTCTCTTTGCAGAATTGGTAGGATTTTGCTTCATTCATCAACATATGGCTGAGATCAGATGGTCGGTAAATGGGTTTGTATAGGCAGGAATCTCTCTGTCACAGGACTTTGCTGCTGTGCAATAGTGCTCCAAGGTCCCGTGCCATGTGAGACTACTGATTTCTAACCTCGCTCTTGTGATCACCTCAGGTTAGTCCAGGTTCCTGCTTTTAATTAGAGGACAAGGGAACACTTTTAAAGAGACATGCAAGAGCGTAAACTTGGAATAAAATATGCAGAATTTCCTGAGAACTTGCACTGAAATGACAGTGTAATGTGGGTATAATTGTTGCAAAAGTGACTTGAGTTGGTTTTTGTGCTATGTCTGAATTTCCTCGATCTTTTGCAGAGATTATATGAAATCCTGTCCAATGCAAGTATATCCCTCGTTAAGCAAGGGGGCCAAAACTGACACCATTTTCTACGTGCTGTCACACCAATGCCCTATCCAGTTGTATCAAGACTTCCCTACTTTTGCATGCCTTCTCCCCTTGCAATAAAGGATGGCTTTCCATTTTCCTTCCTAATAACTTGATGTTCCAGCATGCTAATATTTTGTGACTGATGTACAAGGACACCCAGATCCCTCTGTATCTGACCATACTGCATTCTATCTCCATTTAAATAATATTCTTCTTTTTGATTCTTCCTGCCAAAGTGGGCCACCTCACATTTTCTCACATTATACTGGAATTAAAACAACAGGAATCTTGTGAGAAATGTGCTGGTATATACTTCAATCATCATGAAAATGTAAATGACATTAAAGAAAAATTACTGGTCTATTAGAACTACAACTGCCAAAAGCAGTAGACTTATCCTAAGGCCTTACATCCTTGGTTTATCAAAATACTGGGGGGCCAAATTGGATATTCCCAAAAATTGGGCATGAGGATTGCAATGTGTGATAAACCTGCATCTGTTCAAAGTAATACACGCAGTATGCAGGCTTTGTACTTCCTGCTAATTATTATGATTGTGGTATGCAGCTCAGCAGTGAATGTGCTGTTCAGTGGCTAATAGGGGGGCCAGGTTTGTGAGATGGAAGAACTAATTAAAGCTAGCCAGCATCTCTTAAAAAGCGAGGTGCATTCTGGCTGCAGCTGGAGCTGGAAGTGAAGTAAGAGGAGTTAAAGAGCAGGACGAACATTGTAAAATGACACATCAGGCTAGAAAGTGTACTGCAAGATTCTCTGATGCAATGCTGGAGGCCTTGATGCAGGAGTTGGACCAGAAGAGACAGGTTCTCTCCCCTCAGGGGATAAGGAGGCCCTCCAGGCAGATACTAAGAAGATAGTAAATGTAGGTAGACATTGCAGTTAATGCCAGCAGTCTAGCCCCAAGGTCCTGGATGCACTGTCACAAGAGACTTAATGACCTCAAGGTCAGAGAATGCACTTACCATATCTTACCCATTGCATCACCAGCCTCACACATGGCTCCATTCACCACAATCTTTTCATTCACTGGCCAACGTTCTCCAATCGTGACTCATACCTCACTTTCATAGCCTCACCTCACAAACTTAGCATTGCTGAAAGCCTCAAACCCACATCTCACAGCTTGCACACACTGCCAGCAATTTAGCTGTGTCAGGCATATCACACAAACACATTATATCACATTCACTGACACACTTTCTTCTCTCTTGCTGGAGATGGAAGAGTTCTGTGAGTACCTCCTTGGTGAAATGCAGATGCTGAACACACTGCTCCTGCAGGTGAATGTAAGAGAAATGCTCTTGGAAGATCCTAGGTGGAAAAGGTCTCCTGCTGAAAGTTCTTCCCCCTCTCCTTCTCCTCTCTTTGTGAGCATCTTGTCTTTTTATTTGCTGCCTCTGCACCATCTCCCTCTTATGATGTAGCCCAAGTCGGACTGCTACTATGGCATCCATGACTGGGAGCAAGTGGTGCACCCAAGCCCCTTGCAGTCACAACCAATGCATTCCCTAAATTCCTCAAACCACCCAGCACTTCCATAAACTCAAAGGCTGCTGATAGAAAGTAATATGTAACTAAGTTGTTGATGATCATTTTAACTAGCATTGTAGTTGGGGAGTAGTCCTTCATTCTGTTGATTGCATATTCAGCTGTGCTTGTTTAAGAAAGGGGGATAATGAGAGTGGAAAGGTTCAAAATGGCAGTGCTGATGTCAAGTCAGTGTTAGACACAGACTGATGTCATAACCTGCCAACTTAACATACTACCAGCTAACACCTTCACCAAGATAGAGCTCAGTGTGGGTCATGCCAGAAGTGAACATAAGCAGCACAGATGCCATTTTAGTACTAAAACAGCACCAATAGTGCAGAAACTACCAAACCTATGGAGCCAAATTTTGTGGCCTGTAAGGCTGCAGGCTTGCATTTGTGGTTTAAAAATGACAAAATGCGTGCCACATAAACCACAAGGATAGTTAAGTGAAATAGTGTCTCGTTCTTTGATCTGTCTTCCTCTTCCTGTCCACTTATTTCTGTCTCCCCTTTCCTGCATTTCTACCTCTCCAGCCCATTTTGCTGAGGGATTTGTAAATATTCCCTTCTTCTTTCCCTCGTGGAGACTTTGTGAAAATGAGATAACTGCATAGTAAAGTTAGACCACAATTAAAGCAGTTATAGAAGTCCTAAATTAAAGTTATAAGGGCTTAGAGTTTTAATTGTGGGCTTTCATTACCCCACCCTCCAATATTTAAGGAGCAATAACACTGGGTTTCATTGTGAAAATTCCCACCAACCAATATGTATGTTGATTTACAGTAACCAAAATGGTCCCAAAGTCTAAATGTATGATAATTCAGGTAGTACATGTTTCATGCAGAGTTTTGTAAATGGCACACAAAATCTTTTACATACAGGTTGGATATTGGAAACTCAGGTACAATATCTTTATTTCTTCAGTCATTTTTTGATTGTAGACTGCCAGAGTAACCTCATAAGAGTAACAGATTCTGTTGCATTAAGCTCACTAATGACTTTTATCAACTTCTACTGCTTTTGAATGAGACTGTTTAATTGTGATTTAAAATGTAACCTATTTTAATGTATTAGGCAGAAAAGTAAACCTCAATTTTATTTCCATGATCATAAACCTCATTCCGAAAAAAATAATTCTTAGCGATCGGCAATCTCTGTAACTGCATCTCATGCTTCATAAACGTAGGCTTCATGGTTGTAAGCAAGTAGCTCCTAATTCATGTATCATTGCAAAACCTTCAAGCATTTTTACGAAGGAAAAATGTATTAAGAGTCTTTTTCCATTGTCATGATCCATTTCCACAGCCAGGGATATCACCGTTGGGTGTAATTACTAGGCCTTTGCTACAGGCTTACATTTGTGGCTTAAAAACGTCAAAATGCATGTCACATAAACCACAAGGATAGTTAAGTGAAATATTGTCTCATTCTTTGATCTATCTTCCTCTTCCTGTCCACAATTTTCTCTGTCTCCCCTTTCCTGCATTTCTATCTCTACAGACCATTTTGTAAATATTTTCTCCTCCCTTTCTTGGCAGCTTTGAGAAAATGAGACAGTTGCATTAAATTTAGGCCACCATTTAAAGCAGCCATAGAAGCCCTCAATTAAAATTATAAGGGCTTAAAGTTTTAATTGTGGGCTTTCTTCACTTCAGCCTCCAGCACAAGGAAGCAAACATTGGGAATTACCAGGTACAGGACACCACAAACGTGAAAAGGGGAGATTGGAAATTGCCATATCTCACAAAGCTCCCACCAAATTCAGGAGAGCTGGTAGGTCAACATGGCCCCATTGTCATATTACTGCATCCTGTACAAAGTAAAGGAGACTATTTTGAAGCCAGATTCATATAATTTTGTAAAGTGATTTTTTAAAACAGTATATTAAAAAAATCACATTTCAACACAAAGAAAAGCATCCTGCAACTTCATTCAACTTTTTTTCCTGAAAATCTGTTAATGTTATCTGTCAAATAAAGGGGTAAACAATATTCCAGTCCAAATATTGACAGTAAATGTGCTTTGTGTGTGTGTTTTCACTGTGTTGTAAACGCTGCTTTCCTTCTGAATACCCTAAAGTTAACATTAGTACAGGAATTATCAAGGCCCAAGAGTGCAGTTAGACAGGGTTTATGGATCGGAATTGGTGTGGCGTCTCTAAAAATAGAGCTTGAGCGGTGTGTGAACTGTGGAAGGCTAAACACAGCAAAATCTCCCAGCTAAAATCCAAACGGCCAAACGTATTAAATCTTTGCACACAAATGCCACCTATCCCACCCGAATGACTGAAGATCAAATGTAATAGCCTGTGCACGCTGATTGCAGGAGATTGAATGTAATAAACCTGTAACGCAGGACTTCGGAAGATCAAATATACATGGACTTAAAGAGATTGAGTGTAGTAATCTCTGTTCATGGACTCCAGGACATAAAGTGTAATAACTCTGTGTTCATTAGAAATTGTATATTCTGTGATATGAGTCCTGCCTCAACAGGCAAAGTGCAGCTTTTGTACTAAATGATATTTTGGGGTGACATAATAAAGAAAGTTTAAAGACTCATCCCAATTCATAGTATGGTGACACTTGCTAAACTTAATTTACCTTACATCATTACATGTCTTTTGCCTAATCATTGTTAGAACACTGCCAGGCAACCGTATTCAATCTTCTGCTTACCATCAGTAGAAATTAATACAGCAAGTATGAGTATATTAGGTTTAGTCCTCTTATTCTGCAGTAGTTGATATTTTCAGGCATTTTAATAAAATACTTGGAAAAATGAACATTTAATTAAACCAGCTGATAAAAATAAAATCAATCCAGCTTCCAAAAAAAAGTCGGAAATGGGACATTGTCACTTTCCAATTGGTACACTTATGGAAGTTTCATTCTAAGATTCCACAGCAGCCTCTTTACCATTTAATTTGTAACCAGCTAAAATCAGCAGTATTTTATGCTGCATTTATATTGCTGAGCTGCTGCTGGAGGAAGCACTGATCCTGCTGTCAGTGCTGGAACATAAATAAGGTGCCACTGTCAGCGCAGCTTACCAGCTCAAGAGGTGGTTTCCCTATTGTCACCAGAGACACCCAACAGCTAGCAGCACATATCCCAATTCTCAAATCAACACTAGAATGTAAATGCAGCAAATTTTGGAGCAGCAGCCGCGAAAATACTTGCTGAGCTACTTTAAGTAGGAAGTTCAGCAGTATATCTGCAGAATTTATCCTGATATTTAAACCTCTGACTCAACATTGATAGTCAAAAAATATTTCTGTCACATACGGAGTAACTTATAGTCATCTCGAATCTCATCTCTCACAAGCTTCAAACCTTTGAAACATTTAATTTGCTGCTCTATTTGAAGCCTCAATCATCAGTTCAGGCACAATTTCCCATCAACAAAACCTTTAGAACTAAGACATGTGAACGTATGGGAGATGATTATATACGAGTGAGACTGCAGCAAGAGCTTGAAGCAAGGCTGTTTTCCACCAACCTTAACATGAAGAAGCAAATGTTAAGGAAAAATTTTTAAGTATAATGTTGGGGAAGACTCCAGTAGGAGTGGCAAAGTGTCCTCTCAGTTTTTACTCCATGTTGTTCAGGTTCTTGTCCTTCGATGCCTTATCAGTACTATTTCAGACTTGTCTTATGTGACCTGCTACATTGCACTAATTGTGTCTGGCTTCTTAACCCTAAATGATTCAGGCCCAGTGGAGGAGCAAGTGGAGGATTCTCAAGCTTTCACTATTTAGTCTGTTCTGCATAGAATATTCATCAGGAATTTGTGGTTTGCACACTAGAAATATCTGTATACAAGCATAGACCACTTTTTGGGAAAGTACTGAAAATGCCTGTGAAGGGAATGAAACTACAAACCTAAAAGGTGCTAAATAGTTTTGAAGACTATCTAAGTACGCACAAGCTGCTGCCATCCTACTTTTGCCTTTTTCACCCCAACCTTGCCTCATTTTTCTTTTGAACTCAGGTACTCAGCAGTGTTATGGTTCATTCAGCAGATCTTTGGCCTTTTCTTATGTAAAAGTCTATGAAGGAAGGTGTGTGTGACTACATGGTCATGGGTGGCATCACAGCATGGCGTGATCCTATCCTCTATTCACATATACTTGTGGTTAGCGTAGTGAGCAGAGAAGTAAGATCCTGTTTGATTTTCCCCCTGTTAGTCTGGCGGCACCAAATTCGATGAGGAAATCTTACTGACTCTCCAACTGAGATTGGTAAATTCATTGCAGCTCAGGGCCAACTACAAATAACCTGGACCACAGTTGATCTTTATAGTTCAAGATTATAGTACATTTGCTACTATTTTCAATAAATCCAAATCATTTTTGCACACGATAACATACAGTTTGCAGTCAGAAAATCCTAATAATTCCACCTTAAAAGGAATGAACATAAATCTTACTTGAATTAACAGCCACAAATAAAGTACCTGATAATTCAGAATTAAAGGTAGAGTGACAGCCAGAAAGCCATGGATGAATAAAGCCTTGTCCTGGTGTCAGAACTCACTAATTAACACATTCAAACTTCCAGTAAAATCTCCCTGGCTTGCCTTTTCCCCTTTGCTCTGCCATGCTCCATCTTTGCCAAAGAGTTACTAACTGCAGTGAGTAAATATCTCATTGTGACAGTCACTAACATGCTGAACAGTAATGGAGTCAGAACAGAAACAGCCACTTTTAATCAAACCTGTCATCATTTGTTTTTCTCAACACGTTGAAAATGCCATCCTCTCCCACACCAGCACATTACTTATACAGTGCAGCAGAGACTGAGAGGAAGCTCCTTTAATAAGATGGGACCTCCTCATCTTGCTAACAAGGGACAGATACAGATCAGTGTCTGGCAAACACAATGACCAAGCACTGTAATGCATGTGTGCGACTGAACATTACAAGACTGACCGGCAGAGTGGTGCCAGTCAGAGGTGTGAGTGTATAAGGGCTTTCCCCGTTTAATGTGAATGCTAAAGTGAGATTAAAGATTACGGTGTAAGTACAACCCACCTTTACTATAAGGTGTTTTGTTATTTCACAAGCCTTGTTAAATGGCTACGGGTTCTTAGGTCCCAACTTTTTCATTTTGTCTGTTGCGAGACATTCAGTATTATATTTTGTCGATTCAAGCTCACAGATGCCTACCTCAAGAGGACCATGTTATAATGAAGGTGGCATACAGCTCACCGACCCTATCAGCAGCTCAATCATCTTATCTCTGAATGTATTTTAAGTTGTAACATACACTTTTGAGTAATGTTTGTTGATTGAAGTGGCCATGCTGTGACTCAAGTCTTGATCTGGCTCAGTACCCAAAGGAAGTTTGCAGGCAGTTAAGGAAATGGAGTTTATAATGAAAGCACCAACTGGCCAATACTCTAGAGTTCTGAAGGTGGTAAATTCAGAACACTTTTCAAGCTGCAGTCATATGGTATAGCTATGGATTTTTTGTTTAAACAAACTTTGGCCTTTCATTTTTGGTGATGTTACTTTTTAAAAATCTTTTCTTTCAACCACAAGACAGGGCAAAATAAATAATGGTAAAAGACAGACATATTCATGTTAACGGCTGTGATAGATGCCAACTGCATAAAACATTAAGTAGAGAGTGTGATTAATTATGCAATTAAATAATTATTTACTCATCTCTAATGGGCTCATAGGGAAGCATGACTTTGATGACCAAAGCTGCGGTCAGTAGTCAAAAAACATTCTATTGTACAACCAATATGATTGTTCTTTATTCAGGATTTTGAAGAACACTTTGAATGAATAACAAATTCAGCACACTGACTAGAAAAATCACTGCAAAACACACCACCAGAAATCAGTGTTGGTTGCCTCAAGCTATTTTGAAGCAGGTACATAAGATGATCATGTAAACTGCTTCTAAACTGGTTGCTACATAATCTAGGAATTTGGCTTGGCACCATTAGAAAAGATGGTGTAGGTAAACAGGTGCAGGAGTGGGTGGCCTTTGGGGTTTATACTTGTTCTCTCACACCCATAATTCAAACTGAGCCACAAACCACTGGTATGGATGTCGCAAACTGAAAGGCATTAAATTTCCCAGCAGGAGAAACCTTAGCACAGTGAGAGATAATGATACTGGAAAAATGTAAAATAAAAACTATATGGATAGTTCCATCCTGCTCATCCCATGATATAGTACATGTTATCTCTTTCTTTGTCATGCAAATTAAAGGAAACATGTGTATGAAGAAATGCCATTTTCTTTGTGATTCTCATGTTCCTGCTATTCGTAGCTCTTGTTACTACTTGTTCATTATTTGGTACTATCTCATGTTATCATCTCTCTATCTCAGTCCTTCTCTTGTCCCCCAGTGCCCTTAGCTCAAATTCTGCTTTCAGTAACACAGATCCTATCTGGAGGCTTTCCACAGGTCACTCTGTTATCATTGTTAACAGGGATTACATTCCCGCTTGGAGCTCTGCTGTGATAATGTTCATTTGTACTATTAGGTTACCATTCGGAGACTCTGTGAAATTGCAGCTCGCAGCAGAATGACAATTTCACACTCTAATGTCAGAAACCAGCAGATAATCAATGGTAAATGAATTATGACATGTAGTTTGATTACTTCCGGAAACTGTAAACATTATGGTGTGATACACTGAAATTGCTGCTCATATTATATCATGAGCCTTAACAACAGAACTGGAAGTTTCCCACCATGTACAGTATGTAGCCAGTAAGCCAAACAAAACCAGGTGGTTCCTGCCTCCAGATTGCTTTAATGTTCTCTAGCTGGTGAATTTAAATGCAGGAATTTGATTTTCCGGTGCATTTTTGTATTCTGTCCCTCAATTTCTTCTCCTTTGTCTCTCTCCCTCTCTCACTTCATTTTCTCTTCCTCATTCACTATGCCTGTATCGTGAAGGAAATATATATGTCTTTAGTGGTGATAGAACCCTGAGGCATCTTAACAGAGTGGCACAATACTGATGGAAGATTTGGTCAAACATTAGAACTAGGACTTTGCTGAATGTGTTGGCACATAACCTCTATAGTCCAGCATCTTTAGGTCTGCAATGAATTTGAGAAAGGACAGAGTTGGCATCTTTGACCTTTATGGTATTGAAATAGAGTGAGGAACATTTTGAAGCCTAACCTTAGTGCTTGAATAATATTGAAGTGGATGTGGAGATGTTCTCATTCCTGATGCCAATTGTCCTTTCTTAATGCTAATATACAAATGTCCAGTGCTGTACCAAAGATTTAATTCATACTGCACAGGTTAGTTTTTAGGTCTGGTGTGTGGACCTCTACACATTACAGCCTGGTATGCCTTCTTCATGAACCAAGATGCAAGATCTCTTTTTGACCCTAAAACAGAAGAAGTTTGGAACCTGGAAATGGGTGCATCATAGGTCATGCACTCCCCAGTACTAAAAATCATTTGCCTTCTCTAAATTATGCAATGTCCATTTGGTAATGGACCATACCATATTTTGATTGAACCAATTTTGTCTGAGTTTTATTGTCTTCCTGTACTGCAAAAAAGCAAACAGAATGACGACATTCACAAATTTGTTCCAAATGACAAATTGAATTGCGCCATCTAAAAGGACAGAACAGGCAGAGAGCTATGTCGTGGTATTTTTATGACTTCGATTTTCTTTGCTGAACCAATCATTGTAAATGGAAAACTGCACTGTATACCTCTAACCTAGGAAAATAAAGGAACAACATTTAAATTAATAAAGAAATGGGTGCACAATTTGTAAAGGAAGCAGCTTCATTTTGCTGTCTGAGAAACATTGAAAGCTCATCTGCAGATAGCGCCTTGATAGACAGTCACTCATGTAGGGATCTACAAGGAAGCAGTTTTTCTGGAAGGGATGTATTCTGGTGTCAAATTACAATAATTATTTAACTAGTTAAAGATTTTTTAGAATATCACTCTTAGAGAAGTGACAACTCAATCTTTCACGATGCAAATGGTTGCATATGTAAGATGATTGCATAACAGTAACTATTCTAATAAAAGTATACTCCAATGTCCAGTGAATTGACATTGTGAGGATAGATAGAAGTTAACAATTCATTTTATTAGGTTGGACATTATGCTACTCTCACATTAATGGCTGATGAAGTGTTGCAATCACCACCACACTAATGTTCAGATTTTGATTTCTATGTATTGGACTCTGCCCTGCTGTTGTACCGACCAGATAAATCATTATTACTATTTTTATTCCTAAATTATTCAATTCATTGCTGGGAGACCCACTAAATCATGTGGGTTATTAAAGATGAAAAATACAACAAAACAGCAGCATCATCACTGAAAACAGGAATTAAAATGTGTTACGGATTTCAGAATAAATGAGTCTTTGAATGCCTTTAAAGTTGGTGTTTTGTTATTAAAGAATAAATCCCAAGAGGGGCAATTTCCACTCTCTAGAGACACACAAGCATACAACTGCAAAATCATAGACAAATTTCCCCGATTGTAAAATAGTTAGTTTTGTCACTAAATACTGAAGGGCAGATTAAAATACACAAAGTCTTTTTCTATTGAGGGCACATACTTCATAGCCAGTTTGAGACCTACAAGTAGGGAATAGATTTCCTTCATTTTTAATGTTTAAATGAGTTTGATTTTATTTATTTCTTATTATGTTACCATCTTCTGCAATTTTATCCCCACTTTTAATTAGTAAATTTGTTCCTGAAACTTTTTTTTAAATGACTGCGCACAGATAAGAATGAGGGGAATTCGAGTCACAGTTAGAAACAGAATCTGACTGGTAATGATACAGAATGATAGAATGTGGATAAAGGACCAAAGTCCCCCATTCAGTCCATGCAGTAGTTACAGGCACTGTATTCATCACATACCTACACACACAGGGAAAGGGAATAAACAATGCAGAACTTCCACAGGTACATTTGTAAATTATGAGCATGAAGAGGGAAAATATGTTATAAACACACGTGAACATAAACAAATATTGTGATGAAAATACCAATCAAAGTATTTTCAGACATACTGTAAAGCTCACATCATCCTTTACACTCCAGCAACTATTGTTTGTAAGCAAGATACTACTCTAGAAGGCAAAAACTTCTTACGACACTTTCCTTGATGCCTTTATCATACATTGCATTAATAATTTTAAAAAATCTTGTTCAGTATTTAAACTAACCCTAAAACCTGTTAAGGTAGTACCAAAACAGTGAAATGCTTCAGGGGTGATAAATCTTGACAGGCCTGGTGTATACATCAGTACAGACTTGTGCTGTCATATCAGGGTTACAAGCATAGATTGATTTTAAGATCATTGCTGACTTCATTGAGACACTGGTTCCCAGTTTTAAAGTAGACTTTGACAGTATGTACACTGCACAAGTACTGATAACACAAGGGTCATAGAAACATAGACATTGTGAGACCACTATAGCTCTGTTTCTGGAATAACTTCAAAACTAGTCTCTAAGAGCAGCTCTAATATTGAGCCACACTTTGTAATCTTAATCCAAATATTTCTTCAACATGATTTTTTTTCTAGTCATTAACAGCAACAACCTTGTGGATTCTTAAAACTTCTTTTTAAACCTTAAAATTCCCATATGATATTGTTTTATTAATTGACTAAGTGAATTATTGATATCACATGGAAGAAGAAAAAATTCTTGTTCCTACTGTTAATTACTGTAAAAAAATCTTTCAAATTTGTCTAAAAGACAGCATATTGGACATGATCACTGAACAACTATAACAAATTTTAGCAAGCATTTCTAGGAGGGTTTAAATTCATTCTTTTTAAGATTATTGTAACAGAGCAGCACAGGGTCACAGGTCCACTATAAAACCACTTTTACAACACCAGACATTTTAATTCCTCCGATACCTCAGTTTTACAAAAGCCTTTCATGCTACCAGTAGTGAAGCACTGAATGAAAAATACTGAATAAGACATGTACATTTTGGGACAGGTTTAACCTTGGAAGGAAATGGAAAAAGGGGGCCATATTAACACATTTCAGTGGGCCAGACTTGCCCTACTGCCCTTTAATTACATAAGAAATTGTGTCAGTGAACAGAGAAGCCACTATCTCTACTGAATCTCTGCTTAAATGTCTGCAGAAAGCAAAAAGAGCTAATACATTTGATTACACTTACAGACCAACCAACTACATTACACTAACAGCCTACAGCCAGCAACTCAACACTTTAACATAGTCCAAAATTGCAGAACAAATTCACATTTCCAAGGAAAGGCCCAATGCACAGATCTTTGTACCTCAGGAAAGAATTTGTCTTGTTTCAACAATTAAAAAATTGCAGCACTTTTTAAAGCTGTTCCCACTCAACAGTCCGATTTTATTCAAAGCAACAGATCACTGATCAACTGTATTCAGGTTAACAGTCAAATTCCAACCGTGCAGCAGCTCACTGACAACTTTCAACTGCATTTGGTTTTTGCTGCACTGTACACTCTTTGCTTGCACATTCACAAAGTTTCCATCAGCACACACAATATAATAGTAAAATACATAGACCACATTGTGAAATCCAGGAGGTTTAGTTTTCAAACCTAAATATATATTAGAATGCCAATGAATGGGTTAAAAGCAGGCAACTATCAGCATTAACCCTTTTCCTGCAAACTAATAGACTGTGTCATTCAGCATCTGTAATAATTTGCCAGAGCTAACAGTGGCTTTTGAACAAAGCTGAGAGCTGCTTAATGTGGAAAAACAGTTCCAAGGTGTACCTACCCAGAAATACATCATCATTTCGAAACCCAGGATAGTCAAAGTGTCTTCAATGGGAGGGAAATGCAGGGATACTGCAGCGGCCACCAGAATCTCTTTCACTGGTTCTTGTGTTCCCTGGCTCTGAATGAAGGTAGGGTGTTTCTCTTCTTTTTTTCTTCTCTCTCACTCCCTCTCTTTGTCTCTCTTCTCTCAGCAGTATTACACTAGCTGTGATCTGCAGCAATCGTCTCCTTTTTTTCTCACAGCTGAGCTTGTGTGGTCAGAGTCGATCGTATGGCTCTCGTTTTTTTTGCTGTCCCTTATTGGTAGAACTAAATCATTCAGTTGAAACTGAAATCATATGACAGTTTACAGCAGTTTAAGCCATTCCGGGTTTGTGTAGCTGTGTTTCCAAACTAACAAGAAGAGCATAAAAAAAGTGAGAGGGAAAAAATTGGAAGGGTGGGGGTTGTCGGGGGAAAATATTGGGAGCAGTAAAATAAAATGCACACAAATGGAACAGATGAAAACAATAAAAATAAAAACCCACTGGTTAAACTGAATAGTACTGTAGTCTTTTTACTGCAGTGTTGTTCAAATGATGGGGCTGCGAGTCTCGGTCTTTCCAAGCTGCCCAATCAGAATGCAGACACTGTGCTGAAGGCTTTGAGATGAGAGGCTGCACACATGGTCAGCTGGGGTGGAAGCAGCTTTGACCAGCTGGCTTGCTTAGCTCCCAGGAACACTTAACCTGTGTCAGCACTTTTCATGTATTTCCAGCATAGGAATGGGCCAGCATCAGAATTGCCCACATGCCTCTACTTAGAACCTTTTATCACAGAAATGCATCATGTTTTTCAAGCATGAAGAAAACAACACTTTAAATAATTCAGTGCTAAAGCAGGAGAGATTGCTCCCTGCTCAAAGGGATTAGGACAGAAAGCAAAATTCTATACCCAACTGCAGTTTATAGCACAGCGACACATTTAACTTTTGCCTCACTCAATGAAGGGGTTTAAAAAAATAAATAGAAAATTCCATTTCTAAGAAAAGAAATGCATTAAACCATATTAATTCCACTCAAGAATTATTGAAAATGCTGATGTAACTGTATTGGCTAACACAGCACAATGGCTTGGTATGGTGCAAAGATTCAAAAGGTTGTTTGCAACCGTTGAACACAGAACAAATCATGCAGTTCACCAAGTTTGTCCTGTGGGTTGCTACAGCGATTCCTGCTACCGGGAATGTGACTACAACATGCTGCTGATACGCCATGCAAATGAACAAAAAGGAAACAATTCACATCCGACTTTCAGTCACTGACAGGTAGCGTTCCACATATTGTTTTCACTCCAATTTCCCAGAAACTGGAAGAAAATAAAACATAAATATACAAAACCCTTTCACAGGTGGTCCTGTGTGTGTTTTGCAGGGGGCTCGGGATAAGCGGGGGTGGGGAGGTGGGAGGAGGTCAGTCAGGCAAAGGCGGAGGGGAGTTATTGCTGTTTCTTTCCTTATGGGAATGAGCAATAATTTCACTGCCCAGGAGAGTGATAATTCACACAAGGGAAAAATAAAAACAATAATTACACGTGTGAATTAGCTCTTGACAGTTGACAGCTGCACATGACTCTCTAGAATAAATTGAAAATCTGCACCAAAAAGATTGCAAAGATCATTTCCTCTAACAGAGTAACTGCCTCATTGAAGTCTGTGTGTGCATGGCACTTTTTTTCAATCGTGCAAAAAAAATTAATAATTTTTCGTACATGTAAAAGAACTCTGATGACTCGCTATTATTGTTTAAATATGTATTGGCTCTGTCAACACAGCAGTTTGAGCAACTATAGCCAATAGCACAAAGGAGCATGGTACAATGCCAGGAAAAAAAATACGTGGGCAATTTCTTTGGGTTGATTCTACCAATGACTTTGACCAAGTGCTTTCAGTACTTTTGCCAGATTTTAAGTTAAGTGGTCAGTTTGGCTCATTCTGAACAGAAGTTGGTTTGTTTGTCTTAAGCTAATAGTGCTGACAGCCAGCAATACCATTCACAATCTCTTTGGGATCCTTTTATCTCCACCAATTTTCTGCCCTCCTATCCAAAAGGATTAAGGTTTGCCAGGGTGCCAGTGGTCCTCTCGCGCCTATCACCCAAATGCCCATTCTTCAAGTGTGAAACTAATCATTGTGTAGCAGCAGTCTATTCAAGCTGGAGGGCATCATAGTTGAATCGAATCTATCCTTCACACCCAGGAGGCCATTTTAACCTATCCCGCCCGACAGACATCTAACAGGATTGGGGCCGACGTGGTTTTACACACCACCCCATTTTAATTCTCCATTGAAGTCAATGCAGGGCAATATTGAACAGGCTGTCAAACTGGCATCCCACCCTAGCCTTTAAGTTTCCCATTGGGCAGGTTAGCTTAAAATGAACACCCATCATGTTCACACTTGCATTTTCCATCATTCAAGAACCCCAGCTAATTTTTCAAATTCCCTTGAGGCCAAAGTGCTCTGACCAATTCTAGCACCTCAAATGCTGCTTGATTGAGCACATTAGGCAGTAACTTAGCAATGAAAGAAAAGTATGATGTTTGGAACTAGTAGGGAGATGTCACAAAGTCCTCAACATATATGCAATCATAGATAGATGCTGGGAGGATGTTTCCCTGGCTTGGAAGTCTAGGACTAGGGGTCACTGTCCCAGAATAAGAGATCAGCCGTTTAGGACTGAGAGGAGAAATTTCTTTAATCAGAGGATTGAGGACTTTTGAAGTTCTCCACCCTAGAGAATGGTGGATGTTCAGTCATTGGCTATGTTCAAGGCAGAGATCGATAGATGTTTGGATTCTAAGGGAATCAAAGGATATGAGGGATGGTGCTGGATGGTGGATCTGAGTTTGAAGATCAGCCGTGATCATATTGAATTCTGAGCAGGCTCATAGGGCAGAATGATGGTATTTCTTATGTTCTTATGTTCAGTTTAAAGCATTAATTGCTGCAAAGTATCTGAATATATAGACATGAACTAGATTAAGCAGTGTGTGAAAGAAGTTGATTATCATTTCTAATTTGTGTGGATTAAAACCATTTATTAAATGTTTTGCCATCTGTATCACTTGACAGTCAATTCTATAAAAGGATTTGTAATTATTTATCTTTTTCCCCATTTTAAGGCTCAATGAATTGTTCTTATTGATATATGAAAAATGTGTACTGGCATTTCTTTTCATTCAAATAGATTGCAATGCATTCTGAATTATTTGAATATAAAATGTCCTTCGCAGCTTTCCAAATACACACCATATTGAACATATTTTGAACTGAATATTATAAAGCAGAATTAGAGAAATCTGAGGGAATATTTTGCTAGTTTTTAAATAAGCAAGAACATTCTTGTTGCATCACTTTAAAAATGGTGAAATTAGCTCTTACAATCCCAAAAGTGAACTTGCAACACTTGTTTCATGATAATTTCAGCCTTTGTGACAGAAATCTTCTATTTTGATGAATCCTAATTTTGGGTAATGGAATTCCTTCCTATTTTAGGAGCCCAGTGTTGCCACAGGCCAATTCCAGATATATCTTGGCTGGAAGCAAACTAGAGTTCCCCCTACCCTCATTCGATTATAACAGCTAGCCTCAACCTCAGAAGAAAACATTCAATTGTACCAGTGGTCATTTTCTAGTTCCCTTATCAGCCGTTCTTATGGTGTTATGGTGTCCCAAATTAGCTCCGATGATCCAAACTCATTTTACGCAGCAGAGCCTTTTATAGCCTGCAGTGAGGAGCACTTTCATTGCATCAATCTAGCTTGAATTCTGAACCAGGCCCCATATCTCAAATAGCAGTATGCCAATGCACTACATCACCCAGCCTCCATTCCTCCCTACCCTAAGGCACTAAGGCCAATCACTCCCATCCTGTATGAGATCGTCTAACATTGTGATGTTCCTATTCAGTGCAGCTCATTGCTCACTACGTACATTCACTGAGCACTGGGGGAGCTCACAGACAAATGTTTAAAGGTTTATTTTGACGCGTGACAAACCAAGGAGTTTGAAACTTGCAAAGAGCCTACTGTTTTCAGAGTGCTGGCTGGTGTGATATAAATGTACATTCTTGGGCCACTTAGTCTCATTTAAATATTAATCTGCCTGCCACTTGGACTAATTTTCAAGAGCACATCATGGAACTCAAAAGAGCAATAGCAGGAATCTGGGATCTTGACAGTCCCCGAAATCCTAACTTTGATTTGATTTGTGAATTGACTCTTGCACTTTTTGAATTGCGCTTCAGTTTTGAGAAATAAAATTTGGGCTTCCACTCTTGACTATGTAATTCCCTCTCTTTAGCTCCTCAGAAACAGCACTAGCATGTCGTTTTGCCATCTGCCAAAGGTTTTCTGATGTGGGCTTGGACCACTAATAAACACAGAGCTTCCCTTTCATTTTCTCATACATACAACATAATTTCCACAGCAGGAGCTGTGAGAGGATCTTACAGAATAAAACCATAAGTGCACCACACCATTAATCCTCCGTAACAGCATATCAGTTAAGATTAATCAATAGTAAAAAAAAAATCGGTACTGGTGTTGCTTCTGACTCTTGTTGTTCATAGGAAACGCAGATAGAGTAAATTTGAATTGTTCTGTGAAAAAAGCTATTCAAGAATAGTGCAGAGAAGCTGAAGTAATTAAGTCTATGCAGCAGTGGACCTGTGGAAACTGATTTATGCTGTTTAATAATGCACACAATGGCATTCCCTGGCTAATACATGCGCAGTTTACAAGCAGCCTCATAAACCATTAACTCGCTGACCAGCCAAGCACACTTCATCATCTCTCTACTGCCTGGCATCCTCTCTATGAGGCAGTCACTCATTAGGCATGCTCATTTCCCTCTTTTCCTCTTGTAGCTGGCCACTTAGGGAGCTAGTAGTTTATTGTCCTTTTGTTGGTTTTTTGCTTCCCTCCCAGCTAAATTTAGTCAGCGACAGGAACATGCTTAGCCCTTGCTTTAATGGAGAAGGGTGATCTCAATTTAAAGTCATGTTCCACTCTCTTGGTCTCTCATTTTTAGTCTGTATCTCTATTAATCTTTAGTCTCTTTGTTTCTCTCTGCCCTATCTGTACGCTTCTATTGAAAATGTTCTACAACCTGTCAACTTTTTTACAATGAACTCCCATTTTTTATCATAAAAGTAATGTTTCAATGATCTAAAATATAGTACTCTCTGACACTGAAAACTCAACATGATGTTAACTGTTACTTTGCTGAAACTCTATATATTGAACAATACATAACAAATTAAGGCCAGAAATGTTGACAGGTATTGAATCCTTTCAAAGCCCCACTGCTGGTCAGTAATAATTATTGCAAAGCCATCAACTGGGAACCTAAATCCTCACGGACATACTTCCCCTAATTCAGCTTCATTGCTCTCAATTGATAAGATGCAACTCCTAATTTGCACAGACTTGGGCAACTACTGAACAGCAGCTTGGCAGGAGCAGTTACACTGTGCTCGTACAGTCTTTTCATTCCCTCCATGTGCATCTGGATCCCTTCTTCTAAAGCAAACCTGCGCAGGCTTGAAATTTTCTTCAAACCCAACAGAATGTTTGACTTTTGCAGGGATGTGACTGAGCAATCAGAAGTGAGAAACTGGGAATTTAGGCAACTATCTGAAATCAACCATGCTGGCAGGGTTCGTGAATGATTCAGGTAGAAACACTAAGCAAATCTTTGGTCTGCCTTCCTTATGGCATTTTAGTAAATGGTAGGGAAATGAATGTGATCACACAAAATGTATAGGGAATTATATGCTTTCAGATACTACAAGTATATTCAGTACTGGAAACTGCATACTTTATATAACGGATTTAGTCATCTTCATATCACAGTTCCGAGCACATGGAAGTTAGAATATTAATGCATTTTTTTCAGCCATGAATATCCCAGTTTAGCACAGGGTCAAGGGTTCAATTCTTGTTAGAGATGTTCTTCTTTTTGACAGCCACTACAAACACGAGAAAGGTGTGATGGTTTCTAACAAGAAGAACTGCTCTCTCTTGTTGCTAAAATATGTACTGGATGAATAATAAGCATCTGCCTTCATTTATGCACTAACAGTCCCCAAAGATTGACTGTTAAAGCCAATAATTATGTGCTGTTGAGATGCTTTCTTATTCTTTTGGTGTCATCCAGTCGTTATACCCAAATTAGGGAAAGTTTAGAAAAAATTGGCACAGAATGGGCAATAGTCATCAAAATTAATGATGTTGTACAATTCTGCTGTTTTAGTGCTATGTATTTGAATAATTTATTTTTTTCTAATTCCTGCGTAATTCTCATAAGATAAATTGAGCCTTTATAAAAAGCAATTACGCTTCATTTAAGAATCTGCATTATCAAAAAATATATTTCTCAAGAAAGAACTGAGCACAGACATCAGATCCAGGTATAGAAAAGTGGTTCTCTTAACTATGAGGGCTATCCTCACAGCTGTGGGAGCCGAAAAGGTTTATGTATCTTGCTCTGAATTGTGACTACCAGACTAAAAAGGATTCTTTCATTTTTAGAACTTTTAATCAGAACCATGATATGATAAACTTTTAATATGAATTTTGTTGATGCATTATTAGATAGGGATATTCCTCACTGACAAATCCAATTTAATATTTCAATTTCCCACATTGTAATATCAGGGAGATTAACTTATTGTAAATGCTGCGACAGTGTCACTGCGTAGAGTATGCACATTTCCATTAGAGATATATTGCAGTGAATGTTTCACCAGAGTGGTACTCAGAATGTATTGGCTGGTTGCCCACTACACCTGCCAGTTCATCTTGACAACCAGCCTACATTTGCATCCGGTCAGCAGGTTACAGCCTGTAACTACGTGCCTCAGGGCAGCCCAGGTGGCCAGCCTCTGGGCTGGACAAAGACATGTTTTTGGAGGCTCTTCAGTCTGCAGGGCTGGAGTGGCACAGGCTGGGTTAGCTGAGGAACTCAGCTTTCAGATGCTTTTCAGCCCAAGCACTATATACTCACCAGAGCCTACGCAGTGTACTGCCCAATTTGGTTCAAAAACAGCCATCGAGCTTCTATTGACATCCGAGAACATAGACCTTCTTTTTAAATGGGCTTACTGCCTGACTCCAGAGGCTGCTCTGACAGCCTAGCAATTGGCCCCAATGAACATTACCATAAACCAGCAGCAACAAACAGAGAGGTAGGGTATTGCCTGCTATTTTGAGAGCTCTTCCAAGCAGAAATGCTTCCCTATAAGGTGTGATTTATTTCATACATAGTTACACCCATTGGCCCAATGGAAATGTGGCCTAGTCATCAGGATGAAACCGACCTCCTGGCAGGAGTAGAGAGCAGCAAGGCAATGCAGTCTGGGTCAAACTGTGGGCAAACATTCGCTGCATTATATTAAATTAGAAACGTGCACGTGCTACGGAATGATACTACTGTAGCATTCTTCAACAAACTTATCATCCTGATATTACAATGTGGGAAATGGGAGTTTGAAGTGGTTTGTAGAGGAACATCCCTGTCTAATGATGCATCAATGCAATGCACATTATAAGTTTCTCATATAATTTCACTAAAAGTGGCTGCCACTTACATATATCTTAAGTCCTTACTGATCTTTCCAAGTTATCATGATTACTGGTCTAGTATATGCTACTTTACAATTGTTTCAGAAAGCTTAAAAGCATAAGTGTTGGAAAAACTCAGCAACAACTGTGGAGAGAGAAACACAGTTAATGTTTTGAGACCAATATCACTCCTCTGAAGAGTCAATTTGGACTCGAAACATTAGCCCGGACATGCACCGAGTTGGGATGACATGGGAGGCCTTTAAGATAGCTGGCATGTCCTGATTCCCAGATTCCCGACCCTATTTCCTGGCTGTCTGATTTTTGGGAGTGCATTTAAAGGGTGCGGGCTGTTTCCTATCAAGAACCCGCATCCAGCATTCCTGATCTGGCCAGCTTCATTGCGGAGATAGGCATGTCCTACTCCACCACAAGTCTAGTCTACTTTAAAAAGTAAGTCCAAAAGCTAATAGATGTCGAGGGTCTCAGTCAAGCATACATAATGACAGCTCCAGTTCTCTGAACTCAGCTGTCAAGTTTACACTGTTTATTTACACAACATTAAGTGGTTTCAAGGGTTGGTGGATTTTGTTATTGATATTTTAAATGGTCTGGATGATTGACACTTTTATCACTTTTTTCAATATAGGAGAAAGTTATGAGAGAATTACTTTTTTCAAAGTTTTTTTTAACACATCCTACAGTCACTATGGGGTTCATTGGTTCTAGACGGTGTATAATCGCTCAATGTGGGCATGGAAGTACTATAGCTTGGCATGGGGAGCATAAGGGGTCATAGAGGGTGCGTGGAAGGGCAGAGTTTGGCATGGGGGGCATGAAAGGCCCTTTTGGGCAGGCAGGGGTGTGAGGCGGCATGGATGGGATGTGGAGAGTGTTTGGAGGATGAAGGGGTGTGAGGGGTGAGGGCTGAAGGGTCTTTTTGCTTTATTCTAACTGGGATAAAGTCCCACAGCAATGAAGCGGGCCTTTTAAACAGCTCATCTCTACAGCCAGGAGACCTGTGGATACCTCCAAACTTCTTCCCGGCTTGGCTGGCCCAACTCTAACCTGCATTCGTACCCTGGCAATGAAGATCCCTGCCTTTGCAGGCGCTTTTGCCCAAGGCAAGCGGGCCGAGATGTCATTTGCTTAGTTCCCGCTACCTGCCTCAAGGTCGAAAACCCAGGCCATTAGCTCTTTCTCGCTCCATAGATGCTGCACTTCCTGTTTTTATTTCAGATTGCGTGCACTCGCAATATTTTGCTTTTAATGTTGAAAGCTTAAAGTTGAATTTAGCTTTTTTACCTGAAATCTGTGATTTAGAAAATGTAGAAAAATAGCACAAGGGGCAGAAGACGCAACAGAAGTGAAAAAGAAAAATGCTTCTGACGATGTGAAGAATATGTTGGAATATTTTATTGCGTAAGAAATTTGCAAGTTCAGGGTGCAATTCACAGACATTGGAAGTCCATCACAAAGAGAATTTGCAAACAAAATACGTGTTACAACTCAAATAATTTGAAAATTGTCCCGCTGAAATTGTAGATATGAAGGAGCAGCTCCCAGACAAAGGATGTGAATTGAAAACACTAAGGAAGGATTCCTAACTAAAAATCCTGGATTGAGTAGGTGATGTTTGCATGCTTTGCCTTTGCTGCCACCCTCTCCCAACATTATTTTCATTACAAGACGTGCTTAAACAGTTCAACAGAAAATGGATGTCTGCAGTGATGCAATTAGATTAATAAGCAGGAATCTCTTCCCCGCCTACAGTTCTCAAAATAAGCCAAATCACTTATGGTTCCACAAATAGAATAATTGGGATTTCCTAGACCAATTGTACAAATCTGTGGAATGGTAATTGAAATTTACCACATGGTTTGTACAACCACAAAGAAGACAAAGTCATAAGATTTACCCGATCTTTAAAAGGTGGAGTGTTCAGGTTTATCAAATGTACAGGCCCACTATAAGTGGAATAAGAGTTTTCCAGGTTCACTGTATAGGTTTGTAGAATGTGAAATGATTGATTTTCCTGAGCTGATTGCATCCTTGTGGATCTTGATGTTTTGGAACTTGCAGTTGGTTTTACAGATCTACTGAATGATTTGATTGTCTAAATTGGTTGGATTGACAGGGGGGAAAATTGGATAAGGTTTGTTTTTGGGCACACAGATGGCGTTGTGTGATTACCACACTTCTACCCAACTCCTGACCTCATTGTTCATGCTGCCTGCTCATCAACTGCTGTAACCATCTATGAAGACTTGGATGGAAGGTGCAGAACAGAAAATGGAGCAATTAGCCATGGAGAAGGTTCTTAAGTTTTTGAAGGTGTTAGTGATGGAGGTGGAATGGATGAGATATGTCATGTTTCCCCCAGAGGGCCAGGAAGCTCTCAAGGGACACATTGAGAAGAAGCTGGGATCGGGTGGTCAATTCCTGGGGTGTGGCCCTAAGGACCTGGCTTCAATGTCAGGAAAAATTCAATGACCTCACATTGTTAGTGAATACAATTTCAAATGTCATCTCCTACCCACTGCACCAGCAAGCTTTCACTCTGCTTACACACCCACCTATCAGTAATCAGGTTTCAAACTTAACGCTCATGCACTCCACCTCACTATCATGCCCTGACCAATACTGTCAGCCTCACTCCTGTCTCTCTCAGCTTCCACACTTCTAGCTATTCAGTTATGGCAGGCACGTCACCCAAAGCATTGCAACACACTCATGTCTCATTGTTCCTTTTCTCTTGCAGGGCACAGTGATCCATACCACAGGGAGCAGCAGGAAACTGGTGAGGAACAGGTATGCCTACATTGACTGAGCTCTCTGGATGAGCCGGGTTCCCCATCATGGAGGACTATGACTGAGAGAGTGGAATTCGGCATCACCGAGAACATTCAGGATGACATTATGTTCCATCCTCATGCTGTTTCTTAAATCCTACTTCACCCTCATCCTGCTAACTGGCATGATGCGCAAGCTGTAGATGGTGTAACCATGGATCTTTTGTTTTCTTCCTAACATCCCACCCTTCCCTCACCCAAATACTTCTCTTCTGCATCTCTGCCTTAAGATAATGCAGCAAGTGCAGCCTCAAACTCCTGATGAGAAAGCACCAGCACTTGATCTGACCCTGGCAGATGTCAGCTCGGATATGGCATTGCACATACCTCAGAGGATAGTAGAGTCAGGATCAGAACATGGTAAATGACTGGACATGAGTAGATTGCAGCCAGGCCAGTAGGAAAAGGATAGTTCGGTTGTCAGCTTACTGGAGGACAAAATCAAAGATGAGGTGGAATAAAGATAAATCTTTACTGCAGTCAGTTGCATCCTGCACTATTGCTAGTCTGGCAATCCACATGCTTTCTTCCCCTGCACTTCTCCCTGGTTGACGAAAAGAGAATGAAGTTCCCTTTCACTCTATTCAAGGCCTCCAGCATCAACTGCCTAACCCTTACCTTAGAAGTGAGTTCTAAACTTTGACCACCCTTTGTGTTTCCCAACTTCATTCCTGAAAGTTTTGACTCCAATTTTTGGGCTATGTCCTAAACACCTCAACCAACTGAAATAGCTTTTCTTCATCTACCCAGTAAGTTCTCCTTAATATCTTGAAAACTCCAGTCCTAGTGCAGCAGCATGTTCATGTCATAAGACCTCATTTCTACATTAAAGGAACCTGTCACCCAAAACAGTCAAGGGCTTTAGACACCTGATAACAGGTCCCATTCCAAATTGAGCTGGCTGCATCATGGGTGTGAAGAGAGTGCATGGTGATGCTAATTTTGAGGTCATTGCTGCCCATATTAAAGGCAGTTAAAGCCGGGAAAAGAGAGTGAAAATTGATCCCACTGAGCATAGACTGCCACTTATCTACCCTCGGTTTTAAAGGATATCAGGTCAAGGAAGGCATGTGTATTTTTTGTGTAGGCACATGATATTAGGACTGCTACTCATTTTTAAGATAATAATCAAGCTGGATTAGTTGGATCAAACAGCCTATAGATTGATAGTATCTTCTACAACAATTAAGCAAACTTATTTTACACAGAGCAACATGTTTTACAGTTTAGGTTCACAGACCTACAACTTCAGAATTGTAAAGCTTTTCATATTGATTTTGGAGACTTGTTGAGTAGAAACAATTGAATTTTCTAGATAAAATGCCTGGAACTGCAGATTAGTGAAACATTTCATATTATGGGCTTTAATAATATTGATATGTAAAAACACTTCAAGATAATTGGCTTTCCTGCCAATATTATTTTTCCCCCACAAAGCTAGGAAGCAAGGGTGAAAACATCGCCCCAGTGATTCAACTTGTTGTTCCAGTAAGCAGCTGAACCACACAGATCTGAAAACTGCAGGTATGGACCTAATCAGTACAGTGCTAGCTGATCTCAACTTAATAATTATTGATAAATAGCGGAAGAAGGGAATTTACAATGACCCTAGAGGCTTGAACAAACTGTTAGAAAATTCCACTATCCTTCATCTCCCAGTTAGAAATTGCTTTAAGATTTAAGGTGTACAAAAATATTTTGATCTAAGAAATTAAATTTGATCTGTAATTTTGCCTCAAAAGAGCCCTGATCAAGTCTGATACTCTGTTTGGCAGATTTCATTGGATGGTACAATCTTTAATGTCCAGTTTTGGAAACGTTGGCACAGAGGGTGGAATTTAATGTAGGCACTGGGGGTCTCCCCCATTGACTGAAGAGCCGATGAGAGCCCTGGGTTGCCTCTTTTCTGGAAGGCCAATCAGTCACTTAAACGGGGCAATGGTGGGCCTCCCTGGGATCAAGGACCCGAGGGGCAGAAGTCCTGCCAGCCTAGAGGTCAGCGACTCTTCATTGCTCAGCAGTGCTACCGAGAAGTGGTGGCTGCTGCCACTAATGCACTCACCTGAGGGTCAGGATTGCCAAGGGATCCAGGCACAGGTGAGTGATGGCGGAACAGAGTTGTGGGGTGGGGCTCACAGGCGAGCGGGATGGCTCTCCTGTTCAAAGGCACTCAGCAATGGCCTCAAAATTAATCTTACCATGCATTTCTTTTGCACTGGTGATGCAGCTAGCTCAATTTGGAAAGGGGCCAATTATTGGATGTCTCAAGTCAGTGCCTGATCGAGGGACACGACCCTGACACCCCCATCCCAAACCACACTCCACCTCCCCAGGTGCCCGCAAGCAACCCAAAAAAGGGTTTGCTTTTCAGGCTTCTCGCATGACGGGTCGCCTGTCCACCAAAGGGTGAATACTGTGGCAGTGGAATGAGGCCTTTATGTGGGCATTAACCTAATGGCCTCAATTGGTGGCGGGAAGACTGTCCACAAGCATTTCCATCCCAGTCTTAATCAGGGCAAAGTTAGGCAGGTGGCAGGGTCACCATCCAGCACACTTAAATGCCCCCGCCACCAAACCTGCCAAAGATGTTTGTTAACCTAAGATTGATAGAATTCATTAGGCAGTGGTATTAATGGTTAAGGAATCAGGGCTGGTAAATGGAGTTAGGGTACAGGTCAGCCATGTTCTATACTAAATGTCGGAATAGCTTGAGGGGTTGAATAGCCTATGCCTGTTCCTATGTTCCTGACTCAGTATTTTTTTTTACTGTGGCTTAGGGACATGTGTGAGCTATTAAGAAAACTGACAGTTAAGAGTGTAGAATGATGTTGGTTGCACATTCACCATCCAGTAACTGAATCTAGTTACTGAAACAATCTGCAATAAGAACTCGCCCTGCAAGAAGATTAGGGGTGATTTATTTGAGGTGTTCAGGATTTTGAAAGGAATTGGTAGGGTAGATAGAGGGAAAGTTTATGCGGTGGACGTGAGATCTAGGTCAAGGAGACATAACCTTAAAAAATCATATTTAGGCTATTCAGGAGTGAAGGGTGGTAGAAATGTGGAATCCATTCAACAAGACAGTGGATGGTAGTTGAAGTAATATTTTAAAATCTGAGACCTAAAGTCTTTTGTGAGCCAAGGGATATAAATCAATACTGTGTCAAGGCAGGTATCTGGAGTTAAGGTACAGATCACCTACTGAATGGTGGACCTGGCTTGAAGGGGTCAATGGCTGTTCCCATTCCTATGTTCCTCAGATACCATAGAAACAGGAGTTTGGAGCAACAACCACACGCCCACAGCAGACTGTAATGCTAGTAGTGCCTTTTCATATAATAAGTTCTGCCAGTGGTAAAATTAGCAGAATTTGGCCTCAAGATTCCAATGCTCTTATGGTAGACCAGTAACTATGCAGGCAGATAAGGTTTTTAAAGTTAGCATGAAGAAGCCACTTCATAATACTCCAGAAAGGATACACAAAACAAAAGTAAGAGCCAAATATATTACTTAAGGTAGTCCATCAGCTAGAAAAACAGTTGTAGCTTGCTGGTACTTTAGGTAGTGCATCTTTATCCTATAGTTCCAAGGATCAGCTAATGAAAAGTTAGAGATAGTTAGTATAATAGAAGATTTGCAAGGACCACAAATGCAAGAGAATGAGTCACAGATTGCAAGAAATGAAAGCCTTTACATTCCATTTTGGGGAGAATAGCCAGTCATTCGAAAGCATTGAGAAAGAATATGAGACGGTGTGTCCAATCATCCTACATCAGAATAGAAGGCTCTGTTCCAATTCAAATTTGCTCCTAACACTCTCCATCCACACTCAGCAACTAAGTAGTTGCAATATGCAGGTCAGCATCCCCTACAAACTGGAGCTTCAAACCATGTACACAGAGTAAATGGCACAGGATGCTGTAGAATTAGCCATGGACTTTTTATTAAGATGTCTTGTCCCAGAGTGTTGCACTGTGATCCCTACTATTTGCTAGGTGGAAGGCAATGTGATGGCAGACGATGTAATTTTGACTGAAATAGTAGTCAAATGTGTTACAATAGCTAAGTCCACTCAGAAGTAAAGTACTGTAAAACAGTTTTAGATCTACTCAGCATTTATTTCTTGATTTGGAAGTAATGAGCATGATCTTCCAATTGGAGTAGTGGCAAACTTTGAGACGTTCGCCATTGTTCCATGTCAGGAACCAGAAGATGTCCCGGCACGCGCACATGTGGTTCTTGCATATGAACTTCAAACTTCAGATGGGCATAAATATGCTGTCCAGATGGATGCCTCTGACAGTGACATTCTAGACTTGGGCTAGATGCCCTGAAGCTGCCCAGAAATGTACACCATTCTGCCTGGAGCTTTTAGTCACAGGCGTAGAACCAGAGAGGTAAATGATTTACAGCGGAAGCTGTATTGGGAAGAATTTTTTCTTATACAAAAACAAAAATAGCTGGAAAAACTCAGCAGGTCTGACAGCATCTGCGGAGAGGAACACAGTTAACGTTTCGAGTCTGTGCAAGCGACAGGGAGGTCTAGGTCATGCTTGTGGGACCAAGACCTTCCTGTCGCTTGCCCTTTCAACACTCCACCCTGCTCTCATGCTCACATGTCCGTCCTTGGCCTGCTGCAATGTTCCAGTGAAGCACAACGCAAACTGGAGGAACAGCACCTCATCTTCCGACCAGGCACCTTACAGCCTTCCAGACTTAACATTGAGTTCAACAACTTCAGATCATGAACTCTCTCCTCCATCCCCACCCCCTTTTCGATTCCCCTTTTTTCTAATAATTTATTTTTAAAAAATTTATATATTTTTCTTTTCCCACCTATTTCTATTATTTTTTAATTTATTTCCATCCGTTGTTTTATCTCCACCTTTTAACCCATTTCGATCCCTTCCCCCTACCCCACCCCCACTAGGGCCATCTGTCACTTGCTTGTCCTGCTTTCTACCCTTAATGTCACCATTAGCACATTCCTTAGCTAATATCACCACGTCAACACCCCTTCGTCCTTTTGTCTATGACATCTTTGGCAATTTCTTCTTTGCCTCCACCTATCACTGGCCCTCTATCCAGCTCCACCTGTCCCACCCCCTTTAAACAGCTTATATTTCACCTCATTTCTATTTTTCCTTAGTTCTGATGAAGAGTTATACAGACTCGAAATGTTAACTGTGTTCCTCTCCGCAGATGCTGTCAGACCTGCTGAGTTTTTCCAGCTATTTTTGTTTTTGTTTCAGATTTCCAGCATCTGCAGTATTTTGCTTTTTCTCATACAAATTGCTTTTAAGAGTAAACCGGCTGGAATCTCTGCATCTCTTTTCAGGATCTTTAAACTGAGTGCTTTTACATAGGAAAATGCCTGTATGCCTGTGGAGATCTGTTTTACTGCTGCGACTGGAAATTATGTCGATCAAAGTGGACTAAACACCCTAATGCTGCTGTTCAACTAAACTCTCATTTTCTTGTGAATTAGAGGCAGCTTCCTTGTGAAATCAACCGCTAATTATGATATTATGTATTTCTATCATCAGAGTTGATGGGTATGTGTGTAGCAGCTCCATCACTTTCTCAAGAGACGTTTACCAGGTCAGGCCTAAAATGCAGTCTTTTACAATTTCTGCTGCCAAAGCTTCCCTTATGGTTTTGGCCACCACCGGCAATGAGCTCAATTTCTTTTCACATGAGCAGTCCAGGAAGCAAACTGGCTAGAGGTACCAGCTAGACAACCTATCATCTAATTAGGTTTGTTTTTGAGTAATAACATCAACAGAGATGAATCACCTTTCCATGGAGTAGTTATTATTCTCCAGACAATATTGCTTAAACCTCAGCCCTGAGGAAAATACAAAAGCATTTCCTTTGGAAGCAACTGAGGAGAGTTCCATTTTAAACTTCCAGCACATTGGCTTAGCTACAATTCCACATGAAGAAAATATCAGGGAGATATAGTACTGTTTGCTTGAGAAGCGTGACTATTGTGTGCATTGTGCGAGGTTGAATGTAGAACTGAAATGTTGCATTGAGAATTGTGATCGTTTGCTAATCAGTCAAAACTAGAGAGCAGAAAGATATGCTGATAACTCATGAAATAAATAATTGGCTGTAGTAAAAAGTTGATGACCATCTGATCATCAGTATTATTCAAATTAATGGGAAATTGATTCCATGCATTTCAATGATAAACTAGCAAAAAGCTATAATAATGCATCTCAAAAGATATGGAATATTGGATATCTGTTCCTCAGATATTCATCCAGAGATTAACGCCAAAGAATTCAAGAAGTTTACCAGAGAGTGAAAAGGCAGGCATGTTATCTCATCACTAGAAATCAGGGAGAACAGTCACTTGGTCGTACAGAACTTAAGTATTACTGAAAAGAGAGACATGCTGCCAAAGCTTTTCATCTTGCACTCATCAGGACAAACACAAGAATGCCAAGTTTTGAATGATCACAACAATTTATACTATAAGAGAAAAGGGTGCTGACTGGTTGCCAAGTCAACTCTGATTTGCTGAGGCATTGCCATAGAGAAAGCAATAGGGAACTATAGGCTCCCCAAGCACCCAGATCATTCAAAAAAGGCACAAGGCTTGAACATATTCCTTTTGTTTGCAGAGAATGGGTCCTTGCTTATGAATATACATTGCTTCTAGAAAGCGTGAGCCACATTACGATCTCAACTGATTATCTTAGATCTTAAAAGAGAAAGAAAGTCTCAGCAGCCAAATTGCCAAGAAAAAGGCTGAAGATAGCTAGAGCAGATCCCCATTTAGCAAATACATATACACAGTGTAAGGCAGTCTAGTGGAGAGGCTGATATACAAAAGAGCTAAAACCTTATTCGTTGCAACAGGCAATTCACTCAAACTGAATGAATGAAAATAGGCAACAAAAGACTAAGTTAATTGTTGTAACCAGGGAACAGCTTTTACATTTGAGGGAGGGAGATTTGGTGAATGTGTAGCTGTGAGAATGAGCTGAAGAATGCAAACGTATGAAGGCAGGTAGAAATCTTCATAGGAACCTCTTTCAAAAGTTGGACTGAAATTGTGAGAGCATAACAGCATCTGAAGAAGGCATGACAGCACTGCAAGACTTTGTTCTTATATACAACTTTAATTCAGACACCTAACATCTCAAGAGACACAGTAAGATGGCAGTATGTATACAATCCAGAAGGAACAGATTACTTGTTCAAGACTGGACAAGGAATCAAGGTCATGGAGTTATAACAGATTCTGGAGGGACCAGCTCATCTGAAAGATTTTGTGACCTGTTTAGTCAAAAGGCTTATTTATTAATTAATTTGAGTAAGGAATATGTAAAACTTTGCACCAGAAGTTCGCAGTTCATAATGGGTAGAGATACTTAACTGTCAATGTTGGCCTTTTAAAGAGCGTGTATATTACAGATTTAAAAAAGAGGAAAGATGTAGCAAAATGGAAGTGTGAAGTGCTTTATCTGAATTAGTGATCAGCTAACGTCATTATAGATTCCTAGAACAGTACCATCTGATGTACAAGTTGAGAAATTACCTCCACCTTTAGAATACAACAGTACTTGCTCATTATCATATGCCCTGAATTTGCTTGGCCATTCTGGAGGACTCCTGCTGGGACCCAACATCAACCTTAAGGAGGAGTTTAGCTTAAAAATGCCACTAACATGGAGGGGTGGAGCCAAGGGCATGGACTTCTTGCTCTGGAGATTTTTGCTTATGTTTGGGGTTTGAATCACTGACTGAGATGCACCGGCTTCCAGAAGGTCATGAGTCGATACAACTGAAGCTGGGCTGCCGTCAAATTCTGGAACCCCAGTAATTGGGGTAGTTTTAAAATGAAATTTGAAATGATCATATGACACACAGAGCAATCTGAGCATCAACTACTGTTTCCAGGGGTAATGGGACAGGATGATAAACCTCACCCCTAATTCTATCATTGGTGCTGCATTTTTAACACTGCCATTTCTAGGGCTTTCCACTGGGATACCGCCTTCAACTACTGAAGGCTTGCTCATTCAGCCTCTTTCCCTGACACTGCATAATTCAGCAAGTTCAGCAGCAGAGGTCTGTGGTAAGTGTAATTGTGGCAGAACTCCTGAATGCCCCACTGCAGATATTCAGGGCTACATCCTTTGACATCTTTAACAATATGAAAACTCAGAGACATGGAATGCAATGTCCTTGACTGCAGAGAGGGAAATAGGTCAGCACTCTCACTCATGATCTCTATGCAGTGATCCCTGCTGAAGTGCTCTCAAATGGGGACCAGGTGAGGACAGAGCTTGGCTCAACTGAGGTCAGGTAACTGCCAAAGTTCACACATGAATAATGACTATTTGTGCAGCTCAACTTTTTTTTTGTCTGTACTTCAGTAACATGCATTGGGATGCTTTACTGTGTTAAGGGCATTTTATATATAAAGTGCCAGTTGGCCTATCTTCGTGTTGCCTCAAAACAATTTTAGATCTTTTGGGTGTATCCCAAAATGAAGGAATCCTCTATAGGCATGGTTTCATAGTCAATTATTTAAAGATGCTTGGTACCTATGTTATAAAGTGCTTCAAGGTTAAGTTACTCTGGTGGTACAGTGCTTAGCGCATTCATGTAAGATTTCTTTGTATGTTATTTTAACACAGTTCTTAACATTCTTAACATTTCAGCACCTTCCTTTCTCCTTACCACTACCATTAAATCTCTCTTTATCTTGTGTCCATGACATCTTTGTCAATCTCTCCTTAGCTGTCACCTATCCCTGACCGTCTATCCTGCTCCACTCCCTCTTAAACAGTATAAAATCCATCTCATTTCTACTTATCTTTAGCTCTGAAGAAGAGTCATACGGACTCAAAACATTGTGCAGAATTTTACAACCCGTGGGCAGGCGGATGCCTGACCTGATCAGACGTAAAATGATCCCAACCTCATCACGCACTTACACGATATTTTGTTAGGCAGGCGTGCATGGCAGTCAAAAGTGCACCCTCTGACAATTAAGCGGGCAATTAAACCTACTAATGTCTCAATTGTCTGCGATTTTTCGTGCCCTGTCCAAACTTACGGTTGGCGGATGGGCAGATCGGCCAGGTGGCCTTTACATTTTTGATGAAACCTCATCCAAAGATGGGATGAAATCTCCGTTAGGAAACAAATAAGAAATATCTGGGGACAGCATTTTTATGAGGTATGCTTTCAGGTGCTTGATTGTGATGCATTGGCATTTTTTTTGTTGCAGTTTTTTGAGTGCTTTACTTTATTTTTTGCAGGTCTGCAGCTCCATGAAGCAGCTGTCTGCCTCAGAGAGCTGACTCACAGCGCCCACCCATGCCTGCGGTGATGTTTTTGCTTGCTCTCTTCCTGTCCCACCCCAGCAGCGCTGAGCTTTTCAGTGCGCGTTTCACGCTGGCTGGCCGTTGGTTGGTCAGCCAGTGTGAAATCGCGGTCAGTGCCCGTTTCCCAACTGCTCCCGGGCCCACCAATCGCATGTGCCCAGCGAAGGATATGTTCAGGCCAGTAACTCTGTTTCTCTCCACAGATGCTGCTAGACTTGCTGAGTTTTTCCAGCATTTTCTGTTTTTATTTCAATTTCCAGCATCCGCTGTATTTTGCTTTTATTTTAACATGTGGATGTGTTAAAATACTACACAAAACAATTTTACGCACTGATTGAGTAATGTGTTACACTAGAAAATTACCCCTCATTGGCTTTTAAAATTATGATGAAAACATTATTAATTTTCCTCTGCCACTCAGATCAACAACCTCAACAATCTGAATTTGCTTATTCACTGTTGTAGGATGTGCCAAAATATCTCTCCTACTTAATTTCCATCAATACTGTAATGGTATTTTGTGTAGGTGCTGCCATGACAGGGTCTCTTTGTAAGTGTTTGATGTTTTTCTACAAGCAGCAATAAAAGAATCAGGCAACCTCATTGTAAAATAAGGGAAGAGAGCACTGGGCTTAATCCAAGAACTACAATTGCCATTCTAACTGGATTATTATTTGGTAACTACAAACTTGTTTGAAGATCTCATGAAAGATGAATTCTTAATTCAGTAGCATACAGAAGTATACCGTTTTGGTGCAGAAGCAGAAAATGGACAGTATAATACCTGAATATTTCAGTGATTAGTGGGGTTGCGGGATGGGCTGAAAGAACTTATCTTCATCAATATCCTTTTATTTTCTTAAGGCTAAGTAAGGATTAGCTTGGAAATACAGCCTTTAAAACTTAAATGCAATGGAGAGCAATTGCACAATCGCTGCTTTCTAATAACTTCACAATAGAATCTGAATTCAGAGATCCCTGTTGGCTTCAGACAGAAGGACATTTCTAAAGAAAGAAGGATATAGTGTCTTTTACATCCTCAGTGCATAGCAACATGCTTCAAAGTCAGTGTAATTCTTTTGAAGCGCAGTAACTGCTGCATTCTAGGGAAACATAGCAGCGAATTTGCACACAGTAAGATCCTACACAGAGTAATGAGATAAATGACTGGCAATCAGTTTTAAATGGTGTTGGGCTGAGATATAAAGGTTGCTGAAGACACAGGGAGAACTCTCCTGTTCTTTTTCAAATTGTGCCTTGTGATTTTTGCATCCACCTAAAAGGGTAGATGGCTATCGTCTGAAATGTAGAGTACCTCCAAAAGTGCAACACCTCCTGAGCAGCACACAGTATCAGTCTAGAATGTTTCCTGAAGCCTCAACCATCTGATTCAGGGGCAAGGCTAAGAACAATTTATTTATGAGTTATGATGATGGAGCAGGAGAAACAGTCCAGTGCCTTGGTTTGAAAGCAGTTTGTAAAACAAATAAAGGTTCTTTTCTTCACCCTTCCAGACACATGCAGTTCCAATTATGTGTTATTAACCACATGCATTAGCTAGGAGGGAGAGCGAGTGAGGTGCAGTCACCAATTAACCTACTTTTGTCTGGTTGGCATGCTCGTAAATAGTTGATTGCCCTCTGACTGTTGTGGTATATTTTGCCTCGTGTACTTTACTGAAATGTCAATGAAATCATATATCTCCATGGAAAGACTCAACATCTGTGCAGATAACTGTGAGCCACATAATTTAACAAGAATTTGATTTTAATGGCTCTCTTTCCTTTCCCCATTGCGCAGAGAATTTTACCATGAGTCCATTTTCCTAGTTAGACACAGCTAGGAGCAATGGTGATATCAACTGCAATTCTACTTTGTTACAAACAGGGATGACGGAGAACTGAAACCCCAATTCCCTGTCCTTAATGTCTGTATTGTGTGTTTTTGAAAAGGAAGATGTGTGTGTGTTTTTTAACCCGAGTTTGTAGTGAATTTGAATAACCAGCAGCAAGCTTTTGTGGGTTTAAATTAAGAGGATTATTTATTCATGCATTCACCCTGAAAGTCTAATACACTGTCACCTACATATACACCAGAGAAAAAACCCAGTTAAAGACAACAGTGCACTTTTACAAGCCGTAAGGGAAAGAATAGTTCATAATACATTAGTTTGGCTTGTCGTAGGAAAAAGCATTCAATGCAGTCTGGAGAACAAGGCATTTTCACTCCTGAGGTTTAGCCTAAGTGGGTTCAGTAGCAGGAGTCGCATATCAAATTATTGCAGGATTCCCTTGAAGAAATGAATTTTCGGCAGGTCACTAAGTAGTCGTGACTTGTCGCCTTCTTATTACGAGGTGAAGTTTCTGTACTGGTCGACTCAGAAAGAAACAGGCTAGGAGACTTTACAATGTAGCAGTCTCCTGGTTAACATCATTGATGTTGCTGCCTTTGTTGCTGCTGTTTCTTGATGTGTGGTTTGCAGGCTGACTGGTTTCTCCCTGGTTCTTGGGATAACAAGATTCATTATCTGGGGTCAGTTTTGATCAGGTGATCACATGATCAATACTTCTATTATCTGCCCAGAATGATTTGAAGTTAGAAGCCAATGCCACACAATGGGAGATAGATGATGGCCATTCACATCCACTTACAATTAACTTGTTTCTGTAGCTCTCTTTTGTTCAGTATCAAGCTCGGATGCAGTGGATCTAGATGTCCATAAATTTGGAGTTTTGGGTAAGGAACAATAGGAATGTGAATTCCACAAATTATTTTGTCTTGGTATGTTCATTCAAGGGAGGCACTCTATCCATGGTCATGTAATTAGCATTGTTCCAGAGACTAGATATGCTTCTATGTCTATATACAAATTGCAAAGGTCACCTGACCTTCAGCTGCCATCTTAGTGACCTTTTAATCTCTTTTTTAAAAAGAAAAAGCAGTTCCAGAAAATTCTATACCAAATACAGTCAAAGTTTAGAGTTCTGAATATGACCTGCCTCTACTGGGCATGAGACACTTTCCATCTGGCAGCATAGTAACCAAGATTCAACACAGACTGGGTGACCACTTTGTTGAACACCTTTGGTTGTCCATAAGCATGACCCAGACCTCCCTGTCGCCTGCCATTTTAACACACCACCCTGCTCTCATGCCCACATGTCTGTCCTTGGCCTGCTGCAATGTTGCAGTGAAGCCCAACGCAAACTGGAGGAACAGCACCTCATCTTCCGACTAGGCACTCTACAGCCTTCCGGACTTAATACTGAGTTCAACAACTTCAGATTATGAACTCTGTCCTCCATCCTTACCTCTTTTTGATCCCCTTTTTTCAAATATTAATTTTTAAATTTTTATATGTACATTTTTCCGCAACTGTTTCTATTATTATTTTTTTAAATTTATTGTTATCGTTTTATCCCTATTATTCATTGTTTTATCCCTACCTTTTAGCCTATTTTCCATCTTTTTTCCCACCACTGTCTCCTCCCCCGACCCCACCCCCACCAGGGCCATCTGTCTCTTGCTCATCCTGCTTTCTACTCTTAATGTCACCATGAGCACCTCCTTTAGCCAGTGTCACCACCTCACTGCCAAGCTCCAAAACTGAAGCAGTAAGAGTAGAAAATGTGTTGATAAAAGCAAAATACCGATGTAAGTGGATGTGAAAAGCAAAATCCAGCATATTTTTCCCAGGATGCTGGAAATCTGAAACAAAAACAAAAATTGCTGGAAAAACTCAGCAGGTCTGACAGCATCTGTGAAGGGAAGGTGTTAACGTTTCGAGTCCAGATTACTCTTCTTCAGAACTAAAGAGAAGCAGAAATGTGGCGAAATATATATATACTGTATAAGGGGGGGTGGGACAAATGAAGCTGGATAGAAAGCCAATGATTTGTGGAGGCAAAGGAGAGACTGCAAAATCCATGAGCGTATTCCTTCAAGAAAACCGGGCAGATGAAGCTTTACGCATCTTCCAAGTGAATAAAAGAGAATGAAAATTCAAACGTATAATGCATGAGATGGTTTGATAGCACAGTTTGTTGGTGGTCCAACAATTGTACAGTGGGAATGAAATATAATTCCAGTGTGGGGAGTTCTAAATCTTAGATGAGAATATATTTCCCATGAAGAAGGAGGGGAAATAGTCTCAGGCTCATTTCATCTGGTTGATTCCTGAGAGGCATTGAGATGCTAGAAAGGAGATAATCTGCCTGACCTTTCAACTAGGGGATAATATATTATACAGGAGTGCCAAAGGATAGAGACCAAAATAACATAAAAACTGAAGCAAAAGTATTTTAAAAAATAATTAAATGAATGACAATGAGCGGAATCATCCCATATTTGTACTAAGTGCAGCGGAGGGCATGAAAAAAGCCGTTTTACCTGCCGGCTGCAATGGTGGGTTTTTGCACTATATTGTCCGCTTCCTGCTTTATTAGTTATGCAGCCACAGAAAGCACGCCGGCTCACTGGTGGGCGGCCTCTGATTTGCCAACCATGCTATTACCTTGCCACTTCCTTACACCGGGCACCATATTTAAACTGCAGCTGTGCGCACATTTCTCAAGATTTGCAGCTGAGGGCTGCTCCGGTGAAGATATGGCCCCAAAGGCCAGCAAGAGTGCAGCCCCTGATTCACTGACACACCCCTGGGATGCCTTTTGGATACCATGGAGGCCTGCCGCAACGTTCTCTAACCCTCTCTGGCCACAGAAGGCCCATCAGTCTCACCATTCTGGCTTGGGAGGTGATGGCAGAAGTGGTCAGTGCCAACGCTGCATAGAAGAGGTTCGCCATCCAGTGCAGAAAAAGGATGAATGATGTAATCCGTGCTGCCAGGGTAAGTCAACCATCTCATCACTCTCAGCCCACACACACACACACACACACACACACACACAACCCCATCACACATTCACTGACATCTTACTCACTGCCAGCTCAAGAGACATCACCACCCATTTTCTCACACAGACCCTCACATCTCCATCTGGCCTCAGCTCCTCTGGGGATAGCCCCCTCAACACTCACAACCTTGAGGCCACTTGCACAGATCAACATTTGCCCTGACACACACCCTGGGATACCCCCCTTTCCTCAGTACAGCCCTCGCCCTGCAGCCTCTTCCCTTGCCTGAGGCAACTTCTCCCCCTTCCCCAAGCAAGCTCTAGCCCTGCAGCCACTGTAAAGCCAGCCCCACCTTATGGCTGTTCTGGTAGGTAGTGACCTGCCTGTGAGACCCCAAAAAGTGACGTGGTGCTGCCTGCAAAGCCTGGCGCTGATGACCACAAGTGCTGCCTGAAGCAAGGTCGGCAAACAAACCTCAAAGTCCCAAGCGAAGTGCAGCTCATCAGGTGCACGTCGCTTACGTACAGGTGTGAAACATGTCGGCGTGCCTGAATGATCCAGCACGAGGGGATGATTCTGGCAAGCAGGGCTTATGATGGGATGCTGAAGTATTGAAATTAGGTTCCCGACTTGCGGTGGTGGGAAATGCGGCTCGCTATTGATGGGTGGAGGAGACTTTTGCAAACTGGTTTTATGACCACGTAAATCTGCTTTTTGGCCTTCAGTGGGACCAGACGATTCCGCCCAATGCATTCGAAATACTGAATTGGCAAGGTTTGATGTTAATCATAAAAACATATATTGAAAAGGTGAAAATGGTTACAGGGCCCTTATCAGCCAAAAGGTGCAGCCTTGTTGGTTATCCACACAAACTATTAGTAGTTGTAACTCCTGCAGGAAGGTCAAAATAGAGGAAATAAAAACTATGACCAATTGCACGTAGAACTTTTGGGAAAGCAACCAAGCAAGCTCCAGGTGACCGTATAGCTGTCAGTGACCCATCAGTAGATCAACTTAATTATATGCAATGTCAAATCCAAGAGAAGCCTTTTCCAAAAGCTGAAAATTTTAGGAGTGTCGTGCTCAGTAAAGGCATGTTTTATTAGCAACTCCAAACATGGACTGTGTTCCTGTGGATGTTTCTAGAGCTGTCTTTTATATTTTAAACTGGACACACACAGGTGGCTAAGATGGCAGCCAAGGGTCAGCTGACCTTTGTTTATTCAACACAGGCTATCTCAAGCTCCCAGGAAGTTCTAATTGAATCATCTTAGATGGGGGGGGGGGGGGGGGGGGGGGGGGGGGGGGGCGGCGACGGTGGGGCATCCCCTGGAATGGACATATTCAAACAGCAGCCCTTTGTGGAATTCACACCTGCCATTGTTTGAAGTTCACTCCAAACACAGAATCAATGGACTTCTAACCTCCAGGGGAGGGGTCGGAGGTTTTGCTGGCTGGCCGGACAGCTGGCGAGAGATCCACGCTGCCTCTTTTCGGAAAGGCCCATCAAACCACAAGCAAATCAAGCAGTGGCGAGCCTTCCCTTGGAATCAAGACCAGGGGATGGAATCTACCAAGAACTGCCAACCAATCAGAGCTTGTGCTCAGCAGCTCACGGGGTAGGCGGTGGCTACTGCGGGCAAATCTCCTATTGGAATCACCGGACCACAGTTAATTATGAGGGGGCTGGGTTTCCTGGGATGGGGGTCACTGGGAAAGGGATGTATTGGGCGCAGCAGCAGGGACAGGGGGTGGCTCTTATGGGGCTTCCCTGGATGTTGAGTCCCTTGATCGGGCACAGGCCCTCCTAGAGGTGACAAGCTGGCCGCACAGCTTTACCTGTCGTGCAAGGTGCATATCGACAGGCCCGCCTGCCACTGAGCGCCCACCACCAGCAGGGTGAGGTCCTTAACTAGTCATTTACTGGTCACTTAAGGGCCTCAATAGGCAGTGGGGCATGATGGTCGACCATGGGTGTTCCCAGCCAGAACTTAATTCTGGTGGAGGTGGAAAGTGGTGGGCTTCTGGTATGCCACCATCCAGCCTAATTACATACACTTCCTTCCTCCAAGCTTGCCACCAGCGAGAGCACATGACTCCACCCTCTGTCTCGAAGTTTGCAATTTAACTAAAGAAAGCTGGCGAGACCAGTTATCCACAAGTTAATTTTGAAAGCTCACCATCCATCACCGTTTTGTGATTATGTCTTTGCACTTCCAAAGCATTCTGGTTAGAATATACCAGTATTGGCAATGTGACCAAAACCGGCAGAAAAGAACGGGTTTTGATCCAAAGATCGAGAAAGGACCTGGGCAGTCTGCAGGAGACCTGCAAAAGCCACAACAGCTGCAGAAAAGACAGTGTCATTTTTGCCTTTAAGAGCTGGGAGCCTGTAAAGTATTTAAGAGCCTCCCAGCCTGATTCCAAAACTCCATGTCCATTAATTTGATCATGGGATGTGGGCATTGCTGGCTAAGCCAGCATTTATTGTCCATCCCTAATTGCCCTTGAGAAGATGGTAGTGTGCAGCCTTCTTGAACTGCTGCAGTCCATGTGGTGTAGGTACACCCACAGTTTCTGTTAGGAACAGAGTTCCAGGATTTTGACCCAGTGACAGTGAAGGAATGGTGATATAGTTCCAAGTCAGGATGTTGTGTGGCTTGAAGGGGAACTTGCAGCTGGTGATGTTCCTATGTTTCTGCTGTCCTCGTCCTTCTAGGTGGTAGAGGTCATGAGTTTGGAAATTTCTGTCGAAGGAGCCTTGATGAGTCCTAATCTGTAAAGAAATCTAACTTCTTGATATGAAAGCAGTAAGTGCGTGACTTTGCGACCTGCTAACATTGATCTCTTTGGGAGAATCCTGCAACAAGCTGGATATCTGACTTCAGCTCTTTGAACCCACTGGAACTACAGTCCAAGAGTGAAAAAGGATTCCTTTTTCTACTGGGTCCACAATGATTGATCTCCTACACTTGTAGAAGTAAACTATCTATTACAACTGTATCTTTCTTGAGTGACTGATGTACCATTAGACTCAAGATGAGTGTGTGAATAAATAATCTTCTTTATTTTTTAAAACCAAAAAGTCTGCTGCTGTTTTTTTTAAATTGACCAAATTCTAAAGGTGGCTTAGGAACACACATAGCTACCTTTCCAAAACAGCTACTCTGATTGCAGACAGTAAGGGAAGGGAATTGGGGGGTTTCAGTTTATTTTTCCTCCCCTGTCTGTTACAATGAGAAAATAAATATTTCCTGACATTTCATCTATTACTATCCAGTTAACTTAAATCTACAATATTCAACCCTTGTATCATTTTTAAAAAATCAATCTTATTGAAGATGAAAGTGCTGTGATGTTGTTTTTTGAAATTGGGGGAAGTGAGCAGTTGTGCAACCCCCAGATGTCGGTGTTGGGACCATTGCTCTTTCTGGTATTAATGAACTGGACTTGGGTATATGGGGAATAATTTCAATGTTTGCAGATGATACAGAACACAAACATCTAGTAAACAATGAGGAGGATGGTAACAGTCTTCAAGAGGGCATAAACAGACCAATGAAGCAGGCAGACACCTGGTCAATGGTAGGAAGAATGAGCAGAGGCAATTTAAAAGGGAATGCAGGAAGAGAAAGACCTGGTCGTGTCTGTATACAAATCTTTGAATGTGGCAGGACAATTTGGGAAGGCTGTCAAAAAGGCAAACAGGATCCTTGGTTTTATAAATAGTGACATCAGGCTAAAATTTTGCCAAAATTAAAGCAAAATGCTGGATTTTCTGGATGCTGGATTTCCACCAAGTCGAACCGATATGAAGGCCCTTCAAAATGGCAGGCAGGACCCAATTCCAGGATTCACAACCCCATTCCTGTTTCCAGCAATTTTTGCTAGTGTATGATAAGGGTGCCGGCAGTCAGGCAACAGACCCTCCCTTGCTGTCTTCATTGCGAGGTAGGCATTTCAAATCCCTCCCCAACAATTTTAATGGAGTTGGGCCATTTCTGTAAGTAGATGTGGTTCATGAACTCTCAGAGGAGGGAACCAACAAAAAAACACCTGCTCCTGTAATTTTTCCATTGACAGGCTTTGAATACAAAAAAAAATACATTTGTTCTTTCAGTTTCAATAGTTAGATGCTGTATTATAAGTTGGATGTGTTTTACTGCAATGATTGATTATAGGGCTCTGTCCTGCAAAAATTAGTTGACCATTACATTGATCAGCATTGTGTAAGTGTTGAGATACATTAGAGTACTTTCCTCATTGCATTCAAAACTGAAGAACACTGCTTGGGATATACAATGTAATAATCTGAAGTAATTTAAATGCCCAGAGTTCTTATAAATTGAAAAAAAGAGCCCTCATCAGCTTTCACTTAGAGAAAAAAAGCCCACAACTGCTCCTGGACTGCTTTGATTGGCAGGGCATCTGGTGTAGCTTAGATAAAAAAAAGCCATCTGTTTTCAGTTTCAATAGACTTTCCGAGGATTTGTTTTGACATTATGGATATTTGACTGAGTTTCAAAAGCTAAAGAACCTCTTATCTCAGCAGGCAGCTGTGTTCACAATTTGACTAAAAGTTTTAAGAGGTGGTTATAGAATAATACGTCTTTGATGTGGTAAGTGAATAAGTGTACTTGTTTTTGCAACAGATTCACCACTTGAGGGGATTTATTTTTAATGGCTTTTATGAATGAAAGTTTTTTTCAGTATCAAATATATTTGAATGACAGCTCTAGTAAATTGTTAGACATTTTTACGCCCATTTCAAAGACATACTGAGGTCTGCCCAAAGTGGATAAGGCTGAGTGGCTATGGAGGATACATCTGGGGACATAGAGGGGCATGGGGAGTATGAGGGGGCATGGAGGGGGCTTGGAGGTGTATGAGAGAGTATGAAAGGGGTATGAGGATATGAGGCGGCATAGAGGATATGAGGCGGCATAGGGGATATGCAGGGGCATGTAGAGTGGGTGGGTGGAGGGAATGAGGTGTGAGGGTTTGAGGGCCTGACATTCCTCATTGCAACTGGGCCAATGTCCCAGTAAACAGAGGCCGGTGTTCCAGCCTAGCCATCTACTCGCCTCAATTGCTGCCTTAGCACCAGAGATAAAAGGCAGAGAAGGTTATGGGGAGATTTGATGTACGTAATTAAAGTCCTGAAGGATTTTGGCAGAGTAAAAAAGAAAAAAACTGTTTCCTGTGACAGAAATGTTGGTAACCAGAGGACACAGATTTAAGATAATTAGCAAAGGAACCAGAAGTGACATGAGGAAAGCATTTTTATGCAGCAAATTGTTAGGATGTGGAAAGCACTGCATGAAAGTATGCTGGAAGCTAACTTAATAAAATGTTTCACAAGGAAATTGGAGAAATACTGGAAAAGGAAAAAAACTCCCTGAGTTATGGGGTGGGGAGAGAAACAGGAGTGGGATTAATTGGATCGCACTTTCAACAAGCTGGCACACGCACAAAGGGCAAAATAGCTTCCTTTTGAGTTGTATAATTCTTTGATTTAATATCTTCTCTGAGCCAAAATTTCTCCAAAGTGAATAACCCTAATTTGTTAAACCATTCCTCATAATTAAGCAACACATAAGTTAATGTATCATCCTTGTTAGCTTCCTCTGCCTGTTTGCCAAATTCTCATTATCCATTACCAGGTGTGCAGACCAAAACTGAACACAATGGAATGAATTTTCGGGAACTCTCAAAGATGGGAATGGAGGCAGGGTGGTGGGGGTGCTCCGAAAATATCAATGCTGGGCAGCTTGTCAATTTCAAGGCAATAATGAGTATTGCGGGGGAGGGCAGAAAAGGAATCCATTCTCCCATTAATTCAGGCCAAGAAAGAATGCTAAAATACTGTCAGGAAGAGATAATAATTCTCATAATGTTATTGTAATTTATTGTAAAATAGAGTAATAGTGGGATGTGTCTATGTGTATATATGTGTCTGTGTGTGTGAGAGAGACTTAATTGAATTAGAGGCAGCTAGTCTGGTGCTTTGAAGTAAGAAGAGAAGTTAGGTTTGAAATGTTAATTAGGTAAACATGGGGAAGTTTAGAAACATAGGTTTCAAGGGAACATTTGCATTTTTAAATAAACGAGACTAGATTCTTCTCAAAAGAGGGAGTGAAATGTGTCACCTAGCCAGGTGAAGTATAGAAAGTGCATGTTTATTTTTCCCAAAGGTTACTGGTAAAACTTAGTGCTATGAGGGATTTTTATTATCATAAAGATAAAGTCCAAAGACAAAGTGAAACAATGAGAATTTGCATTCAAAGGGGGAAATATGTATAAAGGAGCAAAGATTGTGTGTAAGGATAGTCAGTCTAAGATTCAACAAGTGTGAAAAGCCTTCAGCATCTATATCTCAAACTGCTGCCTTCAGGGACTGAAGTTAAGAGAACTCACTTTGCATTTGACTGTTAAGTGTATTGCTTACTTTGCCTGTGTCTTTTAAAATCTATGTGTTTTACTGTTGCCTTAATGTTAAGTACAATTGGGAGTTAGATTGATTAGGGGATTTAGAAGTATCATAGTAGTAATTTGTAGATCTATGTATATATTTAAATTCATTTCTCATAGTCATAGAGTCATAGAGTTATATAGCACAGAAACAGGCCCTTCAGCCCATCGTGTCCGTGTCGGCCATCAACAACTACCTATTCTAATACTTGTAGCCCTGTATGCTATCGTGTTTCAAGTGCTCATCTAAATACTTCTTAAATGTTGTGAGGGTTCCTGCCTCTATCACCCTCTCAGGCAGTGTGTTCTGGATTCCAACAACCCTCTGCGTGAAAAAATATTTCCTCAAATCCCCTCTAAACCTCCTGCCCCTTATCTTAAATTAATGCCCCTTGGTTATTGACACCTCTGCTAAGGGGAAAAGTTTCTTCCTATCCACCCTATCCATGTCCCTCATAATTTTGTACACCTCTATCTGGTCCCCCCTCAGCCTTCTCTGCTCTAAGGAAAACAACCCTCGCCTAACCAGTCTCTCTTCATAGCTGAAACACTCCAGCCCAGGCTACATCCTGATGAATCTCCTCTGCACCCTCTCCAGTGCAATCACATCCGTCCTAAAGTGTGGTGAACAGAACTGCACACAATGCTCCAGCTATGGCCTAACTAATGTTTTATACATCTCCAACATAAACTCCCTGCTCTTATATTCTATGCCTTGGCTAATAAAGGCAAGTATCCCATATGTCTTCTTAACCACCTTATTTACCTGTGCTGCTGCCTTCAGGGATCTATGGACATGTAGACCAAGGTCCATCTGATCCTCTACACTTCCCAGGGTCCTACCATTCATTGTGTAATCCCTTGCCGTGTTAGTCCTCCCAAAATGCATCATGTCACACTTCTCAGGATTAAATTCCATTTGCCACTGCTCTGCCCATCTTACCAGGCCACCTATATCACCCTGTAATCTAAGGCTTTCCTCCTCACTATTTACGACACCATCAATTTTTGTGTCATCTGCAAACTTACTGATCATACCTCCTATATTCATGTCTAAATCATTAATATACATGACAAGTAGCAAGGGTTCCAGCACCGATCCCTATGGTACACCACTCATCACAGGCTTCCAATCGTAAAAACAACCTTTGAACATCATCCTCTGCCTCCTGCTACTAAGCCAATTTTGGATCCGATTTGCCAAATTGCCCTGGATCCCATGGGCTCTTATCTTACCTTCTTGACCACTGTACCATGCGGGACCTTGTCAACAGCCTTAGTGAATGTCCATGTAGATTACATCAATTGAACAACCATCATCTATGTAACTTGTCACCTCCTCAAAAAAATTCAATCAAATTTGTTAGACATGGTCTCCCCTGACAAAGTCATGCTGACTATTCTTGATTAATCCTTGCCTCTCCAAGTGGAGATTAAATCTGTGCCTCAGGATTTTTTCCAATAATTTCCCAACCACTAATGTTGGACTCATTGGTCTACAATGACTATAATGGTTTATCCCTACTACCCTTCTTGAATAATGGTACCACATTCGTTATCCTCCAGTCCTCTGGTGCCTCTCCTCTGTCCAAATCCAGAGAGGATTTGAAAATTAGTGTCAGAACCCCTGCAATCTCCTCCCTTGCCTCACATAGCAGCCTATGATACATCTCATCTAGGCCTGGGGATTTATCCAATTCTAAGCCTATTAAGACCACTAATACCTCCTCCCTTTCAATGCTAATTTGTTCTACACCTACATCATCCTTCTCCAGAGTGAACACAGATGAAAAGTAATCATTTAAAACCTCACCTATGTCTTCTAGCTCCACGCACAGATTGCCACTTTGGTCCCTAAGGGGCCCTACTCTTTCCCTCGTTATCCTTTTGCCCTTAATATATTTATAAAATGCCTTGGGATTTTCCTTTATCTTGCCCATCCATATTATTTCGTACCCCCCTCTTCGTTCTCCTAAGTATTTTTTTAAGTACCCCCCTACACTTTCTATACTCCTCTAGGGCTTCCGCTGTTTTCAGCCCTCTGCTATAAGCCTCCATTTTTTTCCTTGTCCAATCCTCTATATCCCTTGACATCCAGGGTTCCCTGGACTTGTTGGTTCTACCCTTCACTTTTATGGGAACATGTTGGCCCTGAACTCTCACTATTTCCTTTTTGAATAACTCCCACTGGTCTGATGTAGACCTTCCTACACCAGCTACTCCCAGTCCACTCTGGCCAGATCCTCTTATTTCTCTTATTAATAAGTGTTTAATGTAGTTTTATAAAAACCTCTTAAGACTTGGTGGTCTTATTATTATTGAAATCAAAACCCGCATCTTAAAACATACAAATTGAAAATTAGTTGTGACAATTGTTTCAAGTTTTCCTCTGGGATTTGAACAGCTCAGCATTTACCATCTGCAGTGTCATAACACTGCTCCTTTAGAGCTTGCTGAAGGGGGAGAGTGGGATATTTGAAGGGGCAGACAGTTTTTCAAAGTTGTCTGTTTCAGAATAGCTGAGGGGAGGTGGGTACACCGTGGGGAACCAGTGGTGGCTGCCCAGGGCATTGTCCCAACACCTTAAGAAATCAGTGGAGTAAAGGGGGGAAAGGGTACTTGGTAAGGGGCTGCACTTGGCACAGCATAAGGGGGGGGGGGGGGGGGGCAGGAGGTGATACCCCCAACACAGGATCGATTGCCAAAGATGAAGCTACTTGGAGATGACCAAGACCCAGTGCTGCAGGAGACTGCGACTCTCCAGGCAGATGGTCACAGATGTCGCCAAAGACCTTGCCCCTCGCAGCACTGGTAATCATGCCATGCTAGTGGCTGTCAAAGTCATCGTGGCCATGAACTTCTTAACTGCTGGCTCTTTCCAAGGATCAGCTATGGATCTTAGTGGTACCTTAAAAATGGTTGCAAATCATTGCATCTCACTGGTCACTGATACCCTCTTTGCCAGAGCTTGACAGCACATTCCTTTAACGATAGACACAGCCTCAGTGGGACAGAGAACACTGGGTCTTTCCTTCATTGCCGGATTCCTGCAAGTACAGGGTATCATTGATTGCACCCACGTGGCCATCAAAATACCCAATGACCAGCCAGTGTGATCCATCAACAGGATGGGCTTTTACTCCCATACTGTCCAAACTGGTCTGCAACCAAAACAAGCGTTTCCTCCACCAGTCCAGACTACCTCAGATATTCACTGCAACTCCCGAAGTATGTGGGTGAATCCCAGGAGACAAGGGATGTCTCTAGAGATGCCTAATGACCTCGCTACGAGAGCATCAAACAGAGGCAACCACAACCAATGCTACTTTTTCAGCAGGACAACTGTTGTGCAGGCCATAGGGTTTCTGAAGGTATGATTCCAATGCATGGATTTGTCGGGTGATGTCCCCCAATACCCTCCTGCAAGACTCATGGTCATTGTGGTGGTCTGCTGAGTTCTCCACAAAATGGCCTTCCAGAGGTGTGGGCTTTGAGGACGGTGAGGCCCTGGAAGAGACACAGCTCATCAGAGGAGGAGCAGGAGGTAAGAGAGAAGGAGGAAATGGAGGCGGAGGGACATGATGCTGAACAGAGAGGCGGCCCTACTGCACAATGAGGTGGCCACCTCCTGCCATCTTCCAGGAAGTGGGCCTCCCTCGTCTCCCACCCCACCCCCAGGATTAGATCCAGGTTGATTGATATCGATGAAGTGAAGGTCTGCCCTGCCTCTTGTGCCAGGTTTCCAGCTTCCCTGTGACACCTCGCTTCTCTCTATTAGAGTGCCACATTTTGGCACAATCAACAGGTCTCTTCCTCAGGACAACCAGCAGTCTCAATGATGTCAAGGAGGGATGGTGGGGTCTATAAATGAGTTCCACACTCATTTGACCCATCTCCATTCCCACCTCCACTGTCTCTAAGTGGACAGGAAACCCATCTCCATGTGAATTAATCAGTTTCCCACAGGAGGCAGGTTTCTGATCTTAAAACAGATCTGGCTTCTGTTTTCTGCCTCCATGGTAAAAAATTCAGCCCAAATATTTCATGCACAGAAATACTAAAGCCTACTATAACCAAAACATAATGCTCTTACATTTATCTAGCAATATTTCCCATAACCCTATATTTTTGCCCTACAGACATGTCACATGACTTGTGAATCTTTAATAGCTGGTCAATCTTCAGTGGACGCCATGCATGTAATTGTCATAGTTTGCAATGCCAATATGTTTAACATAATTCTCCTCATAAAATTACATCAGTCATTTACAAAGCCATTCACTTAACTTATCTGCGTCAGCTTGCAACAAACTCACTTTATTTTTAACCTTTACACACATTGCCATCTCATCTGTACAATTAATAATAGTAATTTATTTGCCCTCAAAACCATTGATAAATCTAAGGAAGAGTAAGTGACCCAGCACAGATCCTAGATGACCTCTGCTTGATGGAGTGCTCCAATCTGAACCTGGCCCTTTAAGCACCTGCAGTTTTTTAAACGTTGCTGCTAAGCTATATTTCTCTCCCTCCCTACAGCACTGAACCAGTAAGAAGCAAGTATCCTGGTGAAAACCGATCGTACATAAGAATCTGTACTTGTACCATTATTAACCACCCCCTGTTTAATTCCAACAACTCTTATTCATTTTGCTCTTTCCCCAGTGATACCAAGGCATCTAGGGACTTGAGGTTGAGAGATTGGGGAGTTTCTTTCAAGTTGGTGGATTAACAGTGGGTCGAACTTTCTACAAACACATGTGATATTGCAGAGAACTCACAGTATTTCCTGGGCAGTCTTAATTTCTTATGTAGGGTGGGTTTTCACCAGGATACTTGCTTCTTACTGGTTCAATGCTATAGGGAGGGAGAGAAATATGGTTTATCTGCAGCATTGAAAAAACTGCAGCTGCTTAAAGGGCCAGAGGCGCATGGATTGGAGAAAGAGAGGCAGAGAAAGAAGCAGTGGATGAAACAGCAGCAGTGCCACAAGTGTCAATTGTGGCAAAAAAACTTCCAGAATTTCCGTTAACTCAATGGATGTGTTACTGGCCGAGATAAAGGCACGGAGAGGCAGGATTTTGGCATTGTAGAGTGCAACCCTCCAGTAGAGAGAGTGCTAAGGGCAGTGGGGAGAGAAGTGGCACAGGTCGGTCAACACCATTGAACCCAGGAACATCAACAGTGCTGGAAAGTTTTCAAAGATCTGATGTGTTTGGCCATGGTTAAATCAAGTCAAGTCACAAGTACCCATACAGATATTGAACATCTGTGAGAAGTATGATGCATACCCATATCTTACAGTGAAACTTAAAAGATGGATGAATACTCACCCCGCTCCCACCTGACACACACACACACACATGCACAGACGCAGTGCTTTATTCATTTTCCTGAGATGAAGGCTGATAAGAAATTGTTGCATATCTGGCACCAGAAAGCATGCTCAACATGGCATGTCAGCAGACACCTGGGTGAAATTAAATGTTAAGTCAGCCAGTTGCATTCTCACTGTCTATTCTCCTGGCAATTGAAAAGTTGCAGAGAATTGACAAATATGTGCTACAGGGAATTGGATCATCACCATTATGCCTTAAGCATGAATTGCATAGAGGTGTTTAAAATGGATCAGCTGACATACATTGTAGTGAGTTGTTATTGTCCTTGCCACTGCTACGAATGTAGGGTTTTATAAATTGATTATGTTTTGACTGTCTCTTTAATTTAAGATAATATGGACCAATGAAGAGAGTCATGTTTTTTCTACGAATTCTGCCTGACAACAAACCTGTGTGGCTTGGTGGCCATGGGAAACAGGGGCCCAGATCAGATGTTATTGAAATGCATGTGCCAGTTTAACATCTGAAAGCAAAAGCTGAAGCAGATGCCCTTGGTATTGCAGAATTCCCATACCAGAAACTTTGACCAGGAACAAAAAGAGAGAAAGAAAGGAAGAACAGCAACGGTTGTGGTCTACAGAGATAAAAGCTGTTTTCTCTGTTAATGCCAGGCAGAATACTGGGGAAAGCTTGTCCACTGGTTGAAGAGAGAAAACCCACAGTGATCTAAGGACGCTGGAGGATTTGTCCTGGCAATGGCAGGAGGAGGAATTACCAGAGCGGGCCTAACTGCTGAAAGTTAGTTTGGGAATTCACAGCAGATTGAGGGAAAGGATCTTAATGGTCACTGGATGTTATGACTTGGCGAAGTGGGGAGAAGTGAATCTATTAGAAGCTGGGATTGACTGTGGACTGTTTCCTATGAAGATTGTAATCCTGTGGAGAGTGTGCTGTAAAATATTTATGCAACTTGGGGTTAAGACATTAAAAAGGGTCATCTTTTCTGTAGTTTAGAGTATTAGTTGCCTACGAAGTAATAAGACATAGGAGCAGAAATTAGGCCAATCGGCCCATCGAGTCTGCTCCGCCATTCAATCATGGCTGATAAGTTTCTCAACCCCATTCTCCCGCCTTCTCCCCATAACCTTTGATCCCCTTACCAATCAAGTTTACAATCATTTTCATTTGTTTGTTACAGTAAAAGTCTTAAAACTTGGGGGTTTTAAATAGAGAGATAGATGATATTTCATATGGGTGTACACAGAGCTCCAGGAGCTGGATGGAAGAGGAGGGGCCAGTCATGCTTTCTTGCAGAGGCGAAAGAGCAGAGGGCTGACAAGCTCAGAGACCCAACTTTCAGTGGACCAGTTTTCAAGAGAAAAAATAAGCAGGAAGCATCAATCTGTTACAGGCAATGGTAACAGTTTCCTGGCACGTGCTGGAGATATGGATAAGTTGGAGGGGATCACCACCCACACCAACTACACTTCCAGGAAAATTGCCAGATAATGCGGAAGAAGCTGGCAAATGTAACAGTCCAGGATATTTCCTTGGCAGCTAGACATCAGGAGGATGTTGTGAGAGAAGTCGATGTTTTTGGGATGATAGTTTTGGCTACTTCCACAGATTTCATCAAAACATCCTAAGCAACACCACCAGAGATTCCAAGACTTAATTGCGATGATTTAGTCTGTTCTCACACTGACCATTATCGCATGCCAAGCTCCAAAGCAGATTAATTTGTGTGACTGAGGTCACACAATGGCGTAAAAGTTCACAGTTGTGATTACTTTAACCACCACCAAAAAGGGCACATTGGTCTACTAATGGTCTCACTGCAGTACCACCCGGATTCTTTGTGGGACCACTGAGAGGTTCTGGAATCTATGGAAGTAGCCAGGCTGTCATCCCAGTAGCATCAATTTCTTTCACAACATCCTCCTGATGTCACATTGCCAAAGAAATGTCCTGGACTGCTACATTTGTTAGCATCTTCAGCATTATCTGGCAACTGAGACCATCACTGCAGCACCTGAAAAGTTAGGAGCAACATTAAGGCACTCCAAAAAATGAAGGAGTTCTTTGGCTGAAGTTCATGGCCTTTATCAGGTAAGTGAGAGAGAGAAAGAGTCAGCTTCTAATAGCCTTGCTCCATCCATTTGATGCAAATGGGACTATTCCTTCCACTGTCTTGAGTCTCCACCATGGACCTGATGGTTCTAGGGAATAGTGGAAATGGGTGAGTGGGAGGGAAATGGTCCAGGTCTTCCCTTTTGTTGACATTTGCATGCAAGGGGCAGGGAAGGATTGACCAGAAGAGATTTAATGTTGAAGAAGGGAGAGTTATTGAGTTTGAGCAGTGAGATGGAAGTTTGCCTCAACAAGATATTTTACCCACTTTCCTGCTGCTAACCCACCTGATTTTGGGCAAGATTGCAACATAAAATCCAGCCCGCAGTATCTGAGAGAAGCTAAAAAATAAAATTGCAAAGAATGTGCACTAAGTGGAGTGGTCCATTAAGGTATACACAGCCTTAAAGATTATACAACAAGCTTTTGTAATTGGACAATTAAGTTAAGAAGAATGCTGATTTGCCCATAGATATGTAAACTTGAAAATCTGGACTACCAAACCGCACAATACCAACATCTGAATCACTCACATTTTTTGAAAAGGTCCCAATCTGGTAGCAGTCACTGTTAAACCATAAACAAATAATGTTGCTCAATTTAGTTTTCAAAGTTGCTTTCAGGCCAACATAAAATAATATAAATATTAATATGTAAATGTAACTAAAATGTGCATTTAAATGTATTAAAGGTATTACTGTGATGGAGTTTAGGACATAAAAAATGTTATTATTTGTTCTAAGAATTGAACTGGCAGCCCTGTTTCGGTACTATTATTAGCAGTCTGCAAAATACCAATATCCATTCCTGGAAACAAACCACTCCCTCCCCTCATTATTTGTTGCGGCTTTGAATATCTCTGACTGGCATCTTTCAGTAAACCAGTGTACTGCCTGCTCAGCATCAGCCAATCAATTAACTTTAGTCTGAAAGTATTGCTTACATCAAGATACACACTTCATTAGGCTGGAAGTGCTGATGTCCATTAGTCCTTTGATCGTAAAAACCTTCAAATGCTAGCAAAAAAAACCCAAAAATTTAAATTTAATTTTAAACTGGTAATGATCCACCAGTGAGGTGTGAGCAGAAATGCCTTGAGGTTTGGGATTTTTAAAAAAAATTATCCTTGAGACCTCAGGTGGAATTTTATGGCCTCTCCTGCTGGCGGGATTTTCAGGTCCCACCAAATTAAATGGACTTTTGAATGGCTCACTGCATTTTACAGGCCTGCCTCCACTGCAACAGGTCTATAAAATTCTGCCCCTCGTGTCCATCATTAAAATAAGAGGGATGGGCCGCACAATGAACTCTGGGTTAGGATGTAACCTCAGGCAGAAGGAGTGAAAGCCCACTCCCTAAACACATTAGAGCGCCTTGTTTTCCACTCTTCTAGCCAAGTTTGAATTCAGCTAAGATAAAGGAATAAAGACCATTTAGTCTGCAGTGAAAGATCTGCTTGTCATAGGAGACCATGCTAGAAACATTAACACGTGGGTCATCTTTAGGATCTACTTTCTAAATGCCATTCAAAATCATAAATAAATTAAAACTATATGATGCCCTCTAATTCAACACTAATTTGGTAATTGTTGTCAGTCTGGCTTCAACTGGAATACGTACTGCACAGATCTGGCAGCATCTGTCAAGAGAGAAACAGTCTTAACACTTCAGGTCAATAACCTTTCAGCAGAACTATTTCCAACATTTTCTGGTTTTACTTGACTTCCACCATTTTTAGCACTTTGCTTTGGAAGCTGAGACTGAGGCACCCCTCACAGATAATGTAAACCAGTTTGATCAAGGCATTCTTCCTCATCAAATAAATGAATGGTCGGGGGAAATAAAATTCTGATGACTTTTATTCTTCATCGTAAAAAACATATGTGGACAAGTTGTTTCCAAACCAAATCATACAGTCTACCCAATTGCATATTAATAGTAAAGTATTTTGATATTCCCAAATGAAAAGAAATCCATGAAACCAAACTGTTTTAGTAATTTGTTTCAGGGTACTAACCTTTTGGACATGTCAAATTTGTGTTCTTAATGCTTTGTGATGTAAATGGCATTTCTGTAATTATGTTACTGATTTTTTAAAATTAGAATAACAGAAGAGTAAAAATGATTAATTTTGCGATATTCGCTTTTAAATGTAAATTTATTTTATGTAGTTTTCATTCATGAGAAATTATAGTGGAGTTAATTGTTAAATTTAATGAGACAGTTGATTAACATTCTGAAATTTGCAGAGGACTGATGTTTGTGATCATCATGTGATCATAGCATGGCAACAAAAAGGTATGCTTGTACTGTGATAATCACATGACAGCTTCAGAGTTGGGCCAAATTTCACTTAAAAATCAATCAGGCAGCATTCAGGTGAATTTCAAATACACTGAAAATTCAGATGCAAAACAGCTGATTAAGCAATGATAGACATATAACCTGAACCTTGTAAAATATGCCAGGTAAAAACAAATTGAGACCCCCACAATGTACTGGTCAGAGAGGAAGTATTGCCTGTTTAAGCTTTAGATGGAATCCTATTTGTGTAGGAACTCACACTAAAAGCTTGAGTGTTGCCAAATCAATAATTCATTTAGTTTAATGAGATAAGTACTTTGGAAACTAATCGGCAATTGCTTCATTTACTCTAACTTGTTAGAATCTTAATGCACTGTATTGCTCCTCTGGTAAGCAATCTTTCAGCGACTGGCTTTCCTAAAAACAGAAGGCTGACTTGACATCTTCCCCATTACCATAGAATTCAGAAGTTAGCTTCCAATTTTAAAAGAAATTCCAGAAAATTTGAGACAGTGGATTTTCTGAGAGGAATGGTGCGAGGATAATTAACTAGCAAATGCACACATCTTCCAGATATGAGCATGTAGCAATGGGTATTTGTGAAGTTGATTGTGTTTTGCTCGAATGGTTAACAAGCAGTCATCGTTTAGTGATAAGCAGTCATTGGGATATCTAAACAATGCTCTAGTCTTGAACAGTTTCTGGCTATAATCCATAAGCCTTTAAAATCAAACCCAATAAAAACCACAATTGTTTCTTTGGGGAAAATATAGGTTATTGTGCCTGTATCCTTTAGGGAGGATTTAGCAGGAGTGAGATAGAAGTATTACAAAATGAAAGATTTCTAAGAACAAAAGTGTAACCACCATTTTCTGTTCCTATCCCACGAGATGATAAGGGAACCAACTTCAACAAAAAATGTGAAACAAATACACAAAAGATTGATGTAAGTCATGCAGAAATGTGATGCTAGATTACAAAAATATAATTAAAAATGATATTTAATCCGTCAGACATCTCTGCTACCCAAACAACAAAATTTACCTGTTAATCAGAATTTATCTATCTGTCTAAATTTAAGTCTTCTATAAATGCTCACTTCTTTTAAGTGTTACACTGAAATGCTGCAAAGTGTAACAATTACAAGAAGCACAGAAGTATACAGAAGTGACTTTTATGTCACCTCTACTTCCATTACAGTTATCCGTCAAGCTTTCATGCCACAATTAACTTTTCCTATTTGTTTTACTTAGCTCTAATTGAATCCTGCCTGGTTTGTCATCAGTCTAGGTGGCATTTTTATCTTTGAGATCTCCAAGCTCCATTTCCAAGGTACTGTGTTATGTTGTTTGCAATCCCAGCTACCTTGGAGCTCTAAAAATTGTGCCAGTAACCAGACTGTCCCGCCTCTGTTGCTGACTCTCATGCCTGCTGTCCCACTGAACTACGCCAACTCCCTCCCTGACCATACCCCAATTATTGACCAACAGCATCAAGTTTTGAGTGACGAGGCCTCTCGAGATCTCAAAAACTACATTCTCAACAATTGTTGCAAATTGCCTTAAAGTTCCTTCAATGCTTTTAAAAGGTATTGAAAACATACTCGAGGGATGTTAAATGATTGGGTACAGTACTTTGGGGACAGTGGTAGAAGGTCTCAGGACTTGACGCTTCAGTTTGGGTGATGTCTGTGGCAGCAAAGTTGGGGCATGGGGAGTGCAATTTGTATAAACTTATTTAAGAACTCTCCACTGCACCATGTTGAGACTCCTTTGTTGCTGCTACCCTCTGCACCTTCCTCCTTTGATCAGAAGCCTATGCTGATCTGCTGGTCTTTGCTTTCATTACCTCTAGACTTAAATACTCCAAAATGCTGTCATGACCATTCTCTCATCTTTCACCCTCTGTAAACAACAACTCATCCAAAACTCTGCTACCCGTATCCTAACTCATACCAAGTCCCAACCATCCATTACCTTTGCTGGTTCTTGTTGACCTACATTGTCTCCCAGTCCCACTTCCTTCATGACCTTGTTCCTCCCTGTCTCTGTTACCTCCTATGGCCATCCGTGAACTTGACAGTCCTCCAACATTGGTCTCTTGTGCATACTCAATTTTCTTGTCCCACCAGTGGATGCTGTGCCTTCAGCTGTTTAGGCCCAAAGTTCAGGATTTACCTCCCTCTCCACCTCTCTCCTTTTTTAAGAAGCTCCTTAAAACCTGCTACTTCGATCAAGTTGACGGTATATTAATGACTGGGATTGGGTTTGTAGGGCAGAATTTCAAATCTTGCAGATGACACACTGATCTAAATTAAACAACGAGAAGGATAGGAGCAGGCAAGAGATGGACATTTACACAGTCTAGTGAAATGGGCAGAGAAGTGTGGGAGAGAATTTTATCGGCCAGCACGAGGTGGGAACAAGGTGGAGGGTGTCTTCTAGCAGCAGCCTGGAGAGAGGTGTTTTTCTAAACAAAGACGGGGTTGCAGTCTGGGAAGGCTGCTTTCACAGACCCAGCACTTTCCTTAGATGGGCTTTGTCTCGATCAGCGCTGATTTAAGTGTTTTCTTAATTATCTTCGGCTTTCTTTCTGTAGCTGCAGGGCCCTTTCCTTCCACAGCAGTGCCCACTCTTCCTGATGGCACTGTTGATGCCTCCTCTGAGGCAGGACTTCCTCCCGAGTGAGTAGAGGAAATCCCATTTCCAGTCAATTAACACTCCACGTTAAATGGCTATGGGCTGCTAACATTGGTGGAGATGTGACATTTTTGGTGGTGGAGCGGGAAACCCCACCATTCGAAAAACATTATTAAGGCAGATGAAATTTAATGCAACAAAATGTGAAGAGGTACAGTTTGATAAGAAGAATAAGGAGATGAAGTATAAAGTAAATAGGACAATTTTAAAGGGGGTGCAGAAACAGAGATACTGGGGTTGTATGTAAGCACATTTTTGAAGTTGGCAGGACAGGTTGAGAAGTCTGTTAATATTTTTATTAAAAGAGGTATGTAGTACAAAGCCAAGGAAGTTATGTTAAACTTTTATAAAATGCTGGTAGGCTTCAGCTCGAGTACTGTGTTCATTTCTGGGCACTAAAATTTAGGGAGTACGTCAAGGCCTTAGAAAGAGAGCAGAAATGATTTAATAAAATGGTACCCAGATGAGGGACTTCAGTTATGTGGAGAGAAGCTTGTGTAATTCTTCTTCGAGCAAAGGTTATGAGGAGATTTGATAGAGATGATCAAAATTATAAATGGTTTTGATAGAGTAGGGAGAAATTATTTCCACTGGCAGAAGGGTTGGTAACCAGGGAACATGAATTTGAGGTGAAATAGAAATGATGTGAGAATTTTTTCTTTTACATGACGAGTTGTTGTGATCTGGATGCACTGCCTGAAAAGTGGCGGAAGCTGATTCAGAAGTAATCTTCAAAAGGGAATTGGGCAAATATTTGATGGAAAGTCTTGACAGGGGTATTGGGGCAGAGCCAGGGAGTGGAACTAATTGGGTAACTCTTTCCAGGAGCAGGCACAGGTGTAATGGGCCGACTGATCTCCTTTTGTCCTTATCATTCTATGATTCTAAGCTTGTTGTCATCCATCCAAATACTCTTTATGTGGCTCAATGTTAAAATTTGCCAGAACATCCGAATATGAAGCAGTTTTGGACACTTTTCTATGTTAAACCTTTGATATGAATGCAAATGTTGTTGTAACAAATTACCCAGATTCTGGGACGTTGAAGACATATTCCAATTCAGAGGCAAAGGGGTATACCTAAGGGAACCACCTGGAACACTGAACCCAAGTAAACACCAAAATGTATAGGCTTGTGTTGACTCATCATAAAAAACACGTCACACATCTAATTGTTTTTCACATGGCACATATTTCCTGTTTCGTTCTCCGTAAATGTTGTTACATTCTTTTCTTGTTAAGTTGCATTACCAAATTTTCTCTAACTTTTCTGCTGCTTTTAATCTCATTTCTTCCAATTATTTCTGATTGGTGCATTCTTCATAAGAGATTTAGTTATTTATAATTATACAAAATTTTTGTGTGATATACAAATTTATTCTACCCCAATTAAATTTGTTCCAGCTTATTAGCTGATGTGCAAATTTATTATTGGGATTCACACACACAATGATTTATTAGGAAGGAGTGAGTCACATTAAGTAATGAGCTTGTTAGCAGCATGCAGTAGCAACTTCTGGAACAAACACTGATTCGTGCAACAGAATATTTCCTCCTGTTAACAAAAAAAACAACCCATCCTCCCCAAAGGTCCAAAACCACAGGAGGCATGGTAGTATATTAAAATCACATGCTTCCAATAATGTGTTTATGTACAATTCCTATAACACTTCCATGGAATTCTTAATCATGGACAATTTTATTTTAACATGATTGGGTTGTTCTTTATACCTCCTTACCTCACAACTACAACAGACGAACAGACCATTCGGTCCAACTTACCTATGCTGGTATTTATCCTCCTCAGGAGCATCCTCACATTCCTCTTCATCTAAACCTATTCGCATATCTTTCTATTCCTTTCTTCATCATCTGCTTATCTAGCTTTCCCTTTAATGTGTTATGCTATTTACCTCAACTACTCGTTGTACCACTGTTTGGATAAAGAAGTTTCTCCTCAATTCCCTATTGCATTTATTAGTGACTACCTTATATTTATGAGCTCCAGTGTTTCCACATGATAGGAACAGAGGAAAGAAATAGGAGCAGGAATAGTCCATATGGCCCCTCGAGTCTGCTCCAACATTCAATCTGATCATGACTGATCTTCTGCCTCAGCTGCACTTTCCTGTCCACTCCTCATATCTCTTGATTCCCTGGGAGACCAAAAATCAGTCAATAATTCCTGATTCCTCTTTTTGCAAAATCTATGCCAAACTACAGCTAAATAAATGATAAGAAATCACAAATAATTGAATAACTTTGAGCTCGCTCTAACTGTATGAAAGTTTAAGCTTCTAAATAATGACTTTTACAATGAAGATAATTTATACTTTCTATCTCCTGCGGTGGTTTTGTCCTGCCTCTTACTTGTTCATTGAATCAGAAACCAAACAGACTCTTGGTTCTCCTTTGGATGCTGATCTGAAAATGAACCCACTATTCATTTAATGAACTCGGAACAATTCCTTCCCCTAGACTTTAAAGATCACAACCTTGCATGCTACTTTACATGGGATAATGTTTTGACAATGTTCTTCCTTTTCTTTCTGTCTTTATAAAACACAAATCCTATGATTTACAAGGGGCAGTGCTACTGGTGTTCACTAGTGATACAATAAAAATGGTGTATTAGTGCGGGTGTATATGTTTGTAATGGTCTGTCACAGTTTTTGATGGACATAAGTCAAAAATGATTGCAGTTATAACTCTGTAACGGTCAGGAGTACTTTGCAGACTCATGCAAATCTATCAGGCCTGAGACTTAATAAATGAAGCAGCTCAAAAAAAAATTGTTGCCATTTTTTGCCTCAGCAGTTGAAATATCAAATATGCAAAAACTGTAGTAAAGGTCCAAATGATTCACTTTTTTTAATAACATGATTATGCTTTTCTACAAAATTGGCATTTCTGTCTTTGAGTTCCTTCGTTAAGGCTTTTCTTGAAAGCTTTAGGCTCCTTCAAAAGCCTGCAGAACATTGAATTTCCCAGCAGGTATCAGGATGATTTTCTTAGTCTATGTTGTGAAGGCTCATTTCCTGCATGATATAACAGAATTTATGACTTCCTTTGTCTTTTTCTGAATTATTTGAAAATTAGTTGGAGAATGACATTCAACATTCTTAAAGTTTCCAGTCCAAATATTATGGGCAGGATTTTGCTGTCGGATAGTGTGTGGGCCCCACCGGCTCGGTGGCGGGCAGACAGCCGACCCCCGCCACTGAAACAGGTCCCGCCGCCATTTTGAGTGGACGGGCCAATTAAGGCCTGCCCAGTGGCCTGCCCGACAGGAAGCGCTATGCCGGGGGGGGAGGGGGGGGCGGGGGGGTGTGTGTGGAGGGAATCCCCATCTTTCAAAGTGCGCTTTTTCATGCATGCGCGCAAAAGAACGCACTGCTCCCTGAGACTAAGTGCTGTCTCAGGGAGATTACTGACAGCCCAAAAAACTTTAAAAATAGAAAAATTAAAAAGTTATTAACATGTCCCCCTCATGTGACAATGTCACACGAGATGGGACATGTTAATAAATACCACATAAAATATATTAAAGTTTTTAAAATCGGACATGAAACCTCATCCCCTCAGTGGATGAGGATTCATGTATTATCAGAAGCCCGCTGGGGCTCCTGGCTTGCCTGCCAGCCTTAAGGTTGGACGGGCAGGTCTTTAATTATCTTAATTATCCTGTCAATGGCCTCAATTGGCCATTGACAGGTTGGCGAGCGGACAGCTGATTTTGCTGTCTGCCCACCTTCCTAAAAATTTAAAGGGACCGGGATGACATCGGGGGTTCCTCCCGATGTTAATCCACGTCATTTTCCCGTCGATGAGCGGGCCCCGCCTCCAAATCGCCAACGGGAAAATTCAGGCAAATTAATTTATTTTCTATCCGAGATAGCATCTGTGTTGTTTATATTCATTATAATAAATTAGAACATTATGAGTAAGTGATTTTTTTGGCAAGAAACCCTTATTATAATGTAAATAGTATTAGGGCTTAAATTCTAGGTCAATTATATAGGCATTCATAATTGACCGAAAGTCCGCCCCTTCAGATCACGTAAGAAACAATCTTTAGAATTAATTTGGAAAATGCTTTTGAGGTAAAGTTCCAGATTTAAATCATTAAATACATGTTTTTTTTTCTGAGACAAAGTTGAGGGGTGAATAAATGGCTGGTTGTGTTTTCTGGTGTTTAAGAAGTCCTTTGGTGATTTTTCTTCTCAATTTCTTCTACATGAAAAGTTCATCCCTTCCTAGTCCTGCATCTCTCAACATTGACATCTTTACAGCATGAAACACACATTTCAGCTGGTTTTCTTGACCTTCTAACATAACTTCAATGCAAGACTGACCATGTCTGCTGGTGATCTATCATTGAAGAGCGTCCATTGAAGCTCCAAGTTGACTTACCCCATTGTTTTACTTGTACGTTTCCCTTACTGGTTGTTTGGGGTTAATTGATTTTATAAATCCTTCATCATTTCTATTTACAGTATTCTATCAAACCAAACTAATGAGGTTTGATTTACCATTTCCACTTTTCTTCACTGGAGATGTGCACCTCTCCCAACTTCCTTAGCTCGGCAAGTACCATTGCAACAACATGACCTCTGACTCATCTTGAGCAAAGCAACAGGAGATCTATTAATAATATTAGAAAACTGCATAGTCCTTGACACACTTCCTGTGTCAAATGTAACACATGCTAACTACTGTGTCATTCTTGCATTTCATTGACTGAAACTTCATATTCATAAATCACTGACAAACCATTGCTGAACAGGTATGCACTGTGTCAATCAGCAAACAGCAAGCAGGAATGAATGCCAGGAATTGTGGAGTGCAACAAACTGATTCAAAAATAAGTAGTCAGGACAGCTGAAATAAGGAAGTGAATGCACCAGATCATTTGGAAAAGGTTGCTTTGAGTTGCCATGTTGGGCTTTTCCACAAATAAAAGTAAAATTTACAGCATGAAAATGAATTAACTTGGCATAAACTGCTTATTTCCAGTTAGAGAGTAGCCTGCAAGGGTGCTGTAAAGTCCTTGGAACATGTTCTCTCAAAGATGCTTTATCTTGAAATGTGAACCAAACTTTAAACCTCAAAACAACATAAACCGGGAGCATTTGCACTTGATCTGAAGTAAATGTAATTTGTTCAAGGCAGCCTGGATATTTTGTGTTTGACAGCACAATGATCCACTCACCAAATGCACCACACCCCACCCCTTCCCCTTAATCTCACTTTCCAAGTGACAGAAAATTTCTGATCGTACATAGATAGAAGCCAGTTTTGTGAATTGGAAGTAAAGCTTTTCTTTTGAACAACACCTTCAAAACAACATGAAGCATGATATTTTTGTAAACTAATTTTTGATCAGTTCAAAATATACACTAAATGTTATGTATGCACTATTGTAGGAGTACAGGGTTTCAAGGTATAAAATCCTTCTAATTAAAATCTCTAAGTTCTGAATTCTTAATTTCTAACACTAGGGCTCTCAGTTGTGCCTGATCTAACAAGATATGAATGACTAGTATTTATGAATCAAGTAGAATTTACTAAGCAAGATTTTACACATACCTAAAAAACAGCAAAGATTCTCATTCCTCGAGTTCCAAGGATTCCTTGAGCGTTGCCAGCACAGGCTATGTCTTTCTCTTTGTCTGTCTCTGAAGTGATGTTGAACTGTGTGTCCAGAAGAATCATGCCACAGAAGCCATGGTAAAAACTATGCCAACAACAGATTTAAATTTTCCAATTCTTATCCCCACTCCTCATTATTCTGGAATCGCTTATTTGGAAATAATCCATATCCACCTCTTCCATTAGTTTAGGGTGCAGGTCATCTGGTGTCACCTCACCTCGTAACTAAAGACAGGTGTTCATCTATTATCTTCTGGGCCCCCAGAATTTACACTCCATTGTGGACAAATACTACATCCTTTAGATACAAATCATCAATGTATAAACAATATCAAATCCTCTTGTCAGCAGTACACCTATCATAAACGTTCATATCAACATACTCTAACCCATTTCCACAAAAACCATTAAGAATAAATGTTCTTGCTACCATAATGTCAAAACAGAAAGAAAATTTTCCCTCTACCAGAGATGTTCTACCCTACAAATATAGTTAATTAATTAAATCAACGCATGGGTTTTGTTCAAAGATAGAGGGCGGAATCGTCCCAGATTTGTATTAAGCGCAGTAGCGCGGGAGAAAGGATGTTTTGCCTGCAGGCAGCAATGGCAGCTTTTCACGCCGTATGGTCTGCTTCCCACCTCATTAAGTATGCAACCACAGGAAGCATGCCATCTTGCTGGTGGGTGGCCACTGAATCGCCTGCCATGTTGCTACAACACCATTTCCTCACCCTGGGTGCCATATCTAAACTGCAGCCGTGCACACAGTTCACAATGCTTGTGGTCCAGGACTGCTCCAGTGAAGACATGGCCCTGAAAGCCAGGAACAGTTCAGTGACCATCACTGGAATGCCTTTTGGAGGGCTGCTGTGATGTCCTCCACCCCTGTTCTGGCTGCAGGAGGTCCAGCAATCTCACCACTCCAGCTTGGGAAGCGGCAGCAGTGGTATTCAATGCCAACAGCACACAAAAGAGGTTGGCCATCCAGTGCAGAAAGAGGATGAATGATCTCATTCATGCTACCAGGCAATCATCTCATCAATCTAAACTCACACTTTTAAAAAAATTTATTCAAGGGATGTGGGCTTCGCTGGCTGGGCCAGCATTTATTGCCCATTCCTAGTTGCCACTGAGAAGGTAGCGGTGAGCTACCTTCTTGAACCGCTGCAGTCCATGTAGTGTAAGTACTCGCACAATACTGTTAGGAAAGGAGTTCCAGGATTTTGACCCAGTGACGCTGAAGGAATGGTGATATATTTCCAAGTCAGGATGGTAAGTGACTTGGAGGGGAGCTTCCAGGTGGTAGTGTTCCCATCTATCTCTGCCCTTGTCCTTCTAGGTGGTAGTGATCATGGGTTTAAGGAGCCTTGGTGAATTCCTGCAGTGCATCTTGTAGATGGTACACACTGCTGCTACTGTGAGTCGGTGGTGGAGGGAGTGAATTTTTGTGGAAGTGGTGCCAATCAAGCGGACTGCTTTGTCCTGGATGATGTCCAGGTCCTTGAGTGTTGTGGCAGCTGCACTCATCCAGGCATCACACATTCATTGGCAACTCACTCACTGCCAGCTCAAGGGACATCACCACTCACTCTCTCACACACACCCTCACATCCTCATTTGGCCTCATTCCCTTTGGAGACTGCCTCCTCAGCCCTCACCATCTCAAGGCCACTTGCACAGATCAACATGTGCCCCCACACACTTCCGGTATACCCCCTCCCCCAGTTCAGCTCTCACCCTGCAGCTTCTTCCCTTGCCTGAGGCGTCTTCTCCCCCTTCCCTAAACAAGGCCTAACCCTGCAGCTGTTGAAAAGCTACCCCCTTATGGCTGGTTAAGTAGGTAGAGGCCTGCCCATGAGCCAACCTAAAAGTGATGTGGTGCTGCCTGTGAAGCCTGGCACTGATGACTGCGAGTGCTGCCTGAAGCAAGGTAGGCAAATAAACCTCAGAGTCCCGAGCGAAGTGCAGCTCACCGGGTGCATGTCGCTTATGTAGAGTTGTGAAACATGATTGCATGTTGATGTGCCCGGATGATCCAGTGCGGTGGGATAATTCCAGTGAGCAGGGATTATAATTATACGTAGATGTATTGAATGATGTTCCCTACCTCGGGTGATGGGAAACGCAGTCCGCCATTGATGGGTGGAGCAGGTGATCGCAAACGGGTTTCACGACATCGTGAAACTGATTTTTGGCCTTCCTGACATATTATCCAGTCCTGCCCACTGGCCTGATGCCAACGGGAAGGTAATCTTCTGGCCAGTGCCATCCTAAATTAAGCTACCTTTCAGCCATTTCTTCGAAGCTAATTAAAAAAAAACTTTTAATTGCCCGCAGTGCAATTTAGACAACATACAACTGCTGAAGGCAAGACTCTCTGATAACTCATAACTCTCTGATAATTCATAAAACCATTAAGTGCAGTTTCTTACAAGCAACAGCCTTCCTGTTCCCCAACTGCCTTGACTGTCCATTGTCTCACTAACAGAAATTCAAACTGAACTATTTAAAAAGTGGTTAAAAATAAAAGCCTTCAGTGTTACTTCAGACCAACAATGAAACCTAAAAGTTAGTAGTATTATCAAAATCTTATACTATTTCCACAGTAGCAACATTTCTGATTCAACATTAACCACGGGATATGAGTATATTGAAAAATGTTAAATCTAATATAAATTTTTATCATTAGAATTCTGACTTCCTATCCTTCTAGATGCAAATTTTGCCTTCCCAGATTAAAACGTTGTTACAATCCCCATAGAGACCATAAGAAGGCAAATGATATGTTAGCCTTCATTGTGACAGGACTTGAATCAAGAGCTGTCCAGGGCCTTGGTGAGACCATACCTGAAGTATTGTATGCAGTTTTGGTTTCCTTACCTAGGAAAACATACATTTGTCATAAAGGGAGTGCAGCGAAGGTTCACCAAACTGATTCCTGGGATGGCAGGATTGTCGTATGAGGAGAGATTGGGTCGACTAGGTCTGTATTCATGTATGGAGCTTAGAACAATGAGAGGGATCTCATTTTAACATATAAAACTATGACAGGGCTGGACAGACTGAATGCAGGGATGATGTTTCCTCTGGCTGGGGCATGTAGAACAAGGGGTCACAGGATACTGGGTAGGCCATTTAGGACTGAGATGAAGAGAAATTTCTTCACTCAGAAGGTGGGGAACCTATGGAATTCCTCACCACATAAGGCTGTGGAGGCTAAATCACTTAATATATTTAAGAAGGAAATACGTAGATTTATAGACTCTGAAGGCATCAAGGGGCATGGGCAGAGAGCATTGAGATACAGGATCATCAGATTGAATGGTGGAGCAGGCTCGAAGGGCAAAATTAGCTACTCCTGCTTCTATTTTCTATGTAACCTTTTGAAAGTATTCAAATTTCAAGGAGCACACAACAAGATTTCAAATTTTAAGACTTTTACTGTGATAAACAAACTAAAAACAACATTGTCTAAACACTATTCAGGAGGCAACTTATACTCTAAACTACAGAAATGATCCCCCATTTAATTTCTAAAATGACCGAAAATCTCCCACCATGATTATACTTTACTCTGCCTTTTGTGGACATTTCATTCTCCAGAAATCAGTCCAGAGCTAATCTCAGCTCCCAATGGCTTGTTTCCTTTTCCAGCTAGATAACTTCTAATCCCCAAACTGACTTTCATGGTGAGAAACAAATTGGAGATCCTTCCTTCTAGCCAAGCTAGGCAAATCTTCCAGTCTCATTTAAGTCCTCTTGATCTTGGTCTCTTCAGTCTGAGTGTGAGCTCTCACCTGTGCTTTACGTGGTGACCAACAGGACTGGCATTTTCTCTGCTTCAGGTGTAGAGATAGCTGCCTCTATCTTTCTGCTCTCTCCCCCAGATTCTTGCAGTGAGGTTCAGAGATACCTTAAGAAAATCCTGTAAGCTGATACTGCAATGAATTTCTATGGCCTTTTCCATCTCAAAGCCCATTTCCATGGCATCGTGAATCACATGGGCCATGTTTCCAGGTAGAAAAGCTGATTAGCTATCCTTTATACCCCCAACTCCATTCTATCCTGAAATTAAATAGACAGTTTAAAGTATAACCATTTACAAAACCTGACATTCTCAACACCTCCCTGTGACTTGGAGACTAATGGCTGGATTTTCGCTGCTGAGGCAGATAGCTCGAGGTGGGAAATTTCCCAACTCAGCAGATCTGCCTTGGTATCAACTACCCCTTTAAGCGTCATTTTCACTCAGGGAGGCAGGGGAAAGATAGAGTTGGGCCCTCTACCCCCTGAAGTAGATTGGAAGCGGCCGCAGCAGTGGACACAAGTGCTGAGGCAGGATGGCTAAAAAGCCCGCTTTGGTTCTCTGGGACCTTGCTGTTTGGCTACATTTTAGGCCCACCAGCCCTCACTCCTCACATCCCATTAATACCCCACCCACTCCCCTTGCCACCTTTGGCCCCCATGCCAATTTATGGCATACACCCCCAATGACCCCTCACATCCTCCATGGCAACTCACGGCCCTTCCATGTCCGCTTGAGCAGAATACACTGCTTGGGATTTTCCAGCCCTGTCGTGGCAGGACCTGTGGGGTCGGTCTGGGTCTTTACAGTAGTTACTCAGCAGTTAGAAGAGGTCTTAATTCTTTTAACTCTTTCTGAGTAACTATTGGTATAACCATAGCGGAACCATCCAAAGTTTGCGATTTAAACCACATTTTCAGATGGATCCCAGTGCAGCGCAATTGCTCAGAGCAAGTGTGCACTTCTGGGCAATCGCCATGCAAACCCTTACCTGGGAACTTCCCAGAGGGATTCTCCAGTGCATCTTTCAGATACCCCTCAAATCCGATGCTGGGGAGCTCGGAAGTTACAGGCCATATAACACTGAAAAGCTAGCTAATGTAACACCCAGAACAGAGGAAAAACAGAATGATAAACTCCCATTGAAAACTATTAAGCAAATACAAAACCATCAATCCACAATAAGCAATTAGCAAAAAGCTACCAATAAAAAGAGGTTGAATAAATAAAATTGTAGAAAATAACTTGCCTTTTTCAGTAAGTTGAGGTTACCACCCAAGTTAAAGTTTGCGTGATTATTACATTAAAAACAAGAAAATTATTAAAATGACCTTTTAATAACATTTTCTGTGCTCACCCTGGGGTTAATTTTAATCATCAAAAATGGTTGGGTTTGGATTGGGTGAGAAGCAAAATGCTAAGGATTTCAAACAGAGACCCATCCTAATCAAGCCTGCCCACATTTAACAGAGATGGACGGAGAGGCGGGCGACTCACCTGCTTTCAGGAGGTGGTACTGAAACATTTTAAGGACGCTCTATTTTTACAGGGTTTCTATTTTAGGCAGATGTTTCAGGCCTCATAAACCTGGCAGGTGAGTGACACAAGAATGGCTGGCTGCATAGCCACATTAAGTATCTTTGTAGCACTGCATGCCTCCCATGATCAAATCCCCTTTATTGATTTCCCCTGTGGTCACCAACACTTTCCTTGATTCTTTATGATACCCTATCTGTCATGCACAGGGTTATGCTATACCTGTCCTCCGGCTTCATTGTCCCTCCCTGCCATCACCACTGAAGTTACCTGCTCCTCAGCTGCATTCTCCTGTGGAGCCTTTCTCACCTTGCAGGTAGCCAAGTCTGTCAGTCAGGCTTACTTTCCATGAACCTGGGAAAAACCATGTATGTTTGGGGAAGCCTGCAGTTAGGGGATTCCCTACCATATCTACCTGGTCCCGGTCCTCCTCTAGTCCCCAGCAGTGGCCACCAGTCTCAACAGCGCTGCTGGATCTGAAGAACTGTTGACTATTAAACTAGCCAGCAGCTCTTGGAGTCAGGATTATTGTCCTGAAAGCCTGGGAACTCCAAAAACAGGCAGTAAAGTGCCTGATTGAGATTGAATTGCATTGGGGTCCTCAGAAATGGCTGCAACAGAATTGCTACTGGCTCTCTGGCCAGTGAATGGGATCCACAGCCGTGGCCATTAAAATCAACCCAAAGTTCCTGTAATATTTCCCTCCTTTTAATATTTCTTGGCTCTGACTATGAATACTTGTACTCTTAAAAAAAAATCATCCAGTTTGTCTATTTGATAATCAGTTTTGACTATTTGGTCATTTAAGGATTAATGTGTAAATTTTATGTTAAAATTTTACTATTAAGTTAAATTTAGCTCATGGTGAGTTAAGTCTACAAAACAACCACATGCTGAGGATTTTGATTGGTGCTTGTGATACACAATCTTTGCTGAATTGAAAGCTGATTTTGAAAAAAATAACATCAGTTAGTTTAGCCTCATTGACAGAAACTGAGGTTGAGCACTTGTATTATCCATGATGTTGTTGGTATTTTTGCAGAACTTAGCCTGAGCACTGTAACTACATAAGAAAAATGCAGACTGTGTGGCTTAACATGGCAGACCACCCTGCCCAATTTTAATCCAAAGGGATATGAACAGCAAACATATTTGGATATTCTTGCTAAACCATTAGTTTCTTTTGGGAATCACACATTACAGACATGCTCAACAATTGTACCTTTTCTAGAATGTAATTGTATTCTGAAGGCAAAAGGCGTTTTGTTCGGTGGAACTGCAAAATCAGAAAACATTGTGTTCCGTGAATGTGGAGGAAACTTTTTAGACACCCGGCATCCTGAATTGCCCATTTTCTCATGATCCTGTGACAATACATTCACTCTCCCAACTGTCACTTTATTGCTTCCTTGAGACACACAACAGCCTGTTCGGCTAATTGTTTGCTTCAACAATTCTTCTTCAACTGGATTAACTTGTTCCAACATGACCAGAAAAGGCAATTTCACCCTTTTGTGGGTGGGTTGGTATGAGTGACAGTCAGCATAGAATAAAATCCCGCCTGATGACTCCACTTTCTCATATCTCAATTCTTGCAGATATAACAAGTGCATCATTCTGCAGGGAGAATTTATGGAATACACTTTTGTAACTGTAAGGGTGTTAGTCTATTGCTCTGATCAATAATTGCCCCAATACACAATCCTTGGAAAATACTCTTTTTTCATAGCATGTTGTGTATTGAAACATGTGACATTGATGGCTAGAATAAAAGCTAACAAGGCCATCAAGCCTGTAACACACAATGAAAGCCTGAGCATCATGACTGAATACTTCTTCCCTCCCCTACAACAGCAAGGTGCAAGGTGTGGGCATGCTCCTTCTGTGTGCAAAGAACAGGGCCTTGTGTGTGAATGAATATATGAGGCTTCCAGCAAGCGTAAGTGAACCATATTTTATGCCCGACCGATAACCTTAAATTGGTTTTCAGTGTAATTCTTAGCACAATCAGGATTGTTTAGCAAGTCAAAAACAGAATTACCTGGAAAAACTCAGCAGGTCTGGCAGCATCGGCGGAGAAGAAAAGAGTTGACGTTTCGAGTCCTCATGACCCTTCGACAGAACTTGAGTTCGAGTCCAGGAAAGAGCTGAAATATAAGCTGGTTTAAGGTGTGTGTGTGGGGGGCGGAGAGATAGAGAGACAGAGAGGTGGAGGGGGTTGGTGTGGTTGTAGGGACAAACAAGCAGTGATAGAAGCAGATCATCAAAAGATGTCAACGACAATAGTACAATAGAACACATAGGTGTTAAAGTTAAAGTTGGTGATATTATCTAAACGAATGTGCTAATTAAGAATGGATGGTAGGGCACTCAAGGTATAGCTCTAGTGGGTTTTTTTTTATATTTTTTTTTATTTTTTTTTAATTTTTTTTATATAATGGAAATAGGTGGGAAAAGGAAAATCTTTATAATTTATTGGGAAAAAAAAAAAGAAGGGGGAAACAGAAAGGGGGTGGGGATGGGGGAGGGAGCTCACGACCTAAAGTTGTTGTTTAGCAAGTGTTGTCCAATTGTGGATGTTGGACGCCATGTTTTGAATTTGCAAGCACAGGCTGGTTGGGTACAGTCTGTAATTTGCCTGTTGCGAACAGCTGAAAGGACATGCTCTTTAATTTGATCCACCAGTTGTTGGGACATACAGCCTATATATCTGGCATCACAACGGCACTGAAACTGATATACCACATTGCTCATTTGTGTGATAGGCAGAACATAAGTCCCTGTCCTTTGCATACAGAGGGAGCATGTCCATGCATTGTACTTTTTCAACTAAGCAGAAGTTTGGAGGACAGCCATTCCCTGGTTCATTCCCCCATGGCAATGCCTTGACCAATCAGTATTGACCTGCCTGGTTTGAATTTGAACAAAAGCTTGGTAGTTAACTGTTCCCTGGTGCATTCTCCATGACAACTCCTCTACCAATCAGAGTCCACTTGCCAACCAGTCAGTACTCTCTTCTCATGCAGTATAAACGATTGTTGTCTTTACTACTGGTATTCTTGCAAATTTGCCCTTATGAGTGCAAGACAAAAATCTTTGACAGCACGTCTTTTTTCAGCAATACTCAAGTTTTGTACTACCAAACAGTTATTTATAAGATTATATCGAAATGGTCTTCTTTCTTTCTGTAATACAAAATAACAAAAGTTTTGTGACATGACCATTTGAGATTCTTTCCATTGGTTATCTCTCAGTGGATTTGTAGTTATCCCTGTCGTAAGTGCATGACTAAAACAAGAAAGTTATTCCCTTTGTTGAGTTTCGAACAAAGCCTTGAAATGATTTTGGCACCATCCTTTTGAACATAGAATGGCAATATTACGATACCCAGAAGTTCTAGCCTTTGTTTCACCATGCACTAAAATAGCCTCATTAATATGAAAGGATGCTGACATGCACACCTTGATGAAATGAAGTTATTAATTAGCTTTGCACAGTGGCCGGTATTGAGAACTCCAGTCTACTTTGTGCTGGTGGTAGGTGGGATGTGATTGATTTAAAGGCGCGGTGATTCGTGAGTTCAGCCCACGACCACAATGGTACATCAATAACACTGAGCTGCAGTGGGTGTTATAAATCTTACAGATCTTATAAATGATCCTTAAAATGTGGAATAATTTCTTTCGGCTATATTTTCTTTATTTCACTCTTTCTTAGCACAGGGACTCTTACCCCTCATGACTGTCCTTTGCATTACAGGATTTCTTTTGGCAATATTTGCTGCATAAACCCAATGAAGATCAACACTTTTTTTTACCCCAATCTAGAATACAGGGCCTCAAAAAAGATGCAATGGATTTATTCATCCCCATGGAGTAGGAATGATAAACATACCAAACAAAATTAATAATGGTAAGATTAGGCACAGTATAAGGTTGCCACACAAATAAATTCTGGTAGAACACTTTATGTTTAATACAAAGGCAAAATACTCTAGATGCTGGAAATTTGAAATTAAAAAAATGCTGAAAAAGCTCAAAAGGTCAAGCAGCCTCTGTGGAGAGAAACAGGGCCTGAGGGGAGGGCCAGGAAGGACAAAGGAGAAGGCCTTGTTGTAATATGCCTTTAAGGGATAACAGCATGCCATCACTAGAAGGGAAGTGTGTCATGTGATCCAGATTCAGTTTGGCCTGTGAGCAGGACACAGCACACACAGCTCTGCTGCTGATGTCTTCACGCTTCCTACCTTTGTACATATGTTCTCGTGTGCCTAGTTTAAATAAATGAACCCACGACATGTTTACACAATCCGTTACAAGTGATTGGTGCCTTTATATCATTATAAAAATAGAACAGGATCTGTGATAGGGTGGAGGCCAGGGATGATTAAATAACAAAAGATTTTGTGATGCAACAGGCAGAGAGTCGTAATAGACATAGTGGAGAAACAAGGGTCATGTCCAAATGAGGGATGAATTTCTACATATAAACCATGTGAATGCAACATAAAGAAACAAGATGAAGACCGACCCAGCTAAACAAAAACAAAGTGAAGAGAAAGAACACATGGAACAAGATAGAGGCGGAGTTGTTGTTCTTAATCTATGTTTAACACCTTTGTATGAAACCAATTGACTTTTTAAAAATATTAGATATCAAAAGAAAGATGTCGGTTATAATTTGTTAGATTCTATGTTGTGGATATTGAATCTAACTATTTAACATTCAATTTACCAAATTGGTTTTGCATGTGTCAAGTATAAGTGCAGAAGTACATGCTTTATTAATAGAAGTAGCACTACTCATTAAATTTGGGAGTTTGCTGCCTGTTTAAAAATGTCAGTTCAATTTTTCTGGTTCTAAAAGTGTGCATTCACTTCTGTTGTTCCCAGGCTTGAGATGGTTTAAAAATTAGCAAGTTATTTATTTAATGTTTTTATCAATGCAATAATATAAAGGAAAGATTGTACTAATTCAATATAGTTTTTGCATTATGTTGTACTGCTACTCTTTATGATAGTCAAGATGAGAGCAAGTTGATCATCAGAAGTGGTGCATGCCACCTTAAGGTAATAGTCTTACAATGCTATGTTTTAAAATTATATTTTAAAATGTCTCCAATCAGATCTTTAAATATTAATATTAAAGTTCCACCAGTAAACACTTGCTGGCGAACAAAATCTGTGTTTATGTTTAAATGCGTAGCTGCGTGCCTTTGCTTTGTACGAGTTGACAGTGACATGAGTGGGATGGAATACCAATCAATGAACAGCCTCATCCCATCAATCAAATAGTAGCCTTCTCCAAACCACTGCAGTATGAACACGAAACATACCCATAACATCAGCGGCTATGGTAGAAATGCATCATAGTAGTTATCCCTTTTTCAGAACCCAAGGTTTCAGTTCTGTTGCTTTGCCCTGTTGAGTGTTACTGCAAAAAGAGTCTTGTTATCGAAATTTCTCATCTGGCACTTATAAGGACAGCTTGCAAGATAAACCAACAGTAAAGGAACAACAACTTATACTACATGAAAAGAGAGTGCTGATTGGTTGGCAAGTGGACTCTGATTGCTAGAGGTGTTGTCATGGAAAATGAATTATAAATTGTTATGAAAGATGGAAAGCTTTGACACCCAGGGCAGAATTTTGCTGTCGGTGAGCTGGGGGCGGGGCCCACTCACCGGCACGTAAAATGACGCAGGATGACATCGGGCGGAACCCCCGATGTCACCCCACCCCATTTAAAATTTCAGGAAGGTGGGGGCACAGCAAAATCAGCTGTGGGCCCGCTGACCTGACAATGGCCACTTGAGGCCATTGACAGGATCAATTAACCAATTAAAGGACCTGCCCATCCAGCCTTAAGGTTGGCGGATTGGCCAGGTGCCCTGGCGGCAAATAGGAAAAAACATGAAACCTCATCCACCAGCAAGATGAGGTTTCATTTAGGGTTTTAAAAAGTTTAATAAAGTTGTTCTGTAAATTATGAACATGTCCCAACCTGTGTAACATTGTCACAAGAGGGGACATATAAGGGAATTCTTTTTCTTCTATTTTCAATATTTTTAAAAGTCCAGGCGAGCTCCCTGAGGCTGCACTTAGCCTCAGGAAGATGTGCGCTCTTTTGCGAGCATGTGTGAAAGAGCGCACTCTCGATTTCAGGGATTCCACCCACGCCTGCACAGGGTGTGCATAGCGCTTCCTGGCAGATGTCACGCTGGGTGGGCCTTAATTGGCCCGCCCATATAAAATGGCAGTGCAGCCCACTTTGCTGGCGGTGATCGGCTCTGTGCCCACCGGAGATTGGGTCAGGCCTACCCGCCCGACTGGCAGATAATTCTGCCCCATGTCTTTTTTCAGCAATACTCAAGTTCTGTACTACCAAATGACTATAACTCAGAATTTCTCCAGGCACCCAATGGAAATCTGAAGCAAAAGAAAAAAAAAAAACTTTCAAAATGGCTGCCATCAAAGTTTCCAGATCCTTGGCCCTATTCAACAAATAAGCCCCAAGTCTCTCAAGATTCAATGGTTTTCAATTTAAAATTTTCGGTAACCCACTCTCCAGGCCTCCCCTACAGCATTCAACTTCCTAAATTTTCTTACCTTCTTGATGCACTTCGATCCCCTCCCTGTACCCCTTCATTCTCTAATTCCCAACAAGCTCCTTGATTGAGAAAGGGACTATACTGTACATGACACCTGTGTTACACCATCCAGACTACCAATGAGCAATGTCACAAAAGGGTAGTTGTGTTTGGAAACAATTCCACATCTAAATACAGATACACTAGCTGTGATTCAGGTGTGTGACATTTTGTAGCTGACTAATGTTCCACCAATATCGCCTCGGCTCAGTCAGAAGATCGCTGGATCAAGTATCTCCAGACAGTCATGATATAAACCTAGCCTGACACTTCATTGAAGTTTTGAGGGACCACTGCACTGTCAGAGGCATGGCTTTTTCTGATGAGACATTAAACATCATCCCAGGTGGATATAAGAGATGGTGCAACACTCTTTAGAAAAAACAAAGTGATCTCTCTCAGTGTCTTGGCCAACATTCACCACCCACTAAAATAGATCAGTTGGACATTTATCTTGGAATATGTGGGATCCCCACTTTGCACAAGTTGACTGCCATGTTTACATAAAAATAATATTGACTACACTTCCGAAGTAATTTGCTGTCTGTAAAGCACATTGACCTATGGATATGAAATTAACTATATAAATGCAAGTTTAATTTCTTACATTTCAGGTGTAAAATTCAGCAATTTTCTAAACCAAAGGTTTATTTCAGTGATGCAAATACCCACCTAACAGTAGACATGTATGTTTTATACACTTTCTGCCAGATTTCCAAAAATCAAAGTACCTCCACAATTCGCAATACACATTAGAACCACAGGTATAGGAATTATGTTTATGTATATGTAAATTTATACCAAGCCATCTGTACTTTCTGTGGCTCCAGCACAAATTATATAGGCCTGTCAAACAGCCACCATAATGACATGGGATCTTTTTGATGAGATATGCAAAAGGCATTGTTCATGCACAATGGAACACTAGAAAATGGAGTTGCACACTTACGATGAGCGGTTTTCCATTCTGTGTGTATGCTTTGTCATTTATTAAGTCAAGTGGCGCATCTGAGTTTGACGTATTTATGTTTTCAAATAAATCGTTTAATTTTGTGTTAGTAATTCGTCTGGCTGTCAACTCAGTATGGGGTGTTTATTACAAGTTTCAGCTCCTGATTTCTTTGTGTGAGACTTACTTAGCAATCATTTAGCACTGAAAGGATTAAATATATTCATAAATACATAATCTTGGTTGCACAGATCCTGTCACTGCTCTGGACAGCTAAACTCCTTCCTGCCTTTAAAGGGTTATTGAGGGTAATTTGATCCCCATCCCCACGGCAGGTGGGAGAGGGCCAGGGAAGATGGAGGTTAAATCGACAAATTTGCAAAATCCAACCTGAAACTGCCATGTATGTCCTGCTTCTGCATTAACCGCAATGATCCTCCAAGAAACCTGTTCAAGAAGTGGGCCTGTAATTATAATATTCGAATGAGGTGCCATTTCTGACCTTTAAGCAGCAATTTGAGTGAATTTCCCAGAAACCTGACTGCCAAAGTGAGTGGATAGCAGCTGGATCCAACATATAAGTACTTCTTATAGCACTGCTTGTGGGCAAGGAGGAGCAGGAATGTTTCCCCCTGCCCCTCTTCCTGCATCAGCTCTCACCCTCCTGATTGTCAGTCCAACTTCCCCAACCCCCACCAATCCTGAACTGTTTCCTGGCCTTCACCTTCTCTTCTGGTTGCCAATCTGACCCCTCGTCAATCCTGCAATGTATTCTGTTTCTCCCTCGCTCACAATTGCCAGGCCACTCCAGCCACTCACCAACCTCCCAATGTTTCTCAGTGCCCCCTCCCTTTGAAGTGCTCATCAGACCCCCCCACCCGCCCCACTCTCCGTAATTAACCGTGCAATGTTTCCCAGTTCTTCTTCCCTCCCAATTGCCGTCAGAACCCCCCCCAACAACCCCCACCTACTCCACATGTTTGACGGTCTCGCCGTCTTATTTCTAGTCCAACCCTCCCCCAGCTGAGCCACAGTCAACTGCAATGTTCCCCTGTGGTCCTTGGCTGTAGCCTTCCAACGCTAGTTTTGTCACACAGTGGCTGACCAGCCCGTCAATCAGGCCTCATGCTGGGAAACGGAGTGAAAACATGTTAATGAGGTAGTGCTGTTAAATCCAGCAAGGTGTCTGCAAGCCCAGGAAAGCCCGCACCGCCCCTCCATTTCCCCACAAAGACAATTCCCTGCTCTCTCCCCACTTTTCCCATAAATATCAGGGCCATTGTGTGGTGTTCTGACTACTTAGACTTGGAAAAAACAGAAGCTGTACAGTATGTTCAATATGGAATCTGTCAGAGAAGGAATTGAAAATTAGAATTTCACGGTCGCTACTTCAGTGGCCATCTATTTGAAAGACAGTTCCTGCACATTAAGTTGCCCGTAAAGCTTTCCATCATTAACAACTTGCACACCACAAGGTTTCTTTTTTCCCAATACCCTTTTCCTCACACCAGCCTCACCACTGCAGACCACTACTTATCAATAATCCCTGAGAATACCAGATGCATCGCTGACACTGTCTATATTGCCAATCCAGTCCTAAGCAGTACAATTAATGTTTTGCTTCCAAGGCGACTTAGATCTCTTTATGTCTCCTGAGCTCACCTAGAGCAGCGCTTCTCTTTGTAAGTCCAGCTAAATGATTACTTTTTCCCCTGAGGTGACTTAATACCTCTTCTCAGTTTTTCTTGACAGTTGCTTCTATGCCATGCTCCACAAGTCTATTTTTCCTTTCCTGACCACTCCTAAAGCTTTGCCTTTTTCTTTTGAGTGTGGATTTCAAGACACATTACAATTCGGTAAAGCCCAGTTTATCTTCGACTACTATGATCGTAGGAAATAATTACTTCAGTGAGAAGGGAAAGCTCCCATGTCCTCAGAAAAAAACAAGCTATAATCCCAATGCAATAGAATAGTGCTGCATCTAAGAGTTTAGGATGGACGATTACATATAACCGGCTTTGCATTTAACTTTTTAAATGTTGATTTAAAACAAATGCTGGATCTGGCCTATTTGTCTTAAAAAGCTGAAAATTAAAATATACCTTCATAAATATATATTCTTTTTGCTATTATCCCTTTCACTTACAATGTGGTGTAGGCACAGAATCAGAAGTGCTTTGCTGCTGGGCAGGCATGCAGCCGATGAGGGCACCAGTTGTTACACTTCACTATAAAAGGACTGGAGAAAAGCATGGGCAAACTTTACAAACACATCTCAATATTAGACTTCCTAACAAGACATAAATGTTTCACTGTATGTAACCAGCAGTAACTTGCCTCCAATCATATGCCTATTTATTTTCGGATATTAGCCTGGTATTGGTGAATCACTCACTTTATCTGCCAAGTATAAAAGATCCATAACTCACTTGCCTATGGCAATCATGAATTATGAAGGTCTTTCTCATGAATAAAATACACTGCTATGGTGAAATATTGCATTTATTCTATTGACTTTAATGTTTTAAAACAGGAAAAAAAGTAAGATTGGTAAAAATTCATATTTTTAAATGTTTCATCTTGATGATCCCTTTATAGGAACAGGCCAAGCTCAGCAGTTTCACAACTATGATGTGCATAATGATGTGTACTCAGCTGGCACTGAATTGTCCCGGCTTGGATGCTTCCCATTTAGCATCTAGGACAGGAAAGGATGCTGATCTGTGGGATTGTTTAGGGAGCATCTTGCTGCTGCTTGCACAGCAGACATCAGCTAGGCACTCTTTTGTAAAGGGGGAGACCTGAAGTAGTAGGCCTCCATTGGCAGGGAAACATTACTAAAACTACAACCCCTTCTAAACAAGGGTTCTCAACCTTATTACTTCTGAGGTTCTGCATCATGATATAAAAATTCTCAGACACCCTATAACATAAGTATCTATTTCAGTATAAAAATTAATTAGTTGCACAATTAAACATATGCATTTATTATTATTTTTGTTTTACTTACTTAGTGTGACTAGAAAATTGATTTAATAATCCTGAGTGCAGTACTGAGAGAATGCTGCACTGAAAGAGGTTGGGAAATGGAGGAAAAAAATTAATGGTAAGTTTTTCTGCATTGCCAACAGAGTGAAGGAGGTCTTTAAAAAATATGCACTTTGATGGATTTTGAAACACTGTTGTTCAGGGTCTAATTAACTTAAGGAAACAGGAAATTATTTTGAAATAATTCATTAGTGTTGAGGCATTCAACAAGTTCCTTCATGAATTTGAGAGAACCTACAGTCCTTGGAATGCTTCGAGTGATATTTTTAGGCAAGTGAAACTGCCTCCAATATATATACAGTAATTGAGCCTATTTATTACACAGATGATTTAAAATCCAATCATGTATTACCCCACACCTTTAATCAGTTCAGCCAAAGAAGACCATGAAATAAACCAGCTGACTTCTTCATCAACTGCCTGGCGTTGGTAGGTGTTACAACTGCCAACAAAATGAAAATGGCATTTGGCTATGTTGTCACTTGGTTGATTAGGATAGTGGTGTCAACGTGCTTTTGGAAAAATATCACTTGAGCTGAGACACTTTAACAATGAAAGAGATACTTCTGTGATGATCTTAAAATTTTACCTCAAATTGTCCCACCATGACCATAATCAGACCTGTAGCAAGCAACACGTTGCCTGTGTGTTGAATGGTTCAAAATACTCTCTCCAAACATAAGCTGTGCTTGGAAGGGAGAATCTAAAATTTATTTCCATGTTTCCATGCTGGGAGTGGACAAAGTACAAACTTTTATATGCTTTATTGAAATCTTACTGACGCTCTGACAGATTAACTCTTCTTTCCCGAAGCAAAAATTGTTCCCCTTTGAAAAGTTGTTTTATGGTGTGAAAGAAGTCGTGATCTTGGCTGGGCCAAACTAAGTTACCTGTAAGAAGGCAAGCTACTTCTTCAAATTGAGGAAACAAAACTGTACAAGACTCCCATAAATTTCTCAGTAGCTAAGTGTTGCTAGTAGTCTGGGAACAGGTTAAGTACATCCAGCTACTTAATCGGGATGTGTTTATCTCATGTGCTCTAATAATTCTACTTGATAATAATCAACATTAGAAATTTAGAAAAGATCAGTTGTTATAGACCAAAAATGTGTATTTTGAAGCTGCAAAGAACATTCAGTACAACAAAGCCTTGAAAATAGTGCAATATTTAGCATGAGTAGATACCAAATTCACAAAAAAAGCCATAAAATGACAGGAAAAAAATCCAGCAAAATTAGAAATAACTAAGACAGCTTGGTAGCTTCCACTGTAAAATCAAACCTGATGTTTTAATTCTTATTTGAATGTACTTCCTCTCGTCATGTTTGCTGTTCTAGCTCTTGGCCTTGTCCATTCATTAAGCAGACTGTTTCATTTCCAGTGCAGGAAGAAAATGGCAATGCTGCCTTGTAGAAATGGATCTCTTGACAGCTAATCATAGAGCAGTGTTAATGGCAGCCACATGGGTATTAGCAGCCCAGACTGTCCAACCTTCCCTGCTGGAGGTAAAAGCATGGTGTAGGTGACAGCAATAGGGAACCATGGGCAAAGGAGGATTAACCAGGTTTATTACGTTTAAACTAGAGATGTCCAGCTTTAATAGTATTCATGTTTAAACAGTTAAAACTATTTCTTTTGCTCTTCTTCCCAGTAACCCTGATATCAGTATACAGAAATAGTACAATCTTGTTCTTTTATAGTTAATGTGTTATATGATAAATGCTACAGTAACACTGGTATTGAGCAAATTCCAGTGCTGTCCATTAATTTATTTTCTGTTCTGTTAATCCAGTGAAGCCCATCAGATGCTCGAACGCTTGGTAGAAGAATCGATTGCAACTATCTTTATTAATCTGGTGAGTGGCTGATTGATCGGGACCTAAACTGGGTCAGTGGTATTGTCTGCTGAAAGGTCAGAACCCCTTAATCATCATTTACTTCAGATAGACTGATCAAACTATTTCCACAGAATAGGGATGTGGTATTGACTTGTTTAATATAAGTAGTGTGATATTTCAGAACAAAATGCTTTAAATAGGGAACGTGTACATAAAATTTTTGCAACCAATCAAATTTTTACCTTACCAATCACTGGGCATTCCTTTTCATGTTTTGCAACTTAAACCCATTTTGCTTTCACTTTCTTTATAATCTCAAAAGCTTTTAATTTTATACAGCTTTTCAACGTGAGCAAACATTAAGGACAAGCACTGAAACAGATTTGAGAGGAGAGTGCCTAATTGACAAAGTTCACACACAAATGCATAATATGCTGTTTTTAAGCAGTCACCAACAATTTATTTTGAAAGGATTAACACCCGTTTAAACTGGTGCAAACAGGAATGCAGTCTGAATATATTAAAAATTTGTCATTGCACTTTGCTGAAATGAAATTTTATTCTAGAGTATCCAAAGTGATACGAATTTGGCCAGAGAGTCTGACACAATTTAGAAATGACTTTGTTGCCTGAAATGTTTAATCCCTTCATTATGGCAGATTTTTTTGCTGAGAATAACTACAGAAGAGGGGACCTTTTCATGCCATAAGTAATGTTCTGATTCTGATTTGTAGTGGTCACAGGATTTTACCAAGTTTTGTGGAGATCAGTTTCCAGTAGGTTTGCAGCTGATTGCCAAAGCTTTTGGGAAGAGATGGCTGTGCCTGATCTCACTGTTGCTATCAGAATCTAGGGAAAGGGAATCCATCATAATTTCTTGTAATCTTGAATATGTAAGGGAATGGACATATTTCTAAATTCCTTTTCACTTTAGTGTCACATCATGATTAAGAGGAATCGAGTTTGATTTTTTATATATATTAGGTGGCATAAAAATAGGATGTAGCCATAAGCAACTAACAATGTGTGACAAATGAAGACCCTGGAGGCTTCATACAGTTTGAAGTACGTTTCAACAATTACGCTTCAGCTGGTGATGGCTAATTCTACCTTTGAGTTCCTGGTGATGTGAAACATACCACTTCTGGTGTTCCAGATAGATCTCTTGGCCTTTTAAATGCTCTCTCAGCACATAGATAATGTACCATTTCTGAGCTGCAGCCTCAAATATCTATAGGTAGGAAGCTGGCAGTCTAATAAAATATGATGTATGTTTATATCAGTTACAATAGAGAAAAAAGGAAGCATGCTTCAAAAGGTAGACTCATGATAGAATGTAATAGCTCACAATGGAGTATTGTGACAGGTGTACCTGTTGTGAGCTGTAGAGAGAGGAATGCTCAATGTGACGTGAGGTGGGAGATGTACGTACTGAATGGCAAGATAGGAATCAAGCTCAGCTAAAGCTCTTGTATTAAGATTCCAGGACAGACCATCCATCCTTTGGTTTAGTAAAATACTTTTTTGCTTCTCAGTAAAAGCGGGAGGGGGAGGTGGCAGTGGTGGCATAGTGATATTGTCACTGGACTAGTAATGCAGAGACCCAGGGTAATGCATAGCGGATGGTGAAATTTGAATCAAATCTGTAATTAAAAGTCTAATGTTGACCATGAAACCATTGTAATGAAAACTGACTGGTTCACTAATGTCCTTCAGGGAAGGAAATCTGCTGTCTTTACCTGGTCTGGCCTACATGTTTCTCCTCACCCACAGCAATGTGGTTGACTATTAACTGCCCTTTGAAATGGCCTGGCAAGCCAACAGTTCTCAAGGGCAATTAGGGATGGGTAATAAATGCTGGCCTAGCCAGCAATGCCCCCATCCCAATTTAGGTAGTCAAAAATAATGTAAAGCTACTGAGCACAATAATGGAGACAACACAAGTGCCTTCATCTTCAATTGGTATCAGATTTGTCATAGCTACAAATTCTATTAAGCCCGTGCACATTACCAGACCCACATCACCTAAATTTCAAAGCAATGATATTTCCAGTCAGTAAGAAAAATTAATAAATGTATATCTGATGGAAATGGTCCTTGTTCATGGGGGTCATGTCCATAGTTTTTGGTTTTGGGTGAGCATTCTGCTCGGCACGGTATAAGACAAAGATGGTCCTTACTGTGAAAACGCTTTGTGCAGTCAGATGGAGGTTTGCGTGCTGTGGAGTGAAATATCACTGGTGTGATTGGATGGAAGTGTATTGCCTGTTGGTTGAGAGAGGTCCATGGCGCATGAAAGTGTGCTCAATGTTGGGTATGCCAAAAGGCATGCTTACGGCGATGTGAGGTGAGTTAGAAATTTGTTGTGAATTAACATTTTCAACACCTACATTATGGAAGCTATTTGGCATGCATCCTCTGAAACAAGAGCGTTGGTTGTTTCACCCATATGTAAGAAATTAAGTGGAGTGGAATGGAGCAGAAGAGGAAGTTATCCTGTAGTCCCAGCAGCTGAAAATGTCAAGCTGTTAAAAACAGAGCTAACCTAACATTCAACAATTGGAACTTTGTAATGGAGTATCGTTTATCTAAGCCCTTGGTCTCTTCTTCTTCATTATTTTGAAATATGGTAGTGGATTTATCTCAGGGCAAATATATAAACCACTCTACAGTACCCATGAAATAGGATGAGCTGTTAGTCTTCAACAGTTACAGCAGGGCTGCATGTAATTGTGTTCATTTTCTGAGATATTTCATAACATTTCATTGGTCTTCTATAACTCATTCAGAAACTGTCATTTGTGTGATTAAGTTAAATAAAGCTGTACCTTTGAGCTTGTTAGTCACAGAGAGCATCACCAGCATGGCACTATGCCAGCCATAACCCAATTTCCATCTTCTCAGCTACCAGCTAATAGAAAACAACTCAGTTTGATACACACTATCTTACTTAACTGAGGATCTTGTATTAGAATTGCAGCAGTGACAACTCACCCTTTGGTTTAGTAAAATGATACCTTTCGGCTTTTGGGTGAAATTAATAAAATGGATGGATGGTTATAGTTTAAGTGGAGGGAAAAGCCACAAAGCACAATGATGAAGCCACCAAAAGTGACATCCATCTTCCATTTGTGTCAGACTTGCCATGGCTACTAATTCTGTTAAGTCTCTGTGTGGTACCAGGGCCTATCACAATCTCTATAGCAACAATATTGCAAGCCAATAAAAAAAATTATCCTCACTTAATAAATCTGTGTGATTCCTGTCAACCCATATTACATGTGAGGTCAGAGCAATGAGCAAGTCTTAATATCACTGAAGCTATTTGCCAATTAGACACTTGGGAAAAATTAGCACTAAAATTGGGTAAGGTGTGAACAGCATGTTGTACCTTTATTTTAAAACTTCAAACTTGTTTCTAAGAACCAAGCAGGTCAAATGGAAAACAACATTACCAACCCAAAGAGAAAATGAGGCATGATTGAGTAAGAGCAAGAGATGAATAATTACTTATTGTAGGTATCAAACTTTTAGTCATCTCTCTTAATATCTTCTTATGTGCCTTGGTGTCAAGTTTTTATTCTGATAACGCTCCTGTAAAGCACCTTGAAATGTTTTGCTATATTATATCAATGTGAGTTGCTGTTATTGTTGTACATATCACATCTATTAAATAGAGACTAATAGGCAAAACCTGGAAGATTTGATCAGAGGGGACAGATTTCTTATGAGAGCATCATTTTTGGTCGATTAAGCTTTCCTTGTGTATTTTTCTTCTGAAATTACTGACGTTTGAAGTGTAGATTTTCTAAATTAAGTAGTAAAATTCTGTTTTACAGCATCCTTGCCATTAACAAGCAAATTCTGTCAATCACAGTGACATTACGTTGTAACTTATTGTCCCAGAAGTGCATTTACCGAACAGCTGCTAAACGTGTCGCAACAGTATAAGTGACAGGGTGACACTAATTTGATTGACTGATACTTTTTATTTAAGAGTGACCACAATATGATATTGATGGTTACTGAAGTGCTCTTGGGTGTGGCAATGGAACACTTCCAGGAAGAAGAAAGGAAAAGCACATAGGACCAGTCTAGTCATATTAATGCATTTTAAGTCCCTGATTTCAGCACAGCAGCT